>NC_052395.1:16567656-16901228 GCF_009389715.1 Phoenix dactylifera
GCTATTTTTATTTCGAACTTTTTATTTGCATGAAACATCCATACCCTTTTCTTTTGGGAATTACAGGAAAATCTTAACTTCTGTACTACTGAGACAATATCTCTATATTCCTTAAATTTGCCAACATTAGTTCTATGTGCACAAGTCTTGGCTATACTAGTGATACTGTTATGACATAAAGTAGCTTTGATATTGTGAGTCTTATTTGGCACTATGAATTGCCAAGTGAGAAAGTAGAGCTGTAAGTAAATAGAGTCAAGTGAAGCTCTAGGCTGCTAAAATTAATGCAAAGAGATGGTATCAGCATTACTTTTAGTATTTCTAAAATTGCTTCATGGTAGATCCTTGTGAAATTCCTTAGAATCTTCATTATCTTATTCTTTGTTAGATCTTATTTCTGAAATTCCAAACTTAAAAGGCACCAATGTCTTATTTTTGTAAATTGTAAATTTAACACATCTCAACAGAAAACAGATGATGGTTATAAATTTGTCATAAAATTTATTTTTATAAATTTCTAAAGAGCTGGTTATTAAAACATGATCCAGATGATGGACCACATCTCAACGGGTTGATTAAAGCATAGATATTGCTGCATCATACAAATTCACATCTCAATAAACTTTTGAGCATGGAATTTAGCTAATCAAACACACACTATGATATAAAACATAACAAATATGATTTTTTTAAAAAAAATATTATTCATTATGGTGCTGGACCTCACCTCAAAGCTATGAAACAAGAGTGATGGGTAGTGGAGATTGGAGGATCGTCGATTGGCAGAGGCTAGCCATCGTCGTAGATCAAAGGGAAAGAACTCAAGAGGGAGAGGGGGGAAGAAAGAGAGAGAGTAGGGGCTGGGAGGGGGAGCTCGACAATAGCAGAGGCCAGGAGGAGGCCAACAGAAGAGCTATGGTCTCAGTATTAGAAAAAAAACTAACTAACTAATGACTCTGGAGCTTGAACTCCATGCTCAACCTTTTCAGAACTACGTATCTTGTGACTCTGGAAAAAAAAAGAGCAAAAGATGGATATAAGTTTTTCAGCCCAGTAAAAATTCTCCACACACACACACCAGCATGAACCAGGAGGACATCAATTAACAAATATAAACCTCATAGAAAATAGTAAGATTCACACATCAACAATTTAAAAATTGAATAATGCTTAATGGATCCAATGGTTACATTGACACATATATTAGCCCTGCTAGCATACAATTCAAGTTTAACCAAATAGCAATTCAATTACATAAATATCACCATAAATAGAAGTCTCGAGATATATATCACATATCACCATAACTCTATATAAGCACGTCACTTATTACCCAATCAGCAATTCTACTTAACAGTAATTCAGTGAGATTACTTATCATTAATTGGCTAACAGAGTTTGTATACTGTCAACATTATTGTTCCAACACTGGACTAGATCCACCCATACTCCAGCCCGTGGCAAGCCATACACACCATATTTCCATCCGTGGTGAACAACCAAAATATCACATCTTAACCCACAACTGATATTATACATGCCACATTTCCCATGTGCTGCCAAGTCCATATGCCCCTCCTTTTCCTAATCATACAATTATGCAAAAAAAAACAATTAAATTTTAATTAATCATAGTTTATCATACTAATTTGATTTCAGCATTGAATTAGTCACAACCATGATCTCGCCCATGGCGGGACAAGTACATATCATGCTTTCGCCCATGGTCGATAACCAAAATATCACATCTCAGTTCATGGCCGACACACCATATTTCACGCATGGCCGACTAGTCCAAATGCCTCCCTTTTTTCCACTTACGATTATGCAAAATTTAATTTAATTATGTAACGGCTATGATTAAATACAATTTGTTGTTTAGAGTTGACTTTACGACATTGGACTAGTTAAAGCTATATTTCAGCCCATGGTAGGCCAAACACAATATTGCACCTTAGCCCAAGATAGACCCTACACGTACACCATATTTCTTTCATGGCCAACCCATCTAGATGCTGCCCATATAATTATATTAAAATCTATTTTTTTAATTTATTTATAGTCTACATGAAATCTATAATTATCACGAATTAATAAGTTTTATACAAAGCTAGACTAAGTAACATCATAATCCTTGAAACATCACATCAGCACATAATACACATAACAATATGTATAAAATATCCACAATCATATAATATACATTTATATACAAAATTTTCATAATCATGTAAATGATTGTGTTGAGAGATTTTTACCTTTATCGATGATAGACTCAAACATCAGATATACCAATTTTTTTCTCGATCTACGAACTCGATGGCAAATGGTCTGCTCAACCTTCTTGCCCAAACGATAGCTCACCTACAGAGTCAGTTATTATCATCAGAATAATCATAATCATCCATGAATTATGGTAGATGATTATAACAACGTCAAGCTGGAAACTCGGGACCCCTCCTACGATCACATAATACTAACCCGGAACCCTCCTACGACCGCATAACGCCGACTTAGAATCCTCCTAAGGTTGTATAACGCTGATCTAAAACCCTCTTTGGGTTGCATAATGCCGACCTAAAACTCTCCTAGGGTAAGGGTCGGCTTGAATCCATAAGACAGCTCTGGATCCGCCATTGCTTCACTGAAACATATAGAGAGAGAAAGAGTAGAAGGAGAAAGAGGGACAATTAGGGGTGGCAATCGGGTCGGGTCAGGCATAAATAGGTCGGGTCAAATACAGGTCGGGTCAGAAAACTATAAATCTGAACCCGACCTGTTTATTAAACGGGTCAGGAATTACAAACCTGAATCTGACCTGTTTAATAAACAGGTCACCTGACCCGACCCGGCTGGCCCGTTTAAGGAAAGAGAGAGATGAATTAGGAATGGCCGAATGGGTATGGGAAATCGGAAATCACCGAATCAAGGAATGGGAGGGGAAGAGACGAGAGAGAGAGAGAGAGAGAGAGAGAGAGAGAGAGAGAGATGCGGCGAGGAGGGATTCGAGCGTGGGAGCGGAGGCGCCCGAGGATGGAGAGGGAACTGGTGGGGTTGGCCCGGCGTCCGACAGGAGGGGCTGCTCACGGCCGTGAATGGCGACGCTGGGGTCGGCGGCGGCAGCGGCGGCCTCCAGGAAGGGTGCGGTGCTGGGCCACCACCAGATCGCCATTTTGCGTTGCGTCGGTGACGATGAAAGGGGCGGACACGATGGGTGGAGGGGAAGGGGGAGGACGATGGTGGGGGGTGGGGAAGAGCCGGAACTAGAAGTCTAGAAGGTCCCCTTTTGGCAATAAAAAAAAAACTGGAGGTCCCTCTTACCGGAGTCGATGGGATCGTCGTTGCTGTCGTCGGACGAGGATTTATCCTCGTCGGAGTCGTCGGAGTTGCCGGCGAGGCCGCGGAGTTGTCGAAGAGATGGATCTCCATCGGCCATCGTAGAGCGGAGAATGCATCTAGGCCTCTAGGGTTCGATCCCCAATCCCCATCGCGGAGCGGAAAAGCCGAAAAGGAAATGCCGAGGGGAGGGAGGAGGCTGGAGTTTGGCTTGCGGGGGCGGAAGAGGAGGTCGGGGAGGCGGGAGGGGTCGTCGGCGCCGTCGGAGGGGTCGGAGGCGGCGGGCTTGAGGGTGGGGTTCAGGTTGAACTGAACCGAAAAAAAAAAGTGCAGCGGTGCCCAGGTGAACAGTAAACTTGGAGAGAAGGTTTTAAACGGATGACTGATGGGTCTTTGTGGGCTGTACCTATATATTAAACAGGTTATTAAACGGGTTATACAGGTTAAACGGGTTAGACATCTTAAACCTGTACCCGACCCAATTATTAAACAGGTTAAACGGGTCAACCTGTTTATGACCCGAACCCGTTTAAGCCAAACCCAAACCTGTTTATGACGGGTCGAACACGGGTCGGGTTGGCGGGTCGGGTCATATTTTGCCACCCCTAGGGACAATGAGAGAGGAAGAGATGAGAAAGAGAGAGAAAGCACGAGAGAGAACCCATGGTTTTCTTCTCAAAAGAGAGGTTGGGAATAGGTCTCTCTAGGGCCGACCACCCCCACCACGGCGGCTCTCAATTGTAGCGGCTCCGACCGGCTCCACCAATGATCATAATAGCAACACCATTCGTCACGGAGGTTAGCAACAGGGAGAAAATAAAGGAAAACCCCGACCTTAGATCGATTCAAAACTTAGAGAAAAATGGAATAGCCCATCTCACCCGGCGACGTCGCTGCCTCAGGTCATGGAGGTGGACGAGAACTCGATTATAGCTCCGGCAATAACCTCGGTCCCAAACAACAATGAATTGAAACTGAAACAAGGGAAGAAAAACCCAAAACAGAGGAACCTCTTATGGGTAAATCGGGCCATCAATGTGATCTTGGGGTCGGAAAAGAAAAGGAGAAGAGTTAGAGGTCAATACCTCAACTTCGGTGACCAATCAACGATAACACGACGAAGTTTTTCAGCTGAAATTGGAGGAAAACTTGATGCAATCGTGAGCGAATGATCGGGAATGAAAAGCAATGCCAAGAGGGAAGATGGAAGGGCCTTTTATAGGCCGAATCTTGGGCTCCGACGAATCCTAGACTCTGCATGCTCGAACAAGTCGGAGAAGAAAACGAACTCCTGGAAGGAGTCGGCTTCTTCCATCTAATGTGCGGGGCATGTGAGGCATAAATTTTTTTTTTTTGTTTTCCTTTATTTACTTTGAGATTTGTGCATGAAAGAAATTGGGCTTGTGTGGTTCTTTTGAGCCCATGTGACTTTTGTGCTGGTCAATGGACCGGCCCTCACAAAAGATATCAAACAATTACGCACAATAACTATATACAAAAGAAATGTGAACTAATGAGCAAAAATTAAGAGCAACCCATGTTCCCTCTATTTTTGAGGAGGCTCAGCGTGTACTGGCAAGTTATCAATCCGTTTTGATAATCCACAAGATCGTTTCTTATGTTTATAGAAGCAGCTGTCCCTGGAATCCACTTCATATTCAAATCACGATCTAT
The DNA here is from genome assembly GCF_009389715.1 of Phoenix dactylifera. Lineage (NCBI taxonomy): Eukaryota > Viridiplantae > Streptophyta > Magnoliopsida > Arecales > Arecaceae > Phoenix > Phoenix dactylifera. Next base: position 16,572,667 of record NC_052395.1, read on the forward strand.
AGACGTTCAACTGATCCCTCTGAACTCATGCGCTTGAATCTGCCGCTGTAGTCTGTACCTATAGGTACGAGAGCAACAACTCCCGACGCTAGACCGAGAGATCGGCAGACCATTCAGAAACTAGCCATGTAGTCCGTGGGCCTACGCTACGGGGAACTCGGCCAAATATCGACACCCGAAGGGCCCGGCACGCACAATCCTATCCTATCTGAGCCCGTCATTGCACTTCGGACAGCCGTCCGTAGCATCATAAGGAGCACCTCCCTTTCGAGGTACCAAAATGGTACGGTCTTTATTTGTGTTGTTGGTTGGTCTTTCTCAACGTGGTGTATAAGCACGAAAAAACATTCTTTACAAGATAAGGCCGTTCACATGAAAGAAAAGAAGAAAGGATTTCTTCTTTTTTTTTAATTTCCAAGCCGGGCATTATAAAAAAAAAAAGACGAGGGGCTTTTTTTTAGTAAGACCTAGGTATAGACAAAGAAAGCATTTTCTAGTTCTGACTCTAACGGAAAAGGATCGAGCTAATGCGGTGCAATCCGATGCATCTTTGTGCTATCTAAGCTAGACAGAAAGAGAAATGCTCAGTTTCAGTCCTTAGCAGCTTTATTTTGAGTCGGAATGAGGTTCAAATCTCAAACTCGGCTCTTGAATAGAAATGATAAGAATGACGAAAACAAAACTTGGTCGTTTCCAAAGTTGGTTTTATTTATTTATTTATTTATTTTTCTCTCTTCCGAAGAAAATCGACCATGCTTGCATTGTTGATGGGTCCACCTTTTGCTTTCATATTTTACCATCATATCTTCTATGCGACTTGATCATGGCTCCTGCTATAATATGCATGTGCTCGTGTGCAGGCAGCGAGCAAATAATATGACAGAGAAATTATAGCCGACACTGTATGCACCAACATGGCCATGCACCATGCCATCATGGTATCTCTTTTCTGTAGGCCAATCACCGAGACAAGCGTATGTTAAATGAAATCCACAGAAGAGATATGCGCTGATCGGCATGATGCATGGCCACGTTAGTGCACACGGTGTAAGGTATAATTTCTTCCATAGGTTACAGCCGACCATATTAGTTGGAAAATGGACCATAGATACAAGGTGAATACGCACCATCAGCATTAGCGCCCTTCACAACCAGCCAAACTTGTTTCCTTGTCTACGGATTTGTGATGCATGGGACTTGTTTAGAGGATCACGTGAGTTATATATATCTTCAACTGTAGGATGATTAATTTTATAGATCACAGACCTTTGAGACGGGGCTTTGGGCCGGGCTTCAAGCACCGGGCTCCGGCTGACTTGTTTTGCTTTGTTTTTTGTCTCTTTTTTTATTTTTTGGTACATGGGCTGCTCACACTGATCTAGCTTGAGCACAACCAGCTCCATCATTAGTAAGAAGGTTATACAAAAAAGAAGGATCCAGAAGAATTCTTCAGAATGATAGGCAGCAAATGAGGCGACCCAATCAGCAGCTTTGCTTGCCTCCCAAAATACATGTCTGACCTGGAAAGCACGACACTCCCGCAACATCCGTCGTGTATTCCCGAGAAGCGAGTGCTCTGCCTCCCCCTGCCCCTCCTCCCGTAAGCACTTAATCAACGAAGTTGAGTCCCCGTTTAGGATGATACACCCATCTTCTAACATATGTCTCGCATAGAAGAATCCCTCCTACGGGCTTAAAAAGTTTTACAAATTTGGATCGGATCGGATCGAGAGGGGGTGGGGGTCGTAGAATTGGAATCCAAAATTACCCGACCTAGGATTGGACCTAGGGCTGCAAATGGGTCGGGCCACGGGTGTAAGACCCGACCTTATCCGAATTTTAGGACCCGCGGAGCCGAGTCGGGTCCTAAATTTGGACTCGTTCTATTTTTCGGGTCGGATCGGGTCCACCCAATCTCGACCCGGACCCAGACCCAACCCAGCCCATTTTTTTGGGTCAGATTTTTTTTAGAGAATGTTGCATTGATGCTTGGGACCGACTTGTTGAATTTAGAGAATGTTGAGTTTGAACATGTGAATATAGCTTATCTAGTAAAATTTCTATTTTCTTTTCCAAAAATAATTAGGACAATAATTGCTTGATGTTATTTACTATTATATAGTAGAACTTTGAATATAAAAATACATAGACCTGGACCCAATCCGACTCGAATGATCCATCGGATCAAAACTTGTAGGCATGGACCCAACCCGACCCAATCCGATTTTCAACTGGGTAGGGTTTGGGTCCAAAATTAGGACCCGAACAAGAAACCAGGTCGGCTCAGGATCACTCAGGACCCAACCCATTTGTAGCCCTAGTTGGACCAGAATTTAAGAAACCCAAATCCGGCCCCAGAAATGGAATGGGTCTAATTTTAGAATCCAACTCAGCCCCACGGGCCTTTTAAAATGGGTCGGATCGAATTTAACCTGGTCGAGTTATCAATCCGACCCATTTGCATCCCTAGTGAATAACAAGACCATCTAGAAGTTTATAATACTGAGAGAATTCAAGTTAAACTAGAGTGTGCAAGGCCGGGGATGGATGGATGGACGGACGAACAACCAACCTACTGCTTTTTTCAAAAAAAATAAAACCCAACATATAATTCATACCAAATTCCTTCTTCTTTTGTTGATTTTGATTGGGGTTTTCTGTTCTACACGCTTTAGATAGAATTAAAAAAACAAATTTAGACCAAACTAGTTTATTAAGATTCTAGCCAAGGATAATTAACTATAGTGGTAACTCTAATTATGTTTTTATAAGGAAACTTTAAGAAGAGAAGGCGCAGAACGAACCTAAGATATCCCTGGGGTGAAAATCGTAGAGGTTCAACTCTTTGATAGCCTGGGCCGAAGGTAGAATTTCACCAGCTCCTCAGGATAAAACCTTAAGTGGTAGCCGGGCGCAACATTTCCAATGCCTTCCTCTTCTTCCATCACTACTCGCTCTATGCTTTTTTTTCTTTTCTTTTTTTTGAAACTTTTCTAGTTTTTTTTTCCTTCCGTTTCGTTGGGGTTTTTTTTTCCGCTCGCCCATATTTATAGCAGAAGTCTTTCTCTCTCCTTTGCCGAATTAAGACAGGTCTTCAGAGGTGGACTCAGAATCGAGCACACTGGGAAAATATAAGAAATTGCCGGAGGACGGGCCGTCTCACAGGTTCAAAGCCCAGAACCGAACAGGCCCAGGTCTAAGCCCGCCGCCCGTGTGAGAAAGACAGAGCGCGGCCGTTAGGACATCGGAGTTCGATTTGGGGACGAATCGATTGCTTGGTTCTCCTTCTGCCAATGAAGTTGGCCGGCGGGATCGGAAGGTTCGACTGGCCGGAAATGGGAAGGCGGCGGTCGGAGAGGAGGTGCGCGGTTCAAGGGCCCCGTATTGGGAGCGGGGTCACCGATCATGGCATCGAACTGGAGAGAAGGGGGATCTAGGCAGCGGCTGGCAACGAGACGGGTGGTCATGGGTCGGGGAGAGAGGTGACATCGGATTTCAGGGGAGTGGAAGGGGAGGGAGAGGGCAACCGTTTTTTCAGGGCGGCAGAGTTGGGCTGGGGTGAGGCGCCAAGAGAGAAGGAGGAGGATCGGCGGCGGCATCGGGGGCGGGTCGTAGAGGAGGAAATGAGAGGGAAATTGGAGTTCCCGAGTCCCTAATTAAATCTATTTATTTTTTTTAATTAAATTTCAAAAATAATAACAAGTATAATAATACGAGGGCTGAAAACATATGGGACATCAGTATATTCATATTCTCGCGAGCTTTTGTTTGGCAAATATGAACATGAAGGCAGATATTTATCCCAAATAAATATAATATAAATAAAAAACTAAAAATATAAATATAAATATGAATGTAGATCAAATAATTAAATTTTATAAATCTAAAACCAAAAACAAATTGAATTAATAGTATATTAATATAGTCATTTATTTTTTTAAAATATAATTATAAAATTAAATAGAGTCGGCAAATAAAATCAATTATTATGTACTTATATCTATATTTATTTTTTTAATAGATACGAATATGAATATTAGTTGGATGCTTAAATTTGTAACTGTTACGGGGGAACTCAGCCACCATGCCCCACGTGACCGACACGCGTGCCCAAGAAGACTACAGCTGCCCCTTGATCCAGTAACCCGACCCCGAGTCGGATATCTTCGGCTTCGCAGCCCGACCCCGAGTCGGCTGCCCCTTGATCCAGCAATCCGATCCCGAGTCGGCAACCTCTCGACAACGACAGGCTGTTCCCCTGAAGCACGCCACGACCCTCTGTCCCTGCAACGGTCGTATCCGGCGCTGCTCACGATCTCCTGTAACAGCCGTACAAGGCGGAGCTCCACTACGCCCTGTCACGGCCGTACCCAGCGCTGCCCCACGACGCCCTGTAACGGCCATGTCAGTGGCGACTCCATCGTGCCACACGATGACCAACCCCCCCGAAGGATCCCCCAGCCTGGTATATATGCGGCGGGGGGGAGAAGGGGGGAGGTAAGCAAGAATTTCCAGAGCATTCTCCTACTACCTGCAATTATCTCTCCTTCTCCTCCAACCTCCTCTGACTTGATCGTCGGAGGGCCCCCACTACCCCAGTGGTGGTGCGAGGCTTGCTTGCAGGTTTCCCGGCGGAAGGTGGAGCACGATCAACACCAACCAAGGCAACTCAGACGGAACCCCCGTTCACCTCGCTGTGCCAATCGTTCTCGGTTTGGACCACCAGCAACAGTTGGCGCTAGAGGAAGGGACCGAATCTTAGAGCGATCGTAATGGCACGACGAGGTGGTCGGGGAGCTTCCAATGCCCTCCGGTCGTGGGGCCTCTCGCGCCTCCGGCCGGGAGGCCGCTGCGTCTCCAACACATTCTCAGCAACACTCCACCGTTCTACCCCCCATTCAGATGGTCGAAGCCGCTCAGTTCGACCAGTTAGCCCAGCAGGTTCGCACCCTCACGGAGGCGGTGCAGAACCTGCAGGGTGTGATGTCTCGGGCGCCGCAGCGGGCCCAGGAGCCGCTGCTCCCTGAGCGCTCACCTGTCCTCCTTAACCCGCGCTCCTTCCTCTCCCATGGGGAGGAGCGCCGGCGCGAGGAAGATTCTCGAGCACGGTCCATTCTACCGGGACCGTCCCATCGGAGCTGCGCGGGGTACGAGAAGCGGGCCCGGGCGCGTTCCCAGACCCCCCAGTCCTCAAGGAACCCGCGCTCCCAGTCGGTCCCCCTCTCGGTGCTCCTTGTCTCCCACCCATCGGTCGCGCTCCCTGGACCGGCGGGTGGACGATCTCCACCGACAACTCCAGGTCCTGAAGGGCCACTCTAAAGATCCCTTCGCCGACTTGGAGATCTCCTCCCAACCGGCGCTTGCCTCGAGGATCCTGCGGACCCCGAATCCGCCGGGGTTTAAAATGCCGGCGATCGAGCCCTATGACGGGGCGGCGGACCCGCGGGATCACGTCGAGAGTTTTAGGACCCTTATGCTCCTCCACGGAGCATCAGGTCCTCTCCTCTGCAAGGCTTTCCCGGCGACCCTCCGTGGCCCCGGCAAGGGCGTGGTTCGCCGGCTTGGAGGCTAACTCGATCCAGACCTTCGATCAGTTTACCCGCCTCTTCATCACCCATTTCGCCGTCAGTAGCCGGCGGCGACTGTCTCCGACTCCCTCTTTGATGTCCGGCAAAACGAGGGAGAAAGCTTGCGGGATTATCTTACCCGCTTCAACAAGGCTACGTTGGAAGTCCGGAATCTGAGCCAGGAGGTGGCTCTTTCAGCCCTGAAGCGTGGCTTCCGAAAGGGCAGACTCACCTTCTCCTGGACAAACGCCTGCCGCGGAGCTTCCCGGAGCTGTTGTCCGGGCGAACCAGTATAACGGACGCCGAGGAGGCGGCCGCCTACCGGAGCAAGGAGGCCGCCGAGATCCCTCCAAAGCTCGGGAAGAAAAGGCGAAAAGAGGCACGCCAGGGGAGGAGCCCGACGCCTCAGCGTCGGCGCAGAAGCCTGTCGCCGGCGAGGAACCACGGCGCCCTACGCCCTCATTCTCCGCCCCGACGCTTCAACCGGTACACTCCTCTCCTGACTCCCCGGGCCCAGATCCTCATGGAAATCAAGGGGCGGGAGGACCTCCCGGTCCCGAGACAGATGAAGAAGATCCCTGGGAGGAGGCCCTCTCGGGCGTACTGTGAGTACCACCGGGACCACGGCCACGACACCGAAGACTGCTTCCAGCTTCGGGACGAGATCGAGGCTCTCATCCGCCGAGGGCGTCTTGGTCGATATGTAAACGACCGACGTCCCCCCGCAGACTCGCGTCCGGCCGACCGGTCCCCTCCGGAGCCTCGGGAGCAGAATCGACCCGTCGCGGGCGTGATCCATACTATCACTGGGGGCTACCCCCGGCCCGAGAGGAACGCGGGGGGCTCGACTGAAGCATCAAGGGCAGCCGTCGCAAAGAGGCAGAGGGTCGGTAATGTAATCACTTTTTGTGATGAAGATGTAAAGGGGGTTCAGACCCCCCACGACGACGCCATGGTGATCTCCCTCACTATGGCAAACTATGATGTAAGGCGTGTTCTTGTGGATAGTGGAAGCTCAGCTGATATTTTGTTTTACGAGGCCTTCCAAAAGATGAGCTTGTCCAGACAATTGTTGCACAAAACATCTACCCCCTCATGGGATTCACTGGAGACGCTGTCTCGGCCGAAGGTGTCGTTGAGCTGCCTGTGACTGCGGGCGTTGCACCCGCAGAAGCCACGGTGCGGCTCGGGTTCTTGGTCGTCCGTGTTCCCTCGGCCTACAATGCTATCCTCGGACGACCCGGACTGAACGCCCTTCGCGCGGGTGGTCTCAACGTACCATTGCTCATGCGGTTCCCCACGGCGGCCGGGATTGGAGAGGTCAGAGGTGACCCAACCGACCGCAAGGCAATGTTTCCTAGCAACTCTCAAAGGGAAGAAGCCCGTAGAAGCCTTAAGCGTCGAGTCCCTCGACGCCAGAGACGAGGTGGCCTTGCGGCACGGGGAGCCGGCCGAAGGTGTGATCGAAGTTCCCCTCGAGGAAGGTCGCCCCTGACCGGGACGGTCCGGGTCGGCACCAATCTCGACCCGGGAGCTCGGGCTCGGTTGGTGGAATTCCTCCAAGCCAACGCCGATGTATTTGCTTGGTCGGCGGCCGATGTACCTGGGATCGACCCGGAGGTCATTTCTCACGCCCTCAACGTCGACCCAACCCACCGACCAGTAAAGCAGAAGAAGAGACACTGTGCCCCGGATCGGATCCGAGTGGTCGACCAGGAGGTAGACAAGCTCTTGGAGGCAGGATTCATAAGGGAGGTCAGCTACCCGAATGGCTGGTAAATGTCGTACTTGTCCGGAAGGCGAGCGGAAAGTGGAGGATGTGCGTCGACTTACAACCGACCTGAACAAGGCATGCCCCAAGGATAGCTTTCCGCTTCCGCGGATAGACCAACTGGTCGACGCGACTTCCGGATATCAGCTGCTGTCTTTCATGGACGCCTTCTCCGGCTACAACCAGATAATGATGGCTCCACAGGACGAGGAGAAAACTGCCTTTATAAACAGACCGGGGGCTGTACTGTTACAAGGTAATGCCTTCGGTCTGAAGAATGCTGGCGCAACTTACCAGCGCCTCGTCAACAAAATCTTCAAGAGCAAATCGGCCGGAACATGGAGGTGTACGTGGACGATATGCTGGTGAAGAGCCGCCATGCAGACCAGCACATCGCGGATCTGGAGGAGACTTTTGCCACCCTGCGGAAGTTTCGCATGAAGCTGAACCCAGCGAAGTGCGCCTTTGGCGCTTCGGCCGGGAGGTTCCTCGGTTTCATTGTCAACCCAGCGGGGGATCGAAGCCAACCCTGACAAAATCAAGGCCATCAAGATATGTCCCCTTCGACCAAAGTGAAGGAGGTTCAGGAGCTCGCTGGGAGGGTCGCCGCGCTCGGACGATTTGTGGCAAAGTCGGCCGATAGCTGCCACGCTTCTTCAAGGTGTTGAAACGCCCGAAAGACTTCCTCTGGACGGCCGAATGTCAAGCAGCATTCGACAGCTCAAGGAATACTTGGCGTCTCCTCCCCTGCTGTCCAAGCCGCAAGAAGGGGAGATGCTCTAACCTTTATCTGGCGGTCTCTCCAACCGCAGTCAGTGCGGTACTGGTTCGGGAAGAGGCAAAGTTCCAGAAGCCTGGTGTACTACATCAGCCGGGTCTTACGGGATGCCGAGACGCGGTATACGAAGGCTGAAAAGATCGCCTTCGCGCTGCTGACCGCGACCAGGAGGCTTCGCCCCTATTTCCAGGCCCATTCTGTCACCCTCTTGACCGATCAACCGCTGCGGCAGATCCTCAGCAATCCTGAGAAATGCAGGACGGCTGGTGAAGTGGGCAGTAGAACTTGGTGAGTTCGAACATCCGCTACCAGCCCCGACCCGCTATCAAGCGCCCAGGCGCTCGCGGATTGCCTCGCTGAGTGCACGGTGCAGGAGACGGAACCTAGGTCGCCGGAAACACCTAGCCTCGACCTCCCGATTTGGACGCTTCACATCGATGGGTCGTCGAACCCCGAAGGTGGAGGGGCCGGGCTGGTCCTCACCAGCCCTGATGGAGTGATAGCCGAGTATGCCTTGAGGTTCGGATTTCCAGTGACCAACAACGAGGCGGAGTATGAGGCCCTAGTCACGGGACTCAAACTCACCAAGGAGCTCGGCATCCGGCGCCTGAAGGTCTTCACCGACTCCCAGTTGGTGGTCGGGCGGGTCCGTGGGGAGTTCGAAGCCCGGAACCCGACCATGCAGAATTACGTCCGGAAGGTGCAAGCACTCATTCCCGACCTCGGCAGTGTCGACATCCAGCAGGTCCCAAGGAGTGAAAATGCCAGGGCCGACAGGCTGTCCCGCTTAGTGAGCGCAGACGCGCACAGCTTGTCGAGGGCGATCTACCTGGAGACCCTGGATGCCCCGAGCATCGGCGAGGCTGGAGCAGTGATGGCGATTGACCCGGAGCCGTCTTGGATGGACCCGTTTGTCGCCTACCTCGCCGAAGGGATCCTCCCCGAAGACGAAGATCAAGCTCGGCGACTTGTTATGAAGTCCGCCCACTACGTACTCAACGAAGGGAGGCTGTATCGGACCTCGTTCACCGCCCCCCTCTTAAAGTGCCTCCGCCCCTCGGAAGCGGCCTACGTCCTCGGCGAAGTCCACGAAGGCGTTTGCGGATCCCACTTGGGGGCTAGGTCCTTGGCGCACAAGATCATGAGGCAAGGCTATTATTGGCCTACCTTGTTGGAGGACTCAAAGGATCATGTACGGAAATGCGACGCCTGCCAGCGCCACGCCAACGTCCAGAGAGTCCCTTCTGTCCCCTTGGCACCAATCACTGCACCCTGGCCCTTCGCCCAGTGGGGAATGGATATCCTCGGACCATTCCCCGTCGCTTCAGCTCAGCGGAAATTTTTGATTGTTGCAATCGACTACTTCACCAAGTGGGTGGAGGCAGAGCCGCTAGCCACTATCACGGAGGTGCAAGTCCGGAAGTTCGTGAAGAAGAACATCATTGTCCGATTTGGGGTACCTCGGGTCCTCATCTCGGATAATGGCCGACAGTTCGACAACAAGCATTTCCCTGACTTCTGCGAGGAGTTCGGGATCGAGCATCGGTTCACATCTGTGTCGCATCCCCAAACCAACGGCGAGGCCGAGGTCACAAATCGGACAATCCTCCAAGGAATCAAAGCGCGAATCGGTCGGACGGGGCAAGCTTGGGTCGAAGAACTCGAGAATGTCCTTTGGGCGTATCGGACCACGCATCGGACCCCTACCGGGGAGACGCCTTTCAGCCTAACCTATGGCACGGAAGCCGTTGTCCCCGTGGAGCTCGGACTCCCCTCACCTCGGGTGGCCGCGCACCGACCCGAGGCCAATTCGGACAACTCCGAGGGAACCTGGATCTCTTGGAAGAAGCGAGGGAAATGGCGCAGGTTCGGATGGCGATGTATCAGCGGAGGGTGGCCCGATATTACAACTCCAAGGTCCGACCGAAGCTTTTCAGAATCGGAGATCTGGTGCTAAGGCGAGCTAAAGCATCTCAACCTGCGGAAGGTGGGAAGCTAGCGCCAAATTGGGAAGGCCCGTATAAGGTTCGCTGGGTAAACCGACCTGGCTCCTACCAGTTGGAGGCCCTAGATGGTCGAGAAATTCAAGGAGCTGGAATTCCGCTAACCTGCGGATGTATTACCAGTAGAACGACGATGCCAGAAAGACAGTTCAAAAATGTATAACACTTTGCATTTCAATAATTTTGGTTACAACGGCGTGCTCGTGTGATACAAGGAATTCCCAGAGGGGAATTAGGTGTAAAGAAAGTAAAGAAGAGGGGAGACTCGAGGAGCTGAGATCTGGATCCCGAAACCTCCATCCGAAGCGGTGCAATCCCGCGGAAGTGGGTGCTTCCAACGGAGGCGCCATCGCGTCTCACGAAGAAGACGAAGAGCGACGCGGAGAGAAGAATGAGAAGGAGAAGTCCACATGCTCCAACCCAGAGGCGCCATCCACGCCTACGAAAAACGAGGAGCCGCCGCAGACGAAGCTCCCGCTGCCTCCAGGGAACGCACCTCCAAGGATATTCCGTCCTCCCCAGTTTAGGGGAGAGAAGGAATACAAGGGGGAGAGCATATGGAGGCGCGAGTCCCGGATCAAGCACCTGGTGCGGAGCTCAATCGGAGGCCGAACTTCAAGGAGGGGAGACGTGATCCCGGATGAAACGCTAGAGCGGAGTTCCGCCGGGGAGAACCTCTTGTTGATCCCAATGAAACGGTATTGGCGGAAGTCGCGAAGGGCGCCTCCCTTCCTTCGGCAGGGGTCTCTCAACCATGCGCCGGAGAGGAGGCCACGATCCATGGCAACCTGAACAGCTCCGGCTTGGCAGCTCATCGCACCTGCACCTATATTTTAGCCAACTGCGCCCCCGGTCGTTCCGATACGGATGGCTCCAATAAATGCGGGCGCATTGATCCGGAGCCGATCGGCTCTCGAGGCGTATCTTCCGCGATTTCTAACGTCATTTCCTTAATCGCATTTTTTGTGCAGACACTCCGATGGCCTGTACCCCAGTCACTATCTCCGTCGCGCCCAGGCCGCATCCGCCTCGAAGAACGCGCGTATCGCGGCCGTTAACTGACATCCTCGCAAGCAGCAACTGCGATCCGATTTCCCAGGTAACCCTTAATTAGACTTAGCCATCTGTGTTTCCCCAGGCGACGCTTGGAGAGAGGAAAATACAATCGCAGCTGGCCATGGAGAAATCCCTCGGGCGGCAAGCGACAGGCGCACGACCAGCGAGCGGAATTTCTCGAGGCTCGGCCCTCGGATGCCAGGCTAACCCGATATCATCCCGGAAGACTAGCCTGAAGCCCCGACCGGTCGCCTCGGCTTGCGCCAGCCTTGGCCGACCAACGAGCGGAATTTCCCGAGGCTCGGCCTCGGGATGCCAGCTAACCCGATGATCATCCCGGAGCAGACTAGCCTGAAGCCCCGACGGTCGCCTCGGCTTGCGCCAGCCTTGGCGACAACGAGCGGAATTCCCGAGGCTCGGCCCTGGATGCCAGGCTAACCGATGATATCCCGGAGCAGACTAGCCTGAAGCCCGACCGGTCGCCTCGGCTTGCGCCAGCCTTGGCCGACCAACGAGCGGAATTTCCCGAGGCTCGGCCCTTGGATGCCAGGCTAACCCGATGATCATCCGGGAGAGACTAGCTGAAGCCCCGACCGGTCGCCTCGGCTTGCGCCAGCCTTGGCCGACCAACGAGCGGAATTTCCCGAGCTCGGCCTCGGATGCCAGGCTAACCCGATATCATCCCGGGAGCAGACTAGCCTGAAGCCCCGACCGGTCGCCTCGGCTTGCGCCAGCCTTGGCCGACCAACGAGCGGAATTTTCCGAGGCTCGCCCTCGGATGCCAGGCTACCGATGATCATCCCCGGGAGCAGACTAGCTGAAGCCCCGACCGGTCGCCTCGGCTTGCGCCAGCCTTGGCCGACAACGAGCGGAATTTCCCGAGGCTCGGCCCTCGGATGCCAGGCTAACCCGATGATCATCCCGGAGCAGACTAGCTGAAGCCCCGACCGGTCGCCTCGGCTTGCGCAGCCTTGGCCGACAACGAGCGAAATTTTCCGAGCTCGGCCTCGGATGCCAGGCTAACCCGATGATCATCCCGGGAGCAGACTAGCTGAAGCCCCGACGGTGCCTCAGCTTGCCAGCCTTGGCCGACAACGAGCGAATCTCCCGAGGCTCGGCCTGGATGCCAGGCTAACCGATGATCATCCGGAGCAGACTAGCCTGAAGCCCCGACCGGTCGCCTCGGCTTGCGCCAGCCTGGCCGACCAACGAGCGAATTTCCTGAGCTCGCCCTGGATCCAGGCTAACCCGATATCATCCGGACAGACTACCTGAGCCCGACCGATCGGCCTCGCTTGCGCCAGCTTGCCGACCAACACGAATTCCGAGGCCGCCCTCGGATCCAGGCTAACCCGATGATCATCCCGGAGAATACCTGACCCCGACGGTCGCCTCGCTTGCGCCAGCCTTGGCCGACCAACGAGCGAATTCCTGAGGCCTAACCCTCGGATCCTGCTTAGCGCCGGAAGAATTTCCTGAGGCCTAACCCTCGGATGCCTGGCTTAGCGCCGGAAGAATTTCCTGAGGCCTAACCCTCGGAGTCGGGAGTCAGCGAGACGCTACCGAAGAGTTAAAAAGAAGGACGAAAGTGAAATGAAGAAACTCTATTTGCATTAACTTTCATTGTTTCAGGGCTGAGACCATACAACTTGGCAAAACGCCAACACACAAAGAAAAGAACAAAATACAGAAGGTCAGCTTGGAGGAACCCCCGGGTCGAGAACGTCGGGCACGTCCGTAGGGGTAGGGAGACGGTTGGAGAAGCAGCAGGCAATGGCGCCGGAGGGGAGTCGAGAAGGGAGATCCCACTCAGGTCAATTTCGGAGTACTTAGCCGACACCCTTGCCAGGCCTTCCTCGAAGCCTAAGACAAAGGAGTCGGACCCGCGTCCGACATATCAGGACGAACTCGTCGGACTGACGATAGGCCTGTACCGCCTCCGACATATCACGGGTGAACTCGGCGGACTGACGATAAGCCTGTACCGCCTGAGCCCGATCTCCGCACTCTTCTCGGCCAGCGTCGCCTCTGCTCGCTCCATAATCTGAGCTTTTGCCTCCAAGACCTTCGCCACAATCCGGTCATCCGCCTCGGAGGAGACCCTCAACAGATCAGCCTGGGCCTCCTTGTGCTTCGCCTCGGCAGCGATGCGAGCAGCCTCAGCCTCCTCCAGGCGCAATGAAGCTCCTGGTCGCTCGCGCGGGACTTCTCCAAAGCCGACTCCAATTCGCCCAGCTTGGCTTCAAGAGACCGGGTCCGGTTGCGGGCGTTGTCGGCTGACCGCTGGGCCTTCTCCCACCTCTCCCGGTAGTCGGCAGCCTTCCGGGACTGCTTCTCGGCCCGCTCCTCCGCCTTCTTGATCTCGCCCTCGAGACCTGAGGCAACCTTGAGCTGCTCCCGAGCCTCCAACAGTTGCTTCTCGAGGGTGGCGAAGCCGAGTGCCCGCTCTTCGACTACCTGGAGCCTCGTCTCGAGGTCCCTGGTCGTCCTCCCCGCCGCAGCCTGACCTCCCACTTCTGTTGCCTTCAGTTGGCTCTCGGCCCTCGCCAGAAGCCTCGCCTGTTCCTCGTAGCACTCCTCCAGGCGGATCATGTACTGGGCGAGCTAAGGGATAGGAAAAACGAGGGCGTCAGGCGGGGATCAACAGAGCCTATAAATGATAAAAGCGACCGAAAGAACACTCACCGACATGAGACAGACGCAGCTGGCACCCAACGTCAGGGACCCTCATCTTCCGGACCTGCCTGCGGTCCTTCCCAGCAGTACCGTCTCGATGAGGTTTCGGGCGCCGGAAAGTGAAGGCCGACCCCGACTTCTCCCGGAGTCGGACGGTGGTTCCGCAGCCTTACCCTTACCATCGCTTGGGGAAGAGTCATGCTGACCCCGCTCGGGGCGGGGGCCGCCCCTGGAATTGATAGGGTCCTGCTCGGCCGGGGCCTCGGCGCGTCCCTCCTCGTATCATCCGGAGCCGACCGAGTCGAAGGCTGGGCTGGGGACCGATCACGTCCGACCCGTCCATCTTGGGCGCGCCCGGGTGATGCCTCCGGAGAAACGGTAGTCTCGGCATCGGAGGCTGATACACGTCAACTCCCGGTCCGCGCCGCGGCGTCCCCTGATCGGTGGGTCCGGACCGTCTGTCGGCGTCGGAGTCGCCTGCCGGCGGGACTTCTTCGCCGGTGGAGCCCCGCTCGGAGGAGCTCGTTTCTTCCTCCGGACTGCTTCCAGTAGGGACGTCCTACCAACAGCCGTTGCCTTTGTCCGACCGCATGACGTCGTCGATCTCTGCAAAAAGGACGAGGTGGTCGGAGGTTGAGAAACTGAAGGAAAGAACGAAACGAAAGAGGAGAACAGAGCTAAGGAAAAGAAATGGTGGCGGGCTCACGGTCAGTGGGGACCGAGCTCAGACCGACGTTCACCAAGGTATCCTCGGAAATAAGGGACACCGGGGGGAGCCGACCCTCGGCACCAACCTCTCTTCAAGACGGCAACGTCGTCGGATTCCTCCCTCGACAACCTCGATAGGCCAATCGGGGACTTCATCGGCGTCTCCCAGGTTGCCCTGATTCCCAAGAGGGATCTGCGTCAACGAAAAAGAAGCGCTCCTTCCAGCCGTGAAATGGAGGTGGGAGCCTCCTTGACGAGGCCGCACCCTCGCCGCGCTGCAAAGCACCACCACCCTTTATCCTGGGGGTGGCCACTCAGGCCGTAGCATTCCCAAAAGACATTCAGGGTGGCGGAAACCTCGTGCATGCGGCAGAGAACCTGAAAGGCTGTCAGGGCGCGCCATGAGTTCGGCACCAGCTGCGTCGGCGCACTCTTAAACCCCGAAGCACCTGAACGACTAAGTCCGAGGGGGAAAGCGGAACCCGGCCTGAAGAATGCCCTCATTGATGGCAACCTTCCCTGGAGGAGGATGGGACATCCTCTCCTCAGGCCCCGGGAGTGTAACATTGCAGGCCTCGGGAAGGTGGTATCGAGCCACGAACCTATCTAGGTCTTCGGCGGCCAACTCCAACTTAATGCGGTCTGCTCTCACTTCGCCCATCCCTAATGGCCAGTGAATCTACGGTCAGGACAGGGTCGAAAAGGGGGAAAAGACCGGAACGACTGGAGTACACTAATACAAAAGGAGAGTAATGGAGAGCCCTAAATTAAAGAATGGAGCAACTCACCGGAAGAGAAGGAAGAACAGCTCCGAGAGCGTCAAAGGAGGAGCAAGCGAACAGTCCGACGGCGATGACGGCAGCGCAAAGGAGAAACTCGAAGATGTCTGTAAAGAGAAAGGCGGACGGAGGAGGACCCCCGGTTAAATAGGCGGAAAGGTGGGTGACGCCCGGTGACGCCAGAGGACGCCTGGCTGCCGAAGGGTCGCGCCCCAAAGGCGAATCGACGCCATTAAGGAAGGATGTCCGCCGAAATCCTCAGACTGCCAGGTGCAACAACCGCCATACGTCATAAAGAAGACGGGGCTCGAAGCGCGCGCGCGTCTCCGAGGGATGGCGGCAATCTCGAAGCATCACTTCCTTCACCCGTTCCCCTTCTGGTTCCAGGCTCGGAAGTGGGGGGCTACTGTTACGGGGGAACTCAGCCACCATGCCCCACGTGACCGACACGCGCGCCCAAGAAGACTACAGCTGCCCCTTGATCCAGTAACCCGACCCCGAGTCGGATATCTTCGGCTTCACAGCCCGACCCCGAGTCGGCTGCCCCTTGATCCAGCAATCCGATCCCGAGTCGGCAACCTCTCGACAACGACAGGCTGTTCCCTGAAGCACGCCACGACCCTCTGTCCCTGCAACGGTCGTATCCGGCGCTGCTCCACGATCTCCTGTAACAGCCGTACAAGGCGGAGCTCCACTACGCCCTGTCACGGCCGTACCCAGCGCTGCCCCACGACGACGCCTGTAACGGCCATGTCAGTGGCGACTCCATCGTGCCACACGATGACCAACCCCCGAAGGACCCCCAGCCTGGTATATATGCGGCGGGGGGGAGAAGGGGGGAGGTAAGCAAAGAATTTCCAGAGCATTCTCCTACTACCTGCAATTATCTCTCCTTCTCCTCCAACCTCCTCTGACTTGATCGTCGGAGGGCCCCCACTACCCCAGTGGTGGTGCGAGGCTTGCTTGCAGGTTTCCCGGCGGAAGGTGGAGCACGATCAACACCAACCAAGGCAACTCAGACGGAACCCGTTCACCTCGCTGTGCCAATCGTTCTCGGTTTGGACCACCAGCAACAGTAACTATATACTAAAAATATTCGAATACGAAAATGAATTCGATATTATTTCTTAGTAGTTTAGTAATTTTTGCCCCATGCCCCTATACATCATCTTCTTGTTTTCTCAGGATACAAGAATAGTTGATGTTCACACTAGATGCAACATTTCATCTTAGAAATGCAGAAATCGACTTCAGTAGCCCCTCAGAAAATATTCTTCTAACAAGAAAGCATCTATACAGTAGTTTGAAAATTTTTCGGATGGAAACTCGAAAGAGAGATGATAAAAACGCGGTGCACACCAAACGATCATGGAAACTAGTTAAAAATGGATTGCCGTGGCTGAATTTCTCAACCTGTATTTGCAACATTCTTTGACTTTTTTCTTCGTTACAAAATATAAGAGAAATGAAAACTCTAACAAATTTCTGCCAAAAAACAAGATATCCTGAACTTGAACCAGAGACTTGCCCTGAGGTAAATTTATGGCACTTTCTATTCAACCAATTAGGAGAGAGATCAAAAGACCCTCTCAAGTCCCATCCTCTCTCAACCAAACATAGCACATAGAAACTCTGAACTACCAAGCCGCCATCCTCTCTCAAGTCAGAATCCAAGTTACATCCTTATCCCAACCTATTCAGGAATCCTGCTCTCTTATCACAGAAAGACCTGATTATAGATTTGAAGTGATGCAGGGCGAACACTCAGCCAAAGAAAGGAGAAAGGCTAATCATATAGGAATGGAGAAAGCTAACAGCTTGCTACAATTCAATGTGCACCATCTCCTAACTGAGAAATGGGAAAGGAAAAACAACAATTGTGGCACCGCAACTTGGGTCACCAACCAAATCACCATGGTTTATGCATGATACAACGTCTGCACCATCGTGAGAAGAAAGAATCTTGACCCTCAAGTGATCTAAAAATACATGTAAACCATTAAAGCAGTCGGACTTAGTTTCCTCTATGTTTTATCCTGTCTTTCTCTTTGTGCATAGCCAATTGCACTCAGATGATAGTAAGTTTATACACCTTCAAACAATTATAATGTCCACTAAAATCATTTCCAAGATTATGTTGAACAAATTATTGTCTTGTGATTGCGAACATTCTACTAACAAGATACCAGCACTCTTTCCCTGAAAGGGACCTAGACAACATTCATATAGGATGATGAGCACAGTTACTAAATTGATGTTGGATAGTAAACCATAACCATCAACCTTGTCCCAACTATTTGCTCTTGGTTTTTACAAATCCTCATTCAACAATCATCCCTGTTAGGGCTACCTCAGATATCAATATCGGTAATTTCTGAAAGCAAAAAATTGTCTCCACAGAAGGGCGTCTAAAACTACAAAGCATGTTCAGATGCCTGAATCATCCTACTAAAAAGATGATGTATGAAGCAAACAAATTGGACTCTCTCAAAAGCTCCATGATTTCTTTCTCCAACACAAGTTGCCACCATCAATGCCATTAGTTATACAAGTAGCCACGTGAAGAATAATATTTAAACTTAGCATGCACAGAGATGTTGCTGAAATATTTAAAAGCCCCGAACACAACAAAGCATCTTAATGTCAAATGCAAACAGCCACTAGAGCCAATGGAACAATGTTTTTAAACCAACAGCACAGTTCAATTTATTAGATATTAGATGGTGAGGTTTCATTATTTTTGTATAGGCTTCATTTATATATTACTAATTCCCTGATGTCTGAGATTTGTCCTCGCTCGAACTAATGAAGTTCCATGTAGCTAGAAGCAGGGTATGCTCTGTTTACTATTATGACATCCAGCCGGATGCTACAATTCTATGTAATTTCTCTTTCTTTACTAAAGAAATTGATGAGTAATAGTTGTAACTACGTTATACTCGGCGAGGAGCATATCCTTGTAGAGAAGCGTTCCACAAAGAAGGGATGCATCCCACATAGTCAAATGTATAAGATTCTATTATTCTATTGGAAACATGAAGAGGACTGAAAGGTGCAACTAACCCGATGATGATCAGACTTTCCCCTTTCCATCGAGCTTCTTCTTCAAGACATCCATCACGCGACCCAAAATTGGGTTCACACTGATAGGCGGGTTCGCATGCATGCAGGCCATCTCGGCGATTTCTTTGGAGTGGTAGTCGATCTTGGACTGAGTGACTTGAGGGCCGTGCGCAGTGCTCACAACCACCCGTCCGGTCATTGGCCTTGATGACTCTCCTATCCCTGAGCTTAGCGAGGACGGCAAGGGCAACGCCGGTGTGGGGGCATGCAAACATGCCGGTGCGGTCGGCGAGCGACATGGCATCATCAGCTCCTCTTCGGTGGCCCTCCTCAACAATCCCATTCGTCGCACGGAGCGCAAATACAGCACGGTCAATGGAGACGCGGGTCTCCTATCTGGATGGCAGAGGCAAAGGTCGGGGCAGCAGCTACAGTCTTGAAGTCGGACCATCCGGCCTTGTAGTGGAGATAGAGGGGTTGGCATTGGCGGCCTGGGCAACACGAGACGGGGCACGCGGTCGACGAGGCCGAGCTCCCGGCACATCTCGAAGCCCTTGCAGAAGGCGAGATGTTGCCGGAGGTTGCCCCCGGGGACGATGACCCAGTCAGGTACCCAGGTACCTCCAGTCGAACTGCTGGAGAATCTCGATGGCGGCGGTCTTCTGGCCCTCGAGGCGAAGGGAGTTGAGCGAGTTGGCCAGGTAGATGGGGAGCTCGGCGGTGACGTCGCGGATAAGGCGCATGCAGCCATCGAAGTCGGTGTCGATCGAGAGGACGGTGGCGCCATTGGCGATGGGCTGGACGAGCTGGGCGACGGAGATGCGGTCGGCGGGGAGGAAGACGATGGCGGGGATGCCGGCGGAGGCGCAGTAGGCGGAGAGGGCGGCGGAGGTGTCCCCGGTGGAGGCGCAGCCGACGCAGGCAATGGGTCGGTTGAGAGGGTGGCGGCGGAGGCGGTTGACCTGGCTGACGAGACGGTCATGCCGAGGTCCTTCAAGGAGCCGGTGTGGGGAGATGCCGCAGTGCTTGACCCAGAGATCGGGCATGCCGCCGAGGTGCTCCGCGGCCGAGCCGCTCGGCCCAGAAGAGGTTGGAGTTGCCTCGAAGAGGGAGACGATGTGGTCTGCGTCGATCTCAGGGAGGACCCACTCCTTCTTGCTCCAGACGCCGGAGCCGTAGGGCCAGGTGGTGCGGCCGACGCGGGAGTCGAAGAGGGCGCGCCAGTAGGAGCCCGGAAACTTCTTCAGGGGCCGCCACGTTCGTGGCGGACGTCGAGGAGGCCGCCGGAGCGGCTACGGTACACGATCTCGTCGAGGGAGTAGCGCTCGCCGGAGGGGCCGTCAGCGGCGGCGGCGCCGAACGGGACGTACCAGGCCGAAAAGCCGTTGGCCGGGGGCGGCGAGCTCGCGGCGGGAAGCCTCCTTGCTGATGTTCTCGTCCGCCAGGCGGCGGTTCGTGAAAGACTGGGGCTCGGCGTCCGGCGGGGCGGTGGTGCAGGAGATCCAGCGGCCGCGGCCGCGGCTGCGGCTAGCGTTTCGGAGGAGGAGGAATTTGGGAGGCGGCGGTTTTAATGTAATCAGACGGGGAGTGGGAGAGGTGGACCGATGATGATGAAGGTGGCGAAGGATAAGGAGGAGGAAGCCGCTGCGGCCGCCATGGTGGAGGAGAAGGGAAAGAGAGGAGAGCGAAAGGACTTGTTCTCTGCAGCTGGGTTAAGGGAAGAGAAGAAATCCACATGAAATCTAGGATATATATTCTCGGCAAAGTTCATGCTGCCCGAAAACACTTTCTCACTCTTCAAAAATATTTTTAAATAAAATAAATTATTTAATAAAAATATAAAAATTATTTTAATTTTTAAAAAAATTAAAATAATTTTTGTTAAAAGAAGTTTTAAATAAAAGTTTTTAGAAATGTACTTTTAGTATGCATCGAAGAGCTGTTCTGATGTATAAATTTTTTAGACCAAAATATCCATAATAAAATATTATAATTATAAAAATATAATATTTATATTTTTATTATTGTATTATACTATAAATATAATATTATGTTACATTATATCATAATACATTAAAATGTTATATAATATCAAACTATATTATATTATTATACTATAGTATACAATATTATATTACTATATTATAATAATATTATATTATTTACAATAATATTATATTATATATTTATGTATTAATATATATTATTTTTAATTATACTCTATTGTATAATACTACGTAATATTCTTTACAGATATTTGTTATACCAAAATATTTTCTTAATTTGTTCATCAACCAAATAGCCTTTGAGTTGAAGGAGAGAGAAAAAATAGCATGAAGAGATTTCAAGCTTTGCACCCACTATGAAATACGAATAAATATATTTCTGGATTCAAGGAGATTAAATTTTTATTAATCATAGTGAATCAGAAGAAAAATGCACCTTTAAGAATAGAGGAGCATTTGAGAGCTTAGATCGAGTATTATCATGCATTTAAGGGCATGTAAAAGGAAAAGACGTGCCAAAATGATCTATCCTTGTCAAACGGTGAGAAAGTATCAATACCCCGAAGCATGAAAATATGATGATTTATTTTTTTTTTTTATACTTGAATGTTAGAGGATAACTTGTTGGGAATCTATTGGTTTCTTGAAATTCTAAAAACATCCTAACTCTTCAAAAGATATAAAAATTAGTCCTATATTTCCTTTAAAGCATCCAAAACAATATATAAATAATGCTTCTTGTTTTAAAAAAAAATAAATCTAGTGATGCTTCTAGCCTATTGCAGTCTAAATTTGGTGGGTAAATTGATGGTTTACAGTAAAAGCATAATGCTCTGCAGCAGTAACAACAACACAATAATAATAACAACAACACCAACAACAATAGCAACAATAATAATCACTACCATCATCTGTATATATGTTTAAAGTTAACTTAAGGATATTTTTGGATCCAATATCAAAAACTTAAAACTTTGAGATTTACTAAAATAGATTTTAGTGACTTAAAATGACAAAACAAATCTGTTGCCAAGGTGACAAGCCAAGAGGGGGGGGGGGGGGGGGGTGAATTGGTTTCTCTTAATTTTAACTATCTTACTTATGTTAATTGATGAGTTAGTGGAATTAAACAAATCATAATACAAACAACAAGAAGTATAGTGGTTCGGTGCTCTCTTAAGCATCTACGTCCACTCCCCAAGCGACCCTTTGGGAATTCACTATAATCCCGCGGGATTACAGTTGGATTGTTTTCCGGGCTCACAATCCAAAAATCTTTACACTTTGATTTTTCCGGGTTCACCAAAAACCTATGTTGGTTTTACGGGCTCACCAACGAACCTATGTTGGTTTTCCGGGCTCACCAACGAACCTTTACAATTGGTTTTACGGGTTCACCAATCAACCTATACCGTTGGTTTTGCGGGCTTACCAACTAACCTTTACAATGAGTTTAATAAACAAAGTAAAAAAGATTTAAGCTCCTAGATGAGCAAATATAACAATATAATCTACAAAGAAGAGTTTAGAGAATAGTTATCGCTTGATGTGACTTCTCTCTTCTTTGTCAAGGATGCTTCACTCTTCAAGGGTGGATGGAGCTCTTAATGACTCTTGGAATCTGCTCAACCACTTTCTTTTGACTCTTGAATGAAGCACTTGGATGAAGAAGATTAGGGCACTTTGTCTTTCTTGTGTACTCTTTGATATTTTGCAAAAGAATATTTTCTCTGATAAATAGTGCCACTTTAAATAGTTTCCTTCATCCATTGGACAAGCCCCAATGGTTAGAATTCAAAAACTAGCCGTTACTCACTGTTGGAAGGATAAAAAGTACTTCTGCAGAACTAGCCGTTATGCTTCTGCCCGTGCTTGGGTCGACTCAACCTTTCCTTGGGTCGACCCAACTTTCACTTGGGTCGACTCAACCTTTCCTTGGGTCGACCCTCTCAGAACCACAGAAACTTGTAATTCAGCCTTTCTTCACTTGGGTCGACTCAACATTTCTTTGGGTCGACTCAAGGTTCAGTTGGGTCGACTCAACTTTCACTTGGGTCGACCCTTTCAGGGTTTCCAGAGAACCTATTCTGTCAATGTATTCTGTCACTGCCTTTGGGTCAACCCTCTCAGTGTTGGGTCGACTCAAGCTTGGGTCGACTCAACTTCCTCTTGGGTCGACCCTCTCAGTGTTTCCAGAGAACTGTTTTCTTGAGGCTTGAGGTTTGGGTCGACTCATGCTTTCCTTGGGTCGACCCAACTACTGTTCATCCGTGCCATTTTTGCAGAAGTGTGCCAGATGCTTTCTTTATGTGCCGGGGTCGACCCAATCAACCTTGGGGTCGACTCAATCCACACTTTGCTGCAACTCAAAGTTAGATTCATCCATATAAACAATGAAATGCATCTTTATCTTATTATACGAATATACTGAGAGTAACAGACTTATAAATGAAGTATCGAATTAACTTGTAACATACTCTTGATTATTGCTTGTTAATCATCAAAATAACACTATCATCCTCAATCTCCCCCTTTTTGATGATTACAAAATATAGAGTATTAGCCTATTGATACTTATCTTAAAATCAGTTTTAAAAGGGCTCAAGTTGCTGAATTTCAGCTTTTCAAATATGAGAGTGAAGTCTCCCCCTATTTCATCCAAATGTTTCCAATTTGACTTTTTGAATTGCTCCCCCTTTCATTTATATTTCATTAAAGATGAAACTTCAAAAATTTGAGTTAAAGCATGAGTTTCAGATTATGTATCGAGGTGTGAAAGGTATGTGCCAAATTCTGAAATTCTATGTGCCAAATTCTGAAATTCAATAGAAATTTTAGATTTGATCATTTTCATTGTTACAAATTGCTCCCCTTTAAATGTATATGCTTTCCTATTATAATTTTCAACTTGTTTGACAACTTATTTCTCTTTCTTACACAACTTATTTGTCTTTCCTTACTTCTCCCCCTTTTTGTTATCATCAAATAGGTGCATGGGAATATACACAATAATTAACAAACATTTAAACTTCATTGATCAAAATAGGAACATTTTAGTACAATTAATGCCAAAAACAAAAACAAATACAATGTTCCTCAATCAAAGTTTAAAATACATGATCAACACAAAATACATATGAGAACTAGATACATATCCTAGGCTCTAAACAGAAATACTAATATCAGCCTAGGGAGTATCTAATGGCTGTGATCTAGTCCTCATCCTCCTAGTATAAGTGGCGAGGGGAGGTCGAGCCTGATGAGACTGAGTCTGGCGTGGAGCACGGTGAGCTGGATGACTCTGTGTTGAAATCTCTGACTCAGGCTGCCTGTGGCACAGATGGTCCATGAGTCTCTCTCTCTCGCCGTAGAGCTTTTATCTGCTCTCTCAGATCATTGATCTCAGCAGACATGATATCTAGTCTGCTCGTCAGCCCATCAGTGATAGTCCTCGCCTGAGCTGACATAAGCTCAGTCATCCTACTCCAGAACTCATCTGTATCTCCCGCAGGAACAGATGACGATGGTCCAGCCTCTGAAGGTGCAGTAGGATGATCCATATGCTCCTCATCCTCAGGGATAGGATCTCCAATATCTGGTGCATCACCCTCTGGTGCATCACCCTGAATCCCTGCTCCAGCACGAACCCACTGCCCGTTCACTTTCTCATAGCCCATGCGAATAAGTGATCGTGCAGTGTATGTATCAGTAAAAAGCAGATGCCTGGAGATCTCCCCCTCGACAGATATGTCGTGCTGTCGAAAGATCAAGGTGAGTATCATACCATAAGGCAGGGATACTCTGGAGTTGCAGATCACCTTCCTCATCTGCCTCAGTATCATGGCCGGGAGATTCAGGGGAATACCCTAAATAATATGCTCCATCACAACTAGATCTCGCTCTGAAATGAGATCAAATCTCCCGCTCTTCGGAAATAGAATCCTATCAATGATGTTGTGCAACAACCTCATCTCTGCAGAAAGAGAGCTCGCTATAACCTGCTCCGAGAAGTCGAAGTCTTCATTCTCAAGAATTAACTGCAGGGCTCTTAACTTGTTTTCTGGCTTTTCTGGAGTTGCTCCTTCGCAGGGGAGATGAAGCAACTCACTCAAACTCTCTTCGGAAACTCGAACCCTAACTCCTCGAACTTCCGATATGAGCCCTCCCATCCCAGTTTTGAGGAAGGCATAGAACTTCCGGACTAGTTCTGGGTATATCACCACATCTAGGGAGCAGAGATACTCCCATCCTTGCCTTCGGATCCATTCCCCCAAACGGAACCCTTCTTGATCCAAGAACTCAGAATGGATCCTTCTTCCCGTTGTAACCGGTCTCCCCGCAAACTTTGCAAGTTGTACTGAAGGGGAGGGAGGAGGAGGTGGCTCTACACGTGTCTTACCTTGTGGAGACACTGTAGATGGCTCCGTAGCTTCTCTTTCCGCACGTTGGATCCGTGAGACTCTCCCGGATCGCTTGGCTACGGCTCTTTTGGTCCCATTTCTCCAAGATTGTGAAGTAATCTACTGTTTGGAGATGATTGGAGGAGATTGGAGAGTGGGAAATTGGGTTTTCGAAAGAGGACAAAGTGTAAACAGTACCCTAGATAGCTCACGGGTCCCCCTTTTATCAGTGGGGTCCCGACGTTGGGTCGACTCAAGAATTTTCTTGGGTCGACTCAACGTTGGATCGACCCTATTTTGGGTTGGGTCGACCCAAGTTCAGAAATTTTTTCTTTCTCTTCCTTTTCGCTTCTAAAAATTTTTCTTGCTTCCAATCCTTACAAATTCTTTCTGGGACAATGATACATGAGTAAGAAATCTATAGATGACAAGTTTGACTCATGTTTCATGGGTTTTTAGAAATGGAAGGAATGTATCATGAGACTGCTTGCTCCCTTTTATATCTCTTCAATAAAAAGGATCACATATGCCTAATTCCCTCCTTAGCGTGCAGAATCTATCTTCACTCAAGGGTTTTGTGAATATGTCAGCTAATTGTTTTTCAGTGCATATATGCTCAATACATATGTTTTCATTCTGCACATGATCCCTAATAAAATGATATCTTATTTCCATGTGTTTGGCTTTAGAATGCTGAACCGAATTTTAGTGAGGTTGATGGCACTAGTATTATCACACTTAATAGGAATGTTATCTAGTTTAACTCCATAGTCCTTTAGTTGTTGCTTAAGCCATAGTACTTGAGCACAACAACTACCAGCAGCTATATATTCAGCTTCAGCTGTTGACAGTGCCACTGAATTCTGCTTTTTGCTAAACCATGATACTAAGTTGTTTTCTAAAAATTGACATGTTCCACTAGTGCTCTTCCTATCTAATTTGCATCCAGCAAAATCAGCATCTGAGTATGCAAGCAAATCTAGACATGAGTCTCTTGAGTACCATAATCCTATGTTCGTAGTTCCTCTTAAATATCTAAGGATTCTTTTAACAGCACTTAAATGTGACTCTTTAGGATCTGATTGGTATCTAGCACATATTCCTACACTAAACACGATGTCTGGTCTACTAGCAGTAAGGTAGAGCAAGGATCCAATTAGTCCTCTATAAAGCTTAATATCAATACTCTTTCCTTTCTCATCTTTGTCTAGCTTACTAGTAGGATTCATTGGAGTGCCTACTCCCTTATGATTTTCATTCCCAAACTTCTTTAGTATTTCCTTTGTATACTTAGTTTGATGAATGAAGATACCTTCTTTAGTTTGTTTGATTTGTAATCCTAGAAAGAAACTTAGTTCTCCCATCAAACTCATTTCGAATTCTCCGTGCATTAAATCAGCAAATTCTTTGCAAAGAGTATCATTTGTGGCACCAAAGATTATGTCATCTACATATATTTATATCACTAATAGATTTTCGTCCTTTCTTTTGAGAAACAGTGTTTTATCTACATTGCCTCTACTAAAGTCATTATTTAGTAGAAATTTGCTTAATCGATCATACCAAGCCCTAGGTGCTTGCTTCAATCCATATAATGCCTTATGTAGTCTAAACACATGATTTGGCAATTCATGATTCTCAAAACCAGGAGGTTGCTCTACATATACTTCTTTCTCTATAAAACCGTTTAAGAATGCACTTTTTACATCCATTTGATATAATTTGAAATCCATGAAACATGCAAAAGCTAGAAGTAATCTAATAGCCTCTAATCTAGCTACAGGAGCAAATGTTTCATCAAAATCTATCCCTTCTTCTTGATTGTATCCCTTAGCTACAAGTCTAGCTTTATTTCTTATAACTAACCCATTTTCATCTAATTTATTTCTAAAGATCCATTTTGTTCCAATTACAGAGTTATGCTTTGGTCTTTCAGTTAATGTCCATACATTACTTCTTTTGAATTGATTTAATTCTTCTTGCATGGCATTTATCCAATTGGTATCTTTTTCAGCTTCTTCATAAGTCTTAGGTTCTAACTGTGAAACAAAAGCAAGATAATCATTTAAATTTCTAAGAGAGGATCGAGTTCTTACCCCTTGAGATGGATCACCAATGATTAAGTCTTTAGGGTGTCCATATGCATACCTCCATTCCTTTGGTAAGTTTTGAGATTGTGGTGGCACGCAATCATCTCCCTTATCTTGAATTGGCACATCATCAATATTCAACTTTTCAAAGTTAATAATTTCTGTATCATCATCAAGAATATTTTCTTTCCTAGCAGACTCACTATCAGACTCATCAAATATGATATTAACTGACTCTTCGACTACAAGAGTTCTTTTATTGAATACTCTGTATGCCCTGCTAGATGTGGAGTATCCTAAGAAGATACCTTCATCTGACTTGGCATCAAATTTACTTAGATCCTCCTTGCCATTATTTAAAATGAAACATCTACATCCAAATACTCTAAGATATTTAGCAGTTGGTTTCTTATTCTTCCAAAGTTCATAAGGAGTTTTCTTGGTTATTGGTCATATTAGAACCCGATTTAGAATATGGCAAGCAGTGCTTATAGCTTCAGCCCAAAAGTACTTTGGAAGATTTGACTCGCACAACATTGTGCGTGCCATTTCTGCCAATGTGCTGTTTTTCCTTTCAACAACCCCATTTTGTTGAGGCGTTCTAGGTGCTGAAAATTGATGTGAGATACCGTTTTTATTACAAAATTCTTCAAAGTGTTGATTTTCAAATTCAGTTCCATGATCACTTCGAATTGCTACTAAGGTGAGCTTCTTTTCATTTATGATATAATTATAGTGTTTCAAGAATTCTGAAAATGCTTCATTCTTATGTGCCAAAAATGAAACCCATGTATATCTTGAAAAGTCATCTACAATAACTAGTCCATACTTCTTCCCTCCTAGACTCGCAGTTCTAGTAGGTCCAAATAGATCCATGTGTATGAGTTCAAAAGGCCTAGTTATTGATCTATATTCTTTGATTTGAAAGATGATTTAGTTTGTTTTCCTAATGAGCATGGTCCACAGATTTTGTCCTTTTCAAAAATCAATTTTGGCACATCTTTTATTAATTCCTTCTTGACTAGTTTTGATATTAATTCCATACTAGCATGTCCTAGTCTACGATGCCAAAGCCAACTTGTTTCATTTTTCTTTTCTTCATTAGTAATTAAACATAATTCATTTTTCTTACCTAAATCATGAAGATCTACCATGTAAATATTTCTTTGCCTTTGTCCTACTAGTACAATGCTATTATCTTTAGGATTTGTGATTATGCATACTGATGCTTCAAATATGATTTTAAACCCTTTATCACAAAATTGACTTATGCTAAGTAGGTTATGTTTCAAACCCTTAACTAATAAGACATTTTCTATGAAAGTAGATGGAGTAATGAAAATTTTACCCTTTCCAATGATATACCCTTTTCCATTGTCTCCATAGGTTACTACTCCACCCTTCTTAGATTCCAAGGTGACAAATTGATCTACGTCACCGGTCATGTGTCTTGAACAGCCGCTATCTAGATACCATCGTTTTTTCCACTTTATTAGCTGCAAGACACCCCTGCAATAAAGATCAAGAAAGAGCTTTAGGTACCCAAACTATGTTGGGTTCTTTAGGGTTAGTACTTGATGTTCCTTTTGGAACCCAAACTTTCTTGAATTTAAGCTTATGATTATTACTCAATTTGTTTTGACTGGACTTTCTATAGTTACATTCATATGCTTTATGTCCTAATTTATTGCAGCAATGACAAGTAATATTTTCATTTTTAGCTTTTACAAAAATGTTCTTTAAGTATTTTTGTTTTCTATTTGTTTTATATCCTAATCCAGCCTTATTATATACAGCTTTTTGACTATCAAGAATCATATTTAATTTGGTAGAACTAAGTGTAAACTTATCTACTAAGGATTTATATTTTTCAGCATCTTCTTTTAACTTGACATTTTCAGCAATTAGATTCTTGGTTTCATTTGTGAGTTTCCTACTTAATGTTTCATAGTTATGAGATAGTTTTAACTTATCTTTGATAAGAGATTGATTTTCTTCTTTTAGAACTTTATTTTTATTGATTAGTTTTTTATGTTCTTCCATGAGTTCTAAAAATGCATCATGTAATTCATCAACAGTAAAATCACATTCAAGTTCAGAATCTACCTCATCGTCATTGGCCATATGACATATTTGGGCCGTCTCTTGATGATCCTCCTCTTCCGAACTTGACTCCTCACTTTCACTCTATTCAGCCATGAAGTTCTTCTTTTTCAGTTTTCTTGCCATCCACTTTAATTCCGGGCAATCTATCTTATAATGCCCGGGCTTGTTACACTCATAACAAATAGGCGATTCTTTTTTCTTTTCTTTGTCCTTACCCTTTTCTTTGCTTGAGCTACCTTTGAAGAAGGATTTCTTTTTATGAAATCTATTCTTACCTCTCATAAATTTTCTGAATTTTCTTCCAAGCATAGCCATTCCTTCTTCATCAAATTCATCATTATCATCTGAATCTTCCGATTCAGTTTGTTGTTTTGGAGTGGTTGACTTTAGGGCAATGGTCTTTCTTCTCTTGACCTCATCTTCTGAATTTTGCCTCATGGTCAACTCATGGGTCATGAGTGATCTTAGAAGTTCCTCTAATTGCAGTGTATTGAGGTCCTTAGCTTCCTGAATTGTAGTTACCTTGGCCTCCCAAACTCTTGGTAGAGACCTGAGAATTTTTCGCACCAATTCAGAGTTAGTATAAGACTTTCCTAAACTCTTTAGCCCATTTATAATTTCAGTAAAACGAGTAAACATATCAGTTATGGACTCAGTGGATTTCATTTTAAACAATTCATACTTATGTACTAATATGTTTATTTTTGACTCCTTAACTTGATTAGTCCCTTCATGTGTGACCTCAAGTTTGTCCCAAATTTCTTTTGCAGAGATGCATGTAGATATTCTATTGAATTCACTTACATCTAATGAACAGTAAAGTACATTAATTGCTTTTGCATTTAATTGTGCTAATCTTCTATCACTTTCATTCCAATCCATTTCTGGTTTGGGTATGATAGTGCCCTCTATACTAATTGTGGGTGTGTGAGGTCCTCTAGTAATGATATACCACAATTCATAGTCTAAAGCTTGAATGAATATCCTCATCCAAGCTTTCCAGTATGTGTAATTTGTGCCATTAAATAGAGGAGGTCTATTTGTGGATTGCCCCTCACTCATATAACATCCCACTTGGGTTGTCATGATCTTTAACTCTTGATTGTGAGATCAATAAGTACTATTGGAGTACCTTGCTCTGATACCACTTGTTGCCCAAGGTGACAAGCCAAGAGGGGGGGGTGAATTGGTTTCTCTTAATTTTAACTATCTTACTTATGTTAATTGATGAGTTAGTGGAATTAAACAAATCACAATACAAACAACAAGAAGTATAGTGGTTCGGTGCTCTCCTAAGCACCTACGTCCACTCCCCAAGCGACCCCTTGGAAATTCACTATAATCCCGCGGATTACAGTTGGATTGTTTTCCAGGCTCACAATCCAAAAACCTTTACATTTTGGTTTTCCGGGTTCACCAAAAACCTATGTTGGTTTTACGGGCTCACCAACGAACCTATGTTGGTTTTTCGGGCTCACCAACGAACCTTTACAATTGATTTTACGGGTTCACCAATCAACCTATACCGTTGGTTTTGCGGGCTTACCAACTAACCTTTACAATGAGTTTAATAAACAAAGTAAGAAGATTTAAGCTCCTAGATGAGCAAATATAACAATATAATCTACAAAGAAGAGTTTAGAGAATAGTTATTGCTTGATGTGACTTCTCTCTTCTTTGTCAAGGATGCTTCACTCTTCAAGGGTGGATGGAGCTCTTAATGACTCTTGTAATCTGCTCAACCACTTTCTTTTGACTCTTGAATGAAGCACTTGGATGAAGAAGATTAGGGCACTTTGTCTTTCTTGTGTACTCTTTGATATTTTGCAAAAGGATATTTTCTCTGATGAATAGTGCCACTTTAAATAGTTTCCTTCATCCATTGGACAAGCCCCAATGGTTAGAATTCAAAAACTAGCCGTTACTCACTGTTGGAAGGACAAAAAGTACTTCTGCAGAACTAGCCGTTATGCTTCTGCCCGTGCTTGGGTCGACTCAACCTTTCCTTGGGTCGACCCAACTTTCACTTGGGTCGACTCAACCTTTTCTTGGGTCGACCCTCTCAGAACCACAGAAACTTGTAATTCAGCCTTCCTTCACTTGGGTCGACTCAACATTTCTTTGGGTCGACTCAAGGTTCAGTTGGGTCGACTCAACTTTCACTTGGGTCGACCCTCTCAGGGTTTCCAGAGAACCTATTCTGTCAATGTATTCTGTCACTGCCTTTGGGTCGACCCTCTCAGTGTTTGGGTCGACTCAAGCTTGGGTCGACTCAACTTCCTCTTGGGTCGACCCTCTCAGTGTTTCCAGAGAACTGTTTTCTTGAGGCTTGAGAGGCTTGAGGTTTGGGTCGACTCATGCTTTCCTTGGGTCGACCCAACTACTGTTCATCCGTGCCATTTTTGCAGAAGTGTGCCAGATGTTTTCTTTATGTGCCGGGGTCGACCCAATCAACCTTGGGGTCGACTCAATCCACACTTTGCTGCAACTCAAGGTTAGATTCATCCATATAAACAATGAAATGCATCTTTATCTTATTATACGAATATACTGAGAGTAACAGACTTATAAATGAAGTATCGAATTAACTTGTAACATACTCTTGATTATTGCTTGTTAATCATCAAAATAACACTATCATCCTCATAATCTTCAACCTATAACTGACTTTTACTTGAAATTGATCAATGTACAGGAGCCTAATATATGCCTGGGATGGGTGACTGAAGTCCAGCTAGGGGGGGAAAAAGCTATTTAAAGGGATGGATGTGTTATCAATAAGCTGTTTGTTAACTTAGCTTCCCTGTCCTTCACTTTAGCCTTTTAATTTTAAAAGATGGAAATAAGAGACAAAGAAGGTCAGACTTTTATCTCTTGCATAAAAGGGATCCCTCAGGACAATCCATTGTCTACCGTCACCTTACCTTCTAATCCGCCTGCTTGGGAATTAGATTAAATAAAGAGAACTAGTTGTGAGCTTTGAGGAAAGCCTGTAAGTTCTCTTTCGACTTCCCTCTTCTCTTCCTGGGGAGAGTAACTAAGTAAGGCCAGTCTATTAGGTGATCCGGAAGTGAAAGTGCTAATCTAATCACAACTCTTCTCTTATCTACATGATCTTGTTCTTACGTATATACCTTTATAAATATCTAAAATTATGTATGTATCGTCACAAATTTACTATTTGTATACATCCCTTATAATTATTATATATAAATATATTTATAAATATCTGAAATTACGTGCCTACTGCCTACCCTTGCAAATTCACTTTTGCATGTAGAGCCCTATAAATCATTTTTTTTGCATAAATACCCTCACAAATTTCTATTTTGCATCTGTGCACTTGTAATTTATTTCATTTTGCCCATTTTTCCTTATTAAGGTTGCACATACAAATGAATTAATTTATAAGGATATACTGTAAATTAAAAAAAATTATAAAGATGTGCACATAAATAGTAAATTTGTAAGATATTGGTATAATTTTAGATACTTATAAGGATATATATGTAAAAAGGAAGAGTTATCAGAGTATATGCATCAAAATCCTTTAAAAGAATAATAATATACTGAAGGAAATATTAGACACATGTAAAAACATCAAAATACGATCTCATAATAATTCTTTATGGTGCAATTCCACATCAAAAGAGTTCCTTTGGTCTTCATGTATTAGTTCTTTAGACACACACTAAGTTACCCTTACTTGGATGCTCTCTTGGAAAATTCCTTATCCAATAATGCGTGATGATTGGATATACACCATAAAGGCTCGATAAGTAGTTGTTTCATGAATTAATAGCTCATCACTATGTTGACCTTAGTTTATTTTGTTACTAAATAGATGTAATCCAAACTAAAACAGTATATGCATTGCGAAAACATTTTGTCCCTCTCGAACAAGTTCATATCAAAAGGATTAAGTTTATTTTCCTGAATTACTTAATTTCAGGGCAAATATATGTGACCAATTCAGCCTAAATTGGTATTGGAATGAAACATTATGCAGATTTGTCTTTACCAGTATTATAATCTATTCCAAGATGCATAAGATGTTAATAGGCCTATTATATTTTAACATTGAGACGGTTGGAGGAGCATCAAATAGCCCAATAGACTCTGTTGCTGGTGGTCCAAACCGAGAACGATTGGCACAGCGGTGTGAACGGGGTTCCGTTTGAGTTGCCTTGGTTGGTGTTGATTGCGCTCCACCTTCCACCGGGAAACCTGCAAGCAAGCCTCGCACCACCACTGGGGTAGTGGGGGCCCTCCGACGATCAAGTCAGAGGAGATTGGAGGAGAAGGAGAGATAATAGTAGCAAGTAAGAGAATGCTCTAGAAGTTCTCGCTTACCCCCCCTTCTCCCCCCCCAGCCGCATATATACCAGGCTGGGGGGTCTTTCTGGAGGGTTGGTCATCGTGTGGCACGATGGAGTTGCCACTGGCATGGCCGTTACAGGGCGTCGTGGGGCAGCGCTGGGTACGGCCATGACAGGGCGTAGTGGGGCTCCGCTTTGTACGGCTGTTACAGGGGATCGTGGAGCAGGGGGCCGCGGCGTGCCTCAGGAGAACAGCCTGTCGTTGTCGGGAGATTGCCGACTCGGGGTCGGATGACTGGATCAGGGGGCAGCCGACTCGGGGTCGGGCTGCGGAGCCGAAGATATCCGACTCGGGGTCGGATTGCTGGATCAAGGGACTGCCGTAGTCTTCCTGGGCGCGCGTGCCGGTCACGTGGGGCATGGTGGCTAAATTCCCCTGTAACAGTAGCCCCCCACTTCCGAGCCTGGAACCAGGAGGGGAACGGGTGAAGGGAGTGATGCTTCGAGATTGCCGCCATCCCTCGAAAAGGCGCGCGCACTTCGAGCTCCCCGCCTCCTTTATGGCGTATAGCGGTTGTCGCTGATCTGGCAGTCTGCGGATTTCGGCGGACATCCTTCCTTAATGGCATCGATTCGCCTTTGGGGCGCGAGCGATCCTTCGGCAGCCAGGCGTCCTCTGACGTCACCGAGGCGTCACCCGCCTTTCCGCCTATTTAATCGGGGGCCCTCCCCCGTCCGCTTTTCTCTTCGCAGGCATCTTCAAGTTTCTCCCTCGCGCTGCTGTCGTTGCCGTCGGACTGTTTGCTCGCTCCTCCTTTGACGCTCTCGGAGCCGTTCTTCCTTCTCTTTAACTCTTGGTAGCGTCTCGCTGACTCCCGACTCTTGAAATTCTTCTGGCGCTAGGCCAGGTATCTGGGGGTTAGGCCTCAGGGAATTCTTCCGGCGCTAAGCCAGGCATCCGAGGGTTAGGCCTCAGGAACTTCTTCCGGCGCTAAGCCAGGCATCCGAGGGTTAGGCCTCAGGAAATTCTTCGGGCGCTAGGCCAGGCATCCGAGGGTTAGGCCTCAGGAACTTCTTCCGGCGCTAGGTCAGGCATCCGAGGGTTAGGCCTCAGGGAATTCTTCCGGCGCTAAGCCAGGCATCCGAGGGTTAGGCCTCAGGAAATTCTTCCGGTGCTAAGCCAGGCATCCGAGGGTTAGGCCTCAGGAACTTCTTCCGGCGCTAAGCCAGGCATCCGAGGGTTAGGCCTCAGGAAATTCTTCCGGCGCTAGGCCAGGCATCCGAGGGTTAGGCCTCAGGGAATTCTTCCGGCGCTAAGCCAGGCATCCGAGGGTTAGGCCTCAGGAACTTCTTCCGGCGCTAGGCCAGGCATCCGAGGGTTAGGCCTCAGGAACTTCTTCCGGCGCTAAGCCAGGCATCCGAGGGTTAGGCCTCAGGAACTTCTTCCGGCGCTAAGCCAGGCATCCGAGGGTTAGGCCTCAGGAAATTCTTCTGGCGCTAGGCCAGGCATCCGAGGGTTAGGCCTCAGGGAATTCTTCCGGCGCTAAGCCAGGCATCCGAGGGTTAGGCCTCAGGAACTTCTTCCGACGCTAAGCCAGGCATCCGAGGGTTAGGCCTCAGGAACTTCTTCCGGCGCTAAGCCAGGCATCCGAGGGTTAGGCCTCAGGAACTTCTTCCGGCGCTAGGCCAGGCATCCGAGGGTTAGGCCTCAGGAACTTCTTCCGGCGCTAAGCCAGGCATCCGAGGGTTAGGCCTCAGGAAATTCCGCTCGTTGGTCGGCCAAGGCTGGCGCAAGCCGAGGCGACCGGTCGGGGCTTCAGGCTAGTCTGCTCCCGGGATGATCATCGGGTTAGCCTGGCATCTGAGGGTTGTCAGGCCTCAGGAAATTCCGCTCGTCGGTCGGCCAAGGCTGGCGCAAGCCGAGGCGACCGGTCGGGGCTTCAGGCTAGTCTGCTCCCGGGATGATCATCGGGTTAGCCTGGCATCCGAGGGCCGAGCCTCGGAAAATTCCGCTCGTTGGTCGGCCAAGGCTGGCGCAAGCCGAGGCGACCGGTCGGGGCTTCAGGCTAGTCTACTCCCGGGATGATCATCGGGTTAGCCTGGCATCCGAGGGCCGAGCCTCGAGAAATTCCGCTCGTTGGTCGGCCAAGGCTGGCGCAAGCCGAGGCGACCGATCGGGGCTTCAGGCTAGTCTGCTCCCGGGATGATCATCGGGTTAGCCTGGCATCTGAGGGTTGTCAGGCCTCAGGAAATTCCGCTCGTTGGTCGGCCAAGGCTGGCGCAAGCCGAGGCGACCGGTCGGGGCTTCAGGCTAGTCTGCTCCCGGGATGATCATCGGGTTAGCCTGGCATCCGAGGGCCGAGCCTCGGGAAATTCCGCTCGTTGGTCGGCCAAGGCTGGCGCAAGCCGAGGCGACCGGTTGGGGCTTCAGGCTAGTCTGCTCCCGGGATGATCATCGGGTTAGCCTGGCATCCGAGGGCCGAGCCTCGGAAAATTCCGCTCGTTGGTCGGCCAAGGCTGGCGCAAGCCGAGGCGACCGGTCGGGGCTTCAGGCTAGTCTGCTCCCGGGATGATCATCGGGTTAGCCTGGCATCTGAGGGTTGTCAGGCCTCAGGAAATTCCGCTCGTTGGTCGGCCAAGGCTGGCGCAAGCCGAGGCGACCGGTCGGGGCTTCAGGCTAGTCTGCTCCCGGGATGATCATCGGGTTAGCCTGGCATCCGAGGGCCGAGCCTCGGGAAATTCCGCTCGTTGGTCGGCCAAGGCTGGCGCAAGCCGAGGCGACCGGTCGGGGCTTCAGGCTAGTCTGCTCCCGGGATGATCATCGGGTTAGCCTGGCATCCGAGGGCCGAGCCTCGGAAAATTCCGCTCGTTGGTCGTGCGCCTGTCGCTTGCCGCCCGACGGAATTTCTCCGTGGCCAGCTGCGATCGTGTTTCTCCTCCTCTCCAAGCGTCGCCTGGGGAACACCAGATGGGCATTAAATGCTAATTGAGGGGTTACCTGGAAAATCGGATCGCCAGTTGCTGCTTGCGAGGAGTGTCAGTTAAGCGGCCGCGATACGCGCGTTCTTCGAGGCGGATGCGGCCTGGGCGCGAGCGGAGATATGTGGACCTAGGGGTACAGGCCACCCGGAGTGTCCTGCACAAAGAATGCGATTAAGGAGAATAACGCTTAGGAAATCGCGGGAAGATACGCCTCGAGATCCGGATCGGCTCCGGATTCAATGCGCCCGCATTTATTGGAGCCACCCGCATCGGAACGACCGGGGGGCCGCAGTTTGGCTATAAATATTGGTGCAGGTGCGATGGAGCCTGCCAAGCCGGAGCTGTTCAGGTTGCCATGGATCGTGGGCCTCCTCTCCGGCGCATGGTTGAGAGACCCCTACCGAAGGAACGGGAGGCGCGCCCTTCGCGACTTCCGCCAACTAGCCGTTTCATCTGGGATCAACAAGGAGGTTCTCCCCGACGGAACTCCGCTCTAGGCGTTTCATCCGGGATCACATCTTCCCTCCTTGAAGTTCAGCCTCCCGATTGAGCTCCGCGCCAGACGCTTGATCCGGGACCGCGCCTCCATATGCTCTTCTCCCTTGTATTCCTTCTCTCCCCTAACACTGGGGAGGACCGGAATATCCCTTGGAGGTGGCGTTCCCCTGGAGGCAGCGGGAGCTTCTTCTGCGGCGGCTCCTCGTCTTTTTCGTGAGGCGTGGATGGCGCCTCTGGGTAGGAGCAGTGTGGACTTCTCCTTCGTCCACTTCTTCTTCATCCGCGCTGGCTCTTCGTCTTTTTCGTGAGACGTCGATGGCGCCTCCGGTTGGAAGCACCCACTTCCGGTGGGATTGCAGCCACTTCGGACGGAGGTTTCGGGATCCCAGATCTTCAGCTCCTCGGAGTCTCCACCTCTTCTTTACTTTCTTTACACCCTAATTCCCCTCTGGGAATTCCTTGTAATCACACGAGCACGCCATTGTAACCAGAAATTATTGAAATGAAAAGTGTTATACATTTTTGAACTGTCTTTCTGGCATTGTCGTTCTACTGGTAATACATCCGTAGGTTAGCGGAATTCCAGCTCCTTGGGATTTCTCGACCATCTAGGGCCTCCAACTGGTAGGAGCCAGGTCGGTTTACCCAGCGAACCCTATACGGGCCCTCCCAATTTGGTGCTAGCTTCCCACCTTCCGCAGGTTGAGATGCTTTAGCTCGCCTTAGCACCAGATCTCCGATTCTGAAAAGCTTCGGTCGGACCTTGGAGTTGTAATATCGGGCCACCCTCCGCTGATACATCGCCATCCGAACCTGCGCCATTTTCCTCGCTTCTTCCAAGAGATCCAGGTTCCCTCGGAGTTGCTCCGAATTAGCCTCGGGTCGGTGCGCGGCCACCCGAGGTGAGGGGAGTCCGAGCTCCACGGGGACAACGGCTTCCGTGCCATAGGTTAGGCTGAAAGGCGTCTCCCCGGTAGGGGTCCGATGCGTGGTCCGATACGCCCAAAGGACATTCTCGAGTTCTTCGACCCAAGCTTGCCCCGTCCGACCGATTCGCGCTTTGATTCCTTGGAGGATTGTCCGATTTGTGACCTCGGCCTCGCCGTTGGTTTGGGGATGCGACACAGATGTGAACCGATGCTCGATCCCGAACTCCTCGCAGAAGTCACGAAAATGCTTGTTGTCGAACTGTCGACCATTATCCGAGATGAGGACCCGAGGTACCCCAAATCGGACAATGATGTTCTTCTTCACGAACTTCCGGACTTGCGCCTCCGTGATAGTGGCCAGCGGCTCTGCCTCCACCCACTTGGTGAAGTAGTCGATTGCAACAATCAAAAATTTCCGCTGAGCTGAAGCGACGGGAAATGGTCCGAGGATATCCATTCCCCACTGGGCGAAGGGCCAGGGTGCAGTGATTGGTGCCAAGGGGACAGAAGGGACTCTCTGGACATTGGCGTGGCGCTGGCAGGCGTCGCATTTCCGTACATGATCCTTTGAGTCCTCCAACAAGGTAGGCCAATAATAGCCTTGCCTCATGATCTTGTGCGCCAAGGACCTAGCCCCTAAGTGTGATCCGCAAACGCCTTCGTGGACTTCGCCGAGGACGTAGGCCGCTTCCGAGGGGCGGAGGCACTTTAAGAGGGGGGCGGTGAACGAGGTCCGATACAGCCTCCCTTCATAGAGTACGTAGTGGGCGGACTTCATAACAAGTCGCCGAGCTTGATCTTCGTCTTCAGGGAGGATCCCTTCGGCGAGGTAGGCGACAAGCGGGTCCATCCAAGACGGCTCCGGATCAATCGCCATCACCGCTCCAGCCTCGCCGATGCTCGGGGCATCCAGGGTCTCTAGGTAGATCGCCCTCGACAAGTTGTGCGCGTCTGCGCCCACTAAGCGGGACAACCTGTCGGCCCTGGCATTTTCACTTCTTGGGACCTGCTGGATGTCGACACTGCCGAGGTCGGGAATGAGTGCTTGCACCTTCCGGACGTAATTCTGCATGGTCGGGTTCCGGGCCTCGAACTCCCCACGGACCTGCCCGACCACCAGCTGGGAGTCGGTGAAGACCTTCAGGCGCCGGATGCCGAGCTCCTTGGTGAGTTTGAGTCCCGTGACTAGGGCCTCGTACTCCGCCTCGTTGTTGGTCACTGGAAATCCGAACCTCAAGGCATACTCGGCTATTACTCCATCAGGACTGGTAAGGACCAGCCCGGCCCCTCCACCTTTGGGGTTCGACGACCCATCGATGTGAAGCGTCCAAATCGGAAGGTCGAGGCTGGGTGTTTCCGGCGACCTAGGTTTCGCCTCCTGCACCGTGCACTCAGCGAGGAAATCCGCGAGCGCCTGGGCCTTGATGGCGGGTCGGGGCTGGTAGCGGATGTCGAACTCACCAAGTTCTACTGCCCACTTCACCAGCCGTCCCGCATTCTCAGGATTGCTGAGGATCTGCCGCAGCGGTTGATCGGTCAAGAAGGTGACAGAATGGGCCTGAAAATAGGGGCGAAGCCTCCTGGTCGCGGTCAGCAGCGCGAAGGCGATCTTTTCAGCCTTCGTATACCGCGTCTCGGCATCCCGTAGGACCCGGCTGATGTAGTACACAGGCTTCTGGAGCTTTGCCTCTTCCCGAACCAGTACCGCACTGACTGCGGTTGGGGAGACCGCCAGATAGAGGTAAAGCATCTCCCCTTCTTGCGGCTTGGACAGCAGGGGAGGAGACGCCAAGTATTCCTTGAGCTGGTCGAATGCTGCTTGACATTCGGCCGTCCAGAGGAAGTCTTTCGGGCGTTTCAACACCTTGAAGAAAGGTTGGCAGCGTTCGGCCGATTTTGCCACAAATCGTCCGAGCGCGGCGACCCTCCCAGCGAGCTCCTGAACCTCCTTCACTTTGGTCGGAGGGGACATATCTTGGATGGCCTTGATTTTGTCCGGGTTGGCTTCGATCCCCCGCTGGTTGACAATGAAACCGAGGAACCTCCCGGCCGAAGCGCCAAAGGCGCACTTCGCTGGGTTCAGCTTCATGCGAAACTTCCGCAAGGTGGCGAAAGTCTCCTCCAGATCCGCGATGTGCTGGTCTGCATGGCGGCTCTTCACCAGCATATCGTCCACGTACACCTCCATGTTCCGGCCGATTTGCTCTTTGAAGATTTTGTTGACGAGGCGCTGGTAAGTGGCGCCAGCATTCTTCAGACCGAAGGGCATTACCTTGTAACAGTACAGCCCCCGGTCTGTTATAAAGGCAGTTTTCTCCTTGTCCTGTGGAGCCATCATTATCTGGTTGTAGCCGGAGAAGGCGTCCATGAAAGACAGCAGCTGATATCCGGAAGTCGCGTCGACCAGTTGGTCTATCCGCGGAAGCGGAAAGCTATCCTTGGGGCATGCCTTGTTCAAGTCGGTGTAGTCGACGCACATCCTCCACTTTCCGCTCGCCTTCCGGACAAGTACGACATTTGCCAGCCATTCGGGGTAGCTGACCTCCCTTATGAATCCTGCCTCCAAGAGCTTGTCTACCTCCTGGTCGACCACTCGGATCCGATCCGGGGCACAGTGTCTCTTCTTCTGTTTTACCGGTCGGTGGGTCGGGTCGACGTTGAGGGCGTGAGAAATGACCTCCGGGTCGATCCCAGGTACATCGGCCGCCGACCAGGCAAACACATCGACATTGGCTCGGAGGAATTCCACCAACCGGGCCCGAGCTCCCGAGTCGAGATTGGCGCCGACCCGGACCGTCCGGTCCGGGCGGCCTTCCTCGAGGGGAACTTCGACCACACCCTCGGCTGGCTCCCCCTGCCGCAAGGCCACCTCGTCTCTGGCGTCAAGGGACTCGACGCTTAGGGCTTCCACGGGCTTCTTCCCTTTGAGAGTCGCTAGGAAACATTGCCGTGCGGTCGGTTGGTCACCTCGGACCTCTCCGATCCCAGCCGCCGTTGGGAACCACATGAGCAAGTGGTACGTAGAGACCACCGCACGAAGGGCGTTCAGTCCGGGTCGTCCGAGGATAGCGTTGTAGGCCGAGGGAACACGGACGACCAAGAACCCGAGTCGCACCGTGGCTTCTGCGGGTGCAACGCCCGCAGTCACAGGCAGCTCGACGACTCCTTCGGCCGGGACAGCGTCACCAGTGAATCCGATGAGGGGGGTGGATGTTTTGTGCAACAATTGTCTGGACAAGCTCATCTTTTGGAAGGCCTCGTAAAATAAAATATCGGCTGAGCTTCCACTATCAACAAGAACACGCCTTACATCATAGTTTGCCATAGTGAGGGAGATCACCATGGCGTCATCGTGGGGAGTCTGAACCCCCTTTACATCCTCATCAGAAAAGGTGATTACATTGCCGACCTTTTGCCTCTTTACGACGACCATCCCTGATGCGTCCGCCGAGCCCCCTGCGTTCCTCACAGGCCGAGAGCAGCCCCCAGTGATAGTATGGATCACGCCCGCAACGGGTCGGTTCCGCTCCCGAGGCTCCAGAGGAGCCGGGTCGGCCGGACGCGGGTCCGCGGGGGGACGTCGGTCGCTCACATATCGACCGAGACGCCCTCGGTGGATGAGAGCCTCGATCTCGTCCCGAAGCTGGAAGCAGTCTTCGGTGTCGTGGCCGTGGTCCCGGTGGTACTCACAGTACGCCCGAGAGGGCCTCCTCCCAGGAATCTTCTTCATCTGTCTCGGGACCGGGAGGTCCTCCCGTCCCTTGATTTCCATGAGGATCTGGGCCCGGGGAGTCAGGAGAGGAGTGTACCGGTTGAAACGTCGGGGCGGAGAACGAGGGCGTAGGGCGCCGTGGTTCCTCGCCGGCGACAGGCTTCTGCGCCGACGTTGAGGCGTCGGGTTCCTCCTCTGGCGTGCCTCTTTTCGCCTTTTCTTCCCGAGCTTTGGAGGGATCTCGGCGGCCTCCTTGCTCCGGTGGGCGGCCGCCTCCTCGGCGTCCGCATACTGGTTCGCCCGGGACAACAGCTCCGGGAAGCTCCGCGGCAGGCGTTTGTCCAGGGAGAAGGTGAGTCTGCCCTTTCGGAAGCCACGCTTCAGGGCTGAAAGAGCCACCTCCTGGCTCAGGTTCCGGACTTCCAGCGTAGCCTTGTTGAAGCGGGTAAGATAATCCCGCAAGCTTTCTCCCTCGTTTTGCCGGACATCAAAGAGGGAGTCGGAGACCAGTCGCCGCCAGCTACTGACGGCGAAATGGGTGATGAAGAGGCGAGTAAACTGGTCGAAGGACTGGATTGAGTTAGACTCCAAGCCGGCGAACCACGCCCTTGCCGGGCCACGGAGGGTCGCCGGGAAGGCCTTGCAGAGGAGAGGATCTGATGCTCCGTGGAGGAGCATAAGGGTCCTGAAACTCTCGACGTGATCCCGCGGGTCCGCCGCCCCGTCATAGGGCTCGATCGCCGGCATTTTAAACCCCGGCGGATTCGGGGTCCGCAGGATCCTCGAGGCAAGCGCCGGCTGGGAGGAGATCTCTAAGTCGGCGAAGGGATCTTTGGAGTGGCCCTTCAGGACCTGGAGTTGTCGGTGGAGATCGTCCACCCGCCGGTCCAGGGAGCGCGACCGATGGGTGGGAGACAAGAAGCACCGAGAGGGGGACCGATTGGAGCGCGGGTTCCTTGAGGACTGGGGGGTCTGGGAAC
Organism: Phoenix dactylifera; assembly: GCF_009389715.1. Lineage (NCBI taxonomy): Eukaryota > Viridiplantae > Streptophyta > Magnoliopsida > Arecales > Arecaceae > Phoenix > Phoenix dactylifera. Next base: position 16,615,090 of record NC_052395.1, read on the forward strand.
GCGCCCGGGCCCGCCTCTCGTACCCCGCGCAGCTCCGATGGGAAGGTCCCGGCAGAATGGACCGTGCTCGAGAATCTTCCTCGCGCCGGCGCCCCTCCCCATGGGAGAGGAAGGAGCGCGGGTTGAGGAGGACAGGTGAGCGCTCAGGGAGCAGTGGCTTCTGGGCCCGCTGCGGCGCCCGAGACATCACACCCTGCAGGTTCTGCACTGCCTCCGCGAGGGTGCGAACCTGCTGGGCTAACTGGTCGAACTGAGCGGCTTCGACCATCTGAATGGGAGGTGGAGCGGTGGAGTGTTGCTGAGAATGTGTTGGAGACGCAGCGGCCTCCCGGCCAGAGGCGCGAGAGGCCCCGCGACCGGAGGCATTGGAAGCTCCACGACCACCTCGCCGTGCCATTACGATCGCTCTGAGATTCGGTGCCCTCCTTCTAGCGCCAACTGTTGCTGGTGGTCCAAACCGAGAACGATTGGCACAACGGTGTGAACGGGGTTCCGTTTGAGTTGCCTTGGTTGGTGTTGATTGCGCTCCACCTTCCACCGGAAAACCTGCAAGCAAGCCTCGCACCACCACTGGGGTAGTGGGGGCCCTCCGACGATCAAGTCAGAGGAGATTGGAGGAGAAGGAGAGATAATAGTAGCAAGTAAGAGAATGCTCTAGAAGTTCTCGCTTACCCCCCCTTCTCCCCCCCAGCCGCATATATACCAGGCTGGGGGGTCTTTCTGGGGGGTTGGTCATCGTGTGGCACGATGGAGTTGCCACTGGCATGGCCGTTACAGGGCGTCGTGGGGCAGCGCTGGGTACGGCCATGACAGGGCGTAGTGGGGCTCCGCTTTGTACGGCTGTTACAGGGGATCGTGGAGCAGGGGGCCGCGGCGTGCCTCAGGGGAACAGCCTGTCGTTGTCGGGAGATTGCCGACTCGGGGTCGGATGACTGGATCAGGGGGCAGCCAACTCGGGGTCGGGCTGCGGAGCCGAAGATATCCGACTCGGGGTCGGATTGCTGGATCAAGGGACTGCCGTAGTCTTCCTGGGCGCGCGTGCCGGTCACGTGGGGCATGGTGGCTAAGTTCCCCCGTAACAGACTCGATCCTGGCTGAGAAGATTTCCATGACCCAGGAAAGATTAAAGTTCATGGATGATCATTCCTTCTTTATATGATAGTTTTATTAGTTCTCTATACAGATACGAGATTGGGGGTCATGCATGAGAATTGCAGGCGTTTATATTTCTTGAATGTGGTTACTGGTACTTGAGACTGTTGAACCTCTCTAGTGAACCAATACATAAATAAATGCTTTCTAATACATACTGTTTATAAAGGTGATAATAAAATCAGTGAATATCCTAAACAACACTTTCACAAGTTTGGGCATTAGCATCAATACCACACTCAAATCGGACTCAATAAGCTCGTAGTCAGTATTGAGAAATCTAGTTTTCCACAACCTTATCTGGTTGCAGCACGGTTATCGAAATTGACCTGAAATAGATTAGAAACTCAAAAGATCTAATCCTGCTTTCATCTGATTCCTAAAAGAACATGAGTGATTAAAACATGGACAATGAAAATTACTCAACCTGTTTTTTAAATAAACTAAGATAATATTATGGGGCTCCTATTATGCGCGAACAATTCTCTTACCATATGGCAGGAGGAGTTTGGTATGATTTAATAATTATGATCCAATTGATTTCTAAAGAAATAGAGCCTATTTGAATGCTGAAAGATTTTATCCATGAAACAAGTTCTCTTGCAAAAGGTGGTCAGGTAAAGCAAAAAAAAGAGGTAAGTTTGCACCAAAAAAAAAAAAAAAGAGGTAAGAGAGTGCCGATTTCTTATATCCTCCACGGCGATGTCTCCGATTCTTCCTTCCTTTCTCACATTCTCTACGCTAAAAAAAGGTGATGCCTGCGCGAAGGGCTCCCTCCCGGACAGGGTCATCTAAAGAGGGCGTAGTGGACAGTTTTAACCTCGCACAAAAATCGTTTTATATTCCCTTTCAAGGTCATTATCGTAAATCGTTTATCATAAAAGAAATGTGAGGGAAAAAGATCTCTGAAATCCCTAATATCCCTCCCGATCTCTTTTCCAGTCTCCTTCGTCTTCTGTGCCTCCTCTTCTAGCGAGCGACGACGCCGTCGACGACGATGGAGTAGGACACCGGCCGGCCGAGCCCTTCCTCTCGGCTTCGGTGGTAATCTCTCTTGCTGCCTCTCTCTCTCTCTCTCTCTCTCTCCCCCCGATCCCCAACTCCGATCTTGCCTTTCTCTCTATCTCCCTCCCTCTCCCGTTCGACTGGTCCTCTCTCTCTGACCAAGTAATACTTTACCCCATGTCCATCAACCATTTGTTCACTCACCCACCAGCCGTTGAGGCATTGACCAGCTTTATTATTTATTTTAGAAAATTTTTGGAAAAAGTAGAAGAACGTTTAAGCTTTAGTTCTTTAATTAAGGACCAGCTCTGTTTCAGAATGTTTGTTCTACTAATTTTATCCTAAATTAGCTCTATTTTGATCAATTGTTTGAGATGGCTCTCCTTTTGAAACATCTAAAATTTTAGAATGTTTGCAGTTCATTGAATCTGCTCGTCTTTCAGTTAATGTATGATAATTTGGTACTTTGGTATTCTGCTTGATGAATCACTGATTATCAATAATTTCTGCATATATATATATATATATATAATGTTATATCGTTTCTAATATTTATATTTTTGTTTTAATTTGTTCTAATGTGTCTATGGTTCAACTGGTTAACCCAGTGGTTGGACCAGTAATTAGAAGAACAAGAGGGTATTGGACCTCCCTAATGGACCAATTTGGGAGTAGCTGCTTTCTTTATATATATATTTTTTTCTTATCAAGCTGTTTGAAAATGCTTTGTTTTTTTTAAGAATAGAGCCTGTCACTTATCCAAATTGCACTTGCACATTTTGGGACTGGCATTAGTACCAAACTCCACTCCAACTTAATGAGCATGTAGTCATTTTTTAGAAGCCTAATTTTCTATTGTCTTGTTTGATTGCAGATTTAGAATACCCCGTAATAGCAGCAAATGAGGGATAAGTTAGGTTGAAATGGAGGCATTAGAAGGAATAACTATATTCTGGCGTTTTTAAAATATCTTTATTTCCATTTTGACGAATAAATGGGCAGAAAGTTCTTTTTGCAAATCTCAAAATTGTCCTCAGATCGACGCTCAATTTCAGGATAAATTTATGGTGTTTGACAGGATAAGAATAAATAACTTCAAAATGGTGGTTCTATTCTGAGACAACCCCACTTTATCCTGCAACCAAAGGTGGCCTGTAGATCCTCTATCACCATTATTTTAAGATCCATCTATCAGAATAAGGTAGATCTTATCAGATTGTTTGTATTAGTACAATTTTTTGGACTGCTATTCTAATTCTGAAAAAGGATATAAAACAACATAAAACCATTAAGAACATCCCGAACTATGTACTAAAGGTATAGAATGTAAGAGATGGATCACTGTACCTTTACGGATATCCAATGCTAAGGGAAGTTCCCCCTACTCATTATGCAAGGTTTAGGCAAAACCACCCCACAATGCGACAAGTAAAGTCCATATATGTGCTTTTGCAAGTTAGTTCAATTAGAACACTTGTTGGATAAGTCATGGCACTTTTGATTTTGTTTTTCCGTCATCTAAAGAAGGAATTGAAGACTTTAAACTTCAAGAAAATACCTCATTTTCTTTCTCTCTTGGAGTGGAAACTCTCTTCTCTCTCATCAACCTTTATCACTTGGAATTTTCAACATCCAAACATGCACTACATGTCTTCCATTTGTTATTTTACTTAGCTTAAACAATTCTCCTTTCCTTTTCAATGTCATCGTTTAAGCTGAAGACTTTATTTTCAGATAAAACCCATCTAAGCAAGCTGATCCTGAAGGGCTATAGAGAACTTTATTTTCTAGTTGAATCAAACCGTGCCAAGCTTGATAGAGCTTATTGAAAACCACAAATTGCTCTAAAATTACTTTGTTAGATAGCAAAACCAACATCAGAAGTGAGTTGAGCTTGTCCAACACTAGTGTCGTTACTCAAATTTATTTCTTCTTTTTTAAAGAATTACTCAAATTGACTTCAAAAGAATATTTGTGGAACTTTGTCAAATTATAGGATGGTTTTGTTTAACCCTTGCATGAACTCCCTAATGCATGGTTGTGAAGGTATGAAAGTCAATCTCTTCCATTTTGTCCCTAAGCACTTAATTTGGAATATTTTGAATGATTTTCTGTTGTCTTTTACTTGTACTCCTGACTTATTTTACAATATGAAAAATATATATTTAGGCCCTGTTTGGGGGAGCTTTTGGAGGGCCAAAAAGCACTTTCTGGCCCTCCAAAAGTATTTTTAGATAAAAAATGGTGTTTGGTAAAATTTTTGAAAAGCTGTTTCAGCTTTTGTGGAAAGCTGAAAACAACTTTTGGGAAGAAGCTCCAATTTGGAGCTTTCCGAAAACGCTGTTTTTAGCTTTGTCGGAAAGCTGTTATTTGGACGAAAATACCTCCATTTAAATCACACTTTTTCCCCCAAAACCCTTATCCCGCCTCTTCCTCTCTCACCCGTCCTCTCCCTCTCTATCTTCTTCTTCCTCTCAACGCCGCCGCCTCTGTTCCTTCTTCCTCTTCTTTTTTTTTCTTTTTTTTTTTGTTTTGGGAGCTCGTGGCTGCCCACGGTGGCAGCCACCATGCCGACCACCACCCATGGCCGGCGACCCCTCTATATTTCAATGAAATAAAAATAATAAATAAATAAATAAATAAATAAAATAAAAAGAAAAATAATGAGTGAGTGGCAAATAATCTGATCTAAATAAATAAGTAAATAAATAAAAATATTAGTAATTATTTAACCAATTTTATTACCTAGCTAGAAAATTTGTTAGAGAGATAAATGGTCATTAGAAGGATGAAAAATTAATTTACACTAATAATTATAATATTTTATATATTTATTATTGTATTATACTATAAATATAATATTATATTACATTATATCATAATACATTGATATGTTATGTTAAATAATTTAATATTATATTAAATTATTATTCTATAATACATAATGTTATAGTACTATATTATAATAATATTATATTACATTACATTAATATTATACTATATCATATATTTATATATTAGTACATATTATATTTTATTATGTTCTGTTATATAATACTGGTAATGTCCTTTATGGTTATTTTGTCACACAAAAGTACTTTCTCAGTTTGTTTACCAGACACATGTTAAAGTGCCACAACACTTTAGAAATATAGTTACCAAGCAGTAAACAACTTTTTATAAACGTTCTACTTCAGACAGCTCTACTTCCAACAGCTCTACTTTTAAAAGCTCTACTGCTAACAGCTCCCCCAAACAGGACCTAATATGGATAGTTGAAAAAGGTCTATCTTAATTAGATTTCTATCTCTGAATGCAGTATTGTAAGAGGAGTTGCAGAAAATATGGTTTCAATAGAAAATTAGGTTTCTCAATATTGATTTCTTGCTCATTGACCTGAAATGGAGTTTGATATTTATTTCTTAATGGTAAGAATCTTCTGCCTAGGGTAACATTACCATTTAGAAAAGATAGAAACTCTTTAAAACTTGAACCCTTGCTTCTTGAGCTCTTTCTGAAAGTGTTTTTAGAAAATCCGTTTCCTGGACCCACTCATGCATCTACTCCCAATTCGGGTTATTAGGATTGATGCTAGTGCCAAATTTGTGGAAATACCATTTGGTATAGTGGCAACTTTGTATTGTAAAGTATACATTTACAATGCTTTGGGTACTCGACAAAAATGTCCTGAGCAAATGAAGTCACTACCATGTGTCGATGTGATAGCAATCATAAAGATCTTGTCACCTTTATCTCCCGTGTGACTTGTAAGCTAGTTGTCATGTTCACTCCAACAATGTAATATTTGGCTCCAACATGCTAGTGAAAAATCTGTCAGCACATGCATTAGTATCCAAAGAGCTGAAGGAGAAGGGAGTATTACTTCTCATGTCTGCTTTCTGTAGGCTTAATTGTTAGACAAGTGTGGCACATATCCAGGAATGGAAGGAGATCACATGGATTGATTGCATGAAAGATAAACAAGATATCCTTTTGACCACTAGGATCACATCTCATGTAGTTATGGTGTATCCATTTGATGGGTTATACCACTTGTTGTGTTTTGGTTTGATTGAATATCTCCTATCATAACCTAATAGGAATTATGGAATTTGGAATTGCACAAATGTGGGATATGCGTGCAAGGCAACCTAATTAGGAACCATGTCCGGGTGTGGTGCATGGTGTGCAATTCTTATTCTTACTGAGTGAAGTATAACCTAAAGGATTGTGTAACTTGAGTTTGAAATGCAACATCTTTCAAGAGTACCTCTGTCAGAATGCCTGCATATATTTATTAAAGAGCATGAATGATGCATTTGGAATGTTTCAAATTATAGAAAGGTAAATGCCAGAAATGGCATTTGAAAGGTTGATAAATGATATAGGAAGAAAATACAAGTATCACGGGCATCAATTTTGCTACAGAAAGTAAAGATGGTCTAAATTGACAATGCCTAGATCACCACATCCATATAGTCTGGGTCAAGATCGAGTTGAATGTTAGTATGTTCCAGCTTGCTTAAGAACTTCTTATTGGAGAAACTCACATATTCGATATTGCATTTTAATTGAACTCCAATCTTAAATTGAATGCACACCTTCTGTATTTCAGAACTATGCCTTGCTGTTCTAAAGGTGTAGCACATGTCTGAAATTTGAAAGAAGGTTTTATTAAACAATCTACTTTGCAAGGCTAGATTTTTTCCAAGTATACTGCCAAGTGATACTTGGGTCTTGCATAGTCAAGTGATATTTAATGAATGAGATGCTTAGGCTCTCTCTTGTACTGTCATAAGATCTAGTCAACTTAGATTTATATCCTTCTTCTTTGACTTTTGGTATGGTAGTATATGGTCAATCATAGCCTACTACAATCTATAGGGTTAAGAGGTTACAAAATAATTTATATTTGTATTTTTCTTAATTGACTTTTGGTATGGTAGGACATATCCAATCATAGCCTACTATAAACCATGGGATTGCAATGTTTTCAAAGTAAATTATTTACATCTTTCTTATTGGTATAGTACAATATGACCAATCATAGCCAACTATAAACTATGGGGTTACAAAGTTGTCAAAATGTGTTTTTATGTACAGACCATTAGTAATCACAACGTGCCTAAAAGACTCTTAAAAATACGGTTACTTGTACTGTTGTGGGAAGAAGATGTTATATGATTGGAACAATAAGTTGAAGCTCAGCAGGAGACAACCAATGAAACAGCTTGAATATTTGAAAAACTTTTAGAAAGCTAATTTATGCAATAAGTTCTAAAAGGCAACATGTTGTTTATACTTTATATAGCCACAACGAAATAAAGTTAACAGAATCCCTGGGCTAGCAGGTTAGAAAATTATTGATAGCATGTGTGTGACAATGTTGATCTATAAGCAGTATCATTGAAACATCACAAGACTTGTCAATGTGATTATATTATGGAGTTGCTGTCGTTCCCTCCTGCCACCACCACCACTGTTACTCTGAAGAAGTCTTGTGTTTGCCGGTGGAAATAATGTTGAGATGTCTAACTCCTTCATGGACCTCCATGTTTTAAAACAGAATAAAGACTCGGGACTCCAGAAAAGTTTTTTGTATAGCATTATATCTTGAAGTTAGATTTATAATACCTGTACATGACTTTTTAATGTCTATCTTTTTACCATCTAACTGGAATGACTGTTCTGTTTACTCTTTACCGTTTCTGATATGTACTAGATCTTTATCTATTCTGAATTTTAACAAGCATATTGCCTGATAGGAGGTTTGTATATTTTTTCCTTTTTGCAGTGTGCTCTTAAAATCTGCTAAGCTTGTGGTGTGGTTCTGTTCTTGCTTCATCAATACCGTGTAGCAACTATTTGCCCTGTCTCATTTGCTTTATTCCATTTACGAGATCTTTTTGTTAGATTTAGACAACAACTACTGAAACCACAACCCTGCAGGATCTCATTTCCTGTTTTATTGTCCTTGCACAATGAACAGATTTTGGGGTTGCTGAACAATATCAGAATAACCTGTTATTATAAGAAATCATTTTTCATGGTCTTGATCTGGTGATTCTTCCCTTCTGAAACATAAGTAAAATGGAGATAAACCAATAAGAGCTGGTGGACTATTTGAAAAAAATCCAAACAGTTGCACTGTGATCCAATGGAATCTGGAAAAGGAGTTGGCCCTGCAAGCCAAAGATTTACACAGGGTTCATCAGGCTCTGCTAACACCAATGCTAGGCCTCCAGAGTTTAATGTATCAAGTGGTGTTAGGCCTGTACTAAATTACTCAATTCAGACCGGTGAAGAGTTTGCTCTTGAATTTATGCGAGAACGGGCAATGTCCAAGAAGCCCTCTGTGCCAAATACATCCGGAGATCAAAATGTTGCTCTTGGTTACATGGACTTGAGGGGAATGTTGGGTGTCTCACCACACTCAGGTTCTGGAAGTGGATCGGATGTTTCAATGCTTGTGACTGGAGATAATCAACAGTTAAAACAGATGGAGAAAACAAGCTTCTCTGAAACAGAAAAAAAGGGTCAGTATGTATCATCAAGGTCCATGCCGCGAGTCTCATTAGGTGAAGGGAGTAGTCGAGGAATTTCTCATGGGTATACTTCTTCAGAGTCTTCTGATATCTCGTCAAAAAAAATGAAGTTCCTCTGCAGCTTTGGTGGTAAGATTTTGCCTCGACCAAGTGATGGAAAACTCAGGTATGTAGGAGGTGATACACACATTATTCGAATAAGCAGGGACATTTCCTGGCAAGAACTCATGCAAAAGACAATGGCAATATACAACCAACCACATACTATTAAATATCAACTGCCAGGGGAGGATCTTGATGCCTTGGTGTCAGTTTCCTGTGATGAGGATTTGCAAAATATGATGGAGGAGTGCAGTATCCTAGATGGCGGTGAGAGATCGCAGAAACCTAGGATGTTTTTATTTTCGTCTGTTGATTTTGATGACACGCATTTTAGCGTGGGCAGTATGGAAGGGGATTCTGAAATTCAGTATGTTTTTGCTGTCAATGGCATGGATGTAGGAGCTGGAAAGGCTCCAAGTGGTCATGGCTTGGCAAGCACATCAGGAAGTGACTTGGATCAGTTACTCAGTTCTAATGTTGAGGCTGACAGAGCCAATGCAACCAGAGTTGCTACTGCACCTGTGGTGCCTTCTGTTACGTTATCTATGCAGATGCAGCCAAGTTTTTCTAGTAACTATGATACCCATTTGCATTCTTATTGGGACCGTGACGTGCATTATGAGGAAGGTAACCATTATGCATACACCACCAGCCACCCTTCTGACAGATTTCATAATTTAGATAGCAGGATTTCCATCCCTATGTCTGTGCCATCTGATTATGAATATAACTCTCAGTGCACACACATCAGAGGAACTTCTGGTCCAATGGCAGTTCACAATCTTCCATCTCTCCATCAAGGCACAAAAGAAGGGCTATGCAGTGGCATAAGTTCGCGTGATCAAGAAGCATCAATTAAAGAATCAAAGTTGGCAGTAGACAGTTCGTCTCAGAAAAAAAATGAAGGTGAGCATCTCCGATCTCTGGAAAATGAACTTACTGCATCCATGCAACAACATGATGTTTCAGCATCAAATTTTATGCAAGCTGAGGTACCCTATGTTGCTTCTGTACCAGAGAATTTAACATCTGTGCCACCTATAAAACATAATGGGAAGCACCTGGAGCCTGCACCTGTTTCATCATCAGCTGATGCTGCATGTGCTGGTCAGGGTTCTGAGTTCAATGAAGATGAGCACTGCTCATCTGGCGGAGCTTTTACATCTGGATTTTCTGACTGCAAGGCTGATATGGCTGATCTAGGCGACAATGATCCACCTTCACATCCTTTCCGAGTTTATCAGTCTGAGATGATCCCTAGAGAGCAGGCAGAGTTCCATAATCGCTTATCAAAATCAGATGATTCAATTGGGTCTCAATTTCTAATACTTCACTCACATCCTAGTGTGGCTCAGGAATCTATTGCTGAAGCTCTTGATCCTTCGCATGAAGGAAATTTAGTTTCTCAGACTGAGAAGTCTTCCTCAGTGACGAGACCACCACTAGAGGATGATTTAATGCAGTTCGAAAAATATGAAGAGCCGGCTGATGCAATGTCTCAAAAGAGTCATTGCAAACCCATCTCAGCTCCTGAAGGATCAGAAATTGCAAAATTTCCCCGTCCGCCTATTGGTAATGAGCCCTTGACCAGTTGGGCTTTTCATGATCCTGAGGTCCATGCATTATCTGACCAAACTGATGTCATGAGTTGTGAACTGAGTCGTAAAACAGTGAGGAAGATTCAGGTATCTGAATTGAATCATGCACCTCTGGCCTCAGTTGATGATAAAATCACTGTCAATGAAGCCAGACATGTAGAAAAAAACACGTCTATTGGTGAAAAGAATTTGGTCAAAAGCAATTTCAATGAACGTGCTGTTGATGGAGCTGCCATTAAGCAGCAAGGAAGTCCTGCTGTTGATACATACTCGACCGATGCTACAGATTACTCCTCGGCTTTCCACTGGACAGGGGGCAGTAATCATGCTGTTTCTCAGGAGGAACCTTCTGTTCCTCCACCAGAGCAGAGAGGTATTATCAATATCAATGATCGATTCCCTCCTGATCTACTATCTGATATCTTTTCAAAGGCTAGGATTCCTGAGGATTCACCTAATTTAGCTCCCCTCTGCAAAGATGATACTGGCCTCAGCTTGAACATGCAAAACCATCAACCTCAGCGGTGGTCTTTCTTCAGAAATCTGGCCCCTGATGAGTTTGCACGTAAAGATGTTTCTCTTATGGATCAAGACCACTTTAGTTATGCATCTTTGCTTACAAAGGTTGAAGAGGGGGTTTCTAGGCCATATCCATTTGCACCTTTTGAAAATGAGGGAGTTGATTTAAGTTACATGGAATCCCAAATTGATTTTGATGGGGCAATGCAACAGGAAGCATCAAGCACCATTATACAGGATGCAGGCATCTTGAACCCAAGTTCTATACCATCACAGATTGCTCATCCCCATGTAATGGATAAGGGTGAAGGTTTGCAAGTTGAGAATCCTTTCTCAAAGTTGGGAGAGAACTTAAGAGCAAATGCTTCAGAGTATGAGGTATAGTTTTTTCTTTGCAGCCCGATTAGTGGGTATGTTTTAACTAAATTGATAATAAATAAGATTTCCTTTTTTTGTTTTCAGGAATTGAAATTTGTGGTTGAGGAAGTTGCTGGGCCAGTTATAGATGCTTCTATGGGCGATTTTGATCTCAGCAATTTGCAGGTTTGATCGTTGGACATATCTGTTAATTTATGTAAAGTAGAGCATATTGATGTTGCCGACAAGTCTGTTATTTAGTGTTCAAAGCATTAGATTAGGTATTTTTGAGGAAAAAGATATTGTGCCCTATCTTGAAGGAGGCAGTTGTTCCACACTCATACTTTATGATTTTATCTTGTATGAGCGTTAGATCTTAGCTAATGAAAAAATGGGTAGGCAGTTAAATTTAGCTGGTCTAAATGTGGTCTTTGTTAACAGAAATTGTCATCTTGTCGCATATTTTCCCTTTTATATTAATATTTGGCCTCTCTGACAATGGTGTTCAATTTTGATAGTCCTCAAGCAAATGTCATCCACTTTTGTTATCATTGAGCCTCTTCCGCACTGTATGATGCCCTGTCCTAGCTATCCGTGTGGTGCTATGACCATTGTTAGTTAACAGGTTCTACACTGTCATCAAACATATGCTCTCAGAAGTTGAAACTTTCATAGTTAGCAGGTTAGAAAGATCTTCATTTAGAGAGGGTAAGAGAGCTGCATGTGGCATGTGGATTTGTACTAACTAAACCCAGAATAAGCAGAATCAGATAGCATAAAAGCATAATAATATAAACAATATTTGCAATCTCGGTACCGGATCCAGTACCAGTACCTTATTAGTACAGTGTCAATACACCCATATGAGGATCGGTTCGGTGTACCTGCATTCTTTATGCCCCCATACCGAGTATCGATATGGTATGATACGGCTCAGTATAGGGTATGCATCAGTATTACGAACCTGAAAAGGAAAAACATTAGAACTTGATTTCTCCGAAACAAATTGTTTCGAGAGGCAAGTGACTGACAGAAGGGTAATTTAACTTGGAAGCAACAACATAGGTGATGTAAAAGTATAGCATATGATTCTGTATATGTATATGTATGTACATATGATTGTGCTTATACAAAGGGAGTTGGTTGCGGGAAGACTGTAAACTAGATTGCATCCAATCTCTTCTCTTTTTTTTTTGTAAAAATACATCCGATCTTTATATGCACGCAATATTCAGAAACAGGATAAAAGGCACTAATATAAAATTAATTGAACAAACCCTGCTAGTCACCTTGTTATTATTAATAATGTTCTTGGATCTTATTTTACATGTATTATGAACTTGGTGAGTATTCTTAAAAAGAGGCATTGGCAGATCATAAAGAATGAGGATCTTGAAGAACTGAGAGAACTAGGTTCTGGTACATTTGGAACTGTGTATCATGGAAAATGGAGGGGCACTGATGTGGCCATAAAGCGGATAAAGAAGAGCTACTTTACAGGTCGCTCATCCGAGCAAGAGAGACTGGTGAGCTCTCTAATCATATTAGACTAATTAAATTATTTCATTCTCCTATTCCTAACCTGGATGTTTATTCTCAGCAAGAGTGACCATATAGTCCAAATCCTTTTGTAGACAAACATTTGCTCAACCAATTAACTATCTGACTGGAAGTATTGAGTTGAGCAATATTGTTTTTTTGATATATTATGAATGATGAACAACACCATTCTCAGACCCAGGAGTTTTGGCGGGAAGCTGAAATTCTTTCAAAGCTTCACCATCCAAATGTGTTGGCTTTTTACGGGGTTGTGCAAGATGGACCAGGAGGTACCTTAGCAACTGTTACAGAATTCATGGTTAATGGTTCTCTTAGGCATGTTCTGCTGCGGAAAGACAAGTATTCTTTAGTACACCCTCCTATGCTATTCTTTTGCTATAATTGAACTGGCACTTTCTAATAAATGGAACTAACAGATATCTTGACCGTCGGAAACGGCTTACAATCGCAATGGATGCAGCTTTTGGGATGGAATATTTGCATTCGAAAAATATTGTACATTTTGATTTGAAATGTGACAACTTGCTTGTCAACCTCAAAGACCAATCACGCCCCATCTGCAAGGTAAGTTGCTGTTTTCAATTTTCATAATTAGTGATTTAGTTTGTGCTAAAATATGCACTGCATTAAGGTTTTTCACTCAAGCAGCATTTCCAAATAAACTAAACTTTTTCATAATGAACCTCATCTAGGTAGGTGATTTTGGCTTATCAAAAATTAAACGAAATACCTTGGTTTCTGGAGGTGTGAGAGGAACACTACCATGGATGGCTCCGGAATTACTAAATGGAGGCAGCAATAAGGTGTCTGAGAAGGTAAACTTTTGATTTATATGCGTTTTGTCTTTATTTATTTTTGCTTTTTGCTGGACAATCAAGTCTTGGGTCTGTCGTTTTCAAAGTGCATTGATTGGTTTTTGAAATTAAAAGATATTGTGATACCTAGGTTTCTATACTCACTAATATCAAGCGCCATACCATATTGATAAATGCAGGTTGATGTGTTCTCCTTTGGCATCGTCATGTGGGAAATTCTTACAGGGGAGGAGCCTTATGCCAACATGCATTATGGGGCAATCATAGGTATGCTTGAATGGGTTCGTTTATTTTGTTTTTTTTTTTTAATTGGTAACTTTAAAAGGTGTGCCTCCCAATAGAAACCTCACTTATCTCAGGTGGCACGTTGCTTTTATTAATCATTCTCCAGGATCCTAACATCAGTAGGTGATGATTATAGGCTCCAGATGCAGAAAAAACCATAAACTGAGTTGGTAGCCTGGACTCTAGTAGTCTTTGCTGTTGTTTCTGTATGTTGTGCGTTAGCATGGGTGACTTCATTCAAGAGTTTGAAGTAGCCTAGCTATTTTATTTCTTCTATTACACCATCTGGTTTCCCTGCATGCCTTTCCTAGGAAAACCATTTGCCTGTTAGATCTCTCTGGCAGGCACCTGCTATATCTCTTACTGGGATGTTTCTTGAATGCCTGCTTCGAGCTATCCCTTTTTTTTTTTTTTTGAGGTGTAGAGCTATCCCTTATTTATGCCAAAAAACTTGTGTTAGGGAAACTATATCTGTTTGCAGCTATGTTTACTTTGATTTCTGAACCCAATGCAGGAGGAATTGTGAACAATACACTGAGGCCGCCTGTGCCAGCCAACTGCGACCCAGAATGGAGAAGGCTAATGGAGCAGTGCTGGGCCCCTGATCCAGTTCAACGACCGGCCTTCACCCAAATTGCCGGTCGGTTGCGTGCCATGTCTGTGGCCAGTCAAACAAAACCAGCAAAATGATGATAAACCAGTACATCAGTATATGGCGCTCGTGTTGTTGTCGCTGTCATCTTCGACTTCTAAGACTATATAATCTCATAAATACTGTAAGATATGTTTTGTGGAGAGAGATGGATTAGATCCCATGATCTGTGCCATTATTATTTTGAATTTGTGTGTATTAAGGCTCTTCTTTGTCTTTTTTTTTTCTGTTTGGGGGCGCGTGTGAGCTGTGTGTTTTTACCAGTTCATGATATTAAAATGTATCCATATTTTATAAAAAAAGGAATAGAGAAACTCTTGTAACGAGAGTTGAGTGGCTTTCTTATTACTGGATAAACCATCAAGTATTGTGTTATGATTTCTGCCTTTCTGCATGAACTTGCTTTGTGAATGGATCTGTTCCTGACCAGAATCCAAACTGATCAGCTGGATCTGATAAACGCTGTTAATCGGGAAACCAATATAATGATCGGAATCTGATGTTACCTGAATGACAAACGAATCTGTTTTAATAGTAACTTGACCATGCTAAGTCTGCACTCAGGCCGAGACAGATTGTTGCAGTGTTCTTGAGCTGTGGTTTATTGGTCATGACATCGCGGGGCAAAACCTTATCCCTCCTTGGGCAGGATAAGGTTTTCATATGGCTGATCACCAGATCAACTCTTTTGCTCTTGAGCATTCATCATGGCATGTAGATTACTAGAAAAATACACCTTCTAGCCTCCAAGCAGGCACATAGCTTTCAACCCGTCAAGTGGTTGCAGTTCCACAGCCAACCAAATGGATGAAAGATCTATTCCAACATATAAAGTAGTTGATTCAAAGAGTACAGAAAAAATCAGTTAAGGGGAGCTTTCACGAACCTCACCACCAACCCAACTTTGGTCCCTCCAAATTTTTATCTGAAAGCGAATCCATTGGAGGGGTCTGGCGGAAAATTAGGCATATTCCATTGCCCAGTTCGAACACCATCTAATCTCATCACACTTCCATTTCTGCTGCTGTGCCATTTCCAGCATCACCGTAAATAAACTATTCTCATGGAAAAAATGGGGCCCATGCAATGACTTTTGGCACGTCCATTTGGTGGCTACCGACTGCCGAGTACTAATCTTGGATAAGATAATATACACGATAAGGATGCTGTCATATCCTAACCTCAACAGATAATGTCATACTATGGTGCAAAGTTGTGGAATATTTCTTTGTGTAACCTACTTTGGCTGGCTGCAGGGTTGACAAGTGATCATGATGGATACCTTTTAACAATATAAAGAGACTAATTACGTTATCTCGACGCAGAGCCCCACGTTAAAGATGCCGAGTCCTCTGTCAGCTTGGCCCACCTTCTAAGACTAGATTTCAGACTTAACCTCAGCATGTTTAAACATGAAGAGTACCTACCCAAATCACATTAGTAGGCCAATGAAAGCGAGAAGATAAATAAATCATGCCATCTGTGAGAGGGCTTAGACGCATACTATGCCGAATGAGGGCGTCACGTATTAGATTATATGTAGAGAATGACCATCAGAAGTATTAAAAAAAAAAAAAAAACTGGCCAAATCACGTGAATGGCCCGGCAGCCCCAGGACAGACAGCGACTGCTGCTCTTCCTTCTTACTGAAATCGTATCCAATCTAGATCTTTTTATCCAATCGGACGGTTCGGACTCAGAGGCACCAAACTGGGCCGTCCGATCAAGTAAAACCGGCCCGAGGCGTGCGGGCCCACTGTTGACTGGTCAACGTGTGGGAGAAGATCTAGCGTTGGAATCCATGTGCTCCCCACGTGCGTAGCCCAGCAGCCCAAGGACAGAACTGCAACTTCTGCTCTTCTTCCTGAAACCATATCCAATCTAGATCTTTTCATCCAATCGGACGGCTCGGAAGGAGAGCCATCGAACTGGGCCGTCCGATCAAGTACTTGCTGCTGGTCCGTTCAAACCGGCCCAGGCCCACGTGATGGACCGACGGTGCCGGACGAGCCGGGTGGGCGCCTTGTTGACTGGTCAACGGATCTAGCGTTGGATTCGCCATCGGGTGCGTGTCCGCGCACGTCGAAGCGACACCCGCATAAACGTTTGTGCGGGCACCAAAATTTCATTGGATCGTGCCGGCGTCATTGTAAGGAGGATGGGATGGCTTCCACGTGGAGTATTTTGACGGATGATATGAAACCGCATAAGGTTTTTCAAGCAAGCGATTGGAAGAGAGTTTGTCCATCACTTTTAGATTTAAATGTAGATTGATAAATAAGGAATTTATTACTTCTTTCTCTTCTGTCCCTGTGCTGTCGCCATCACTTCCCCTCGTGACGCGCTTCTGAATTTTTCCTTGCTTGAGACCCGACAACCCGAGGGGCACGACGGTTTTCTATCTTTAAAATAAAAAGTTTTATAGTTTTTTTTTTTTTTTTTTTTGCCTTGCTGTCTTTTTTTTTTTTCTTTCCCACAGTTTGAAAGTGTACTAGCAGATTCCCTGTGAGATTTCTCTAAGCAATATTAATTGCAAACTAAATATGACCTACGGAAATGAGTTAAGCTACTTGAGCTTGTTTGATGATCATTCTTGGATCCAACAATGGGCTCTACATGTAACTCGTTCAGGCATAATTAAAATTATAATTAGGAATTAATTAGAACACTAGATTTATTAAACAAGCGAAACGAACATAACAGATTTTATCTAAAGAATGGAAATTTATTAAAATTACGGATCTCTCTTAAAGAATGGAGAGTAAAAAATATTGGATCACAACAACAGGAGTCTCAAAGTTGATGTATTAAAATTGCCGCGATGATAGTTTAAATGATAAATTGACATTGGTGTTCACAATCAGCACAGGGAATATTGGATCATGCGATGATCAGCGATCGCTAGTATTGTTAAGCCAGGAGACCAATTTGTGTGAAGAGGGTTATTTGCTCGATCACCGCCAGGAAGAAGCTTTTTCTTTTTTTTCCTATTTTTTTTTTATACAACGAAAGAATCATGAAGACCACCACTAGGCCTAGGAAGAAGCCCTGCAAGCATTCAAGTCTTGCATGAGTAACATAACTCGATCGCAACTAAGAAGACATGCAAGGAGCTCGTTTTATATATATAAATCTCAAAACTGGTATGCATTGATGGACGCATGGCCTGTATATTTTTTGTTTCTGGAATCTTGCAGGCAGCCAACTAAGCTGAAGATCTCTTGAATCGAGCACAGTAACGTGCTCCTTTACATTTTACGGGCACATATCCATAGGATCCACGACGAATTTGGTTGGAGAGAACCCTCGGAATGATGATGGCATAGTATAAAATAGACTGTAGTTTGGTCTGGAAAGTAGCTTACCAGATGGAGATGATGAGACATTGTGCAATCTGTTGTCAGAAATATATTCTTTCAAGATATGTATGACTTACATTGAGAAAAATAAAAAAACTAAGAAAGGAGATCGCAGGTTCTCTTTTAAGCACCGATTTCATAAAATATTTCTGTCTCTTTGGAGATAGTTTTCAGATTCAGATGAAGGCAGATCGCATCCATTTTTACCGGACAACTGGAGAATAATATGATCACTACCATCTATTGAGGTTTAGTACATTTCAAAAAAACTAACGGTGCTGCTAATTTGGATGGTATAACATGAGAGCTACATTATGGGTTTCTCCGATGGATCTTTTAATCTAATTTTATAATAATTTATTTTGGACTCACATAAATTTTTTTATTCTTGATTCATTTAAATCTCTATTTTATTTAAGAAAATTTCTGTCTTCAATTTTATTTTGTTAGTTTCGCATGCAACATTGAAAGACTCGCGCCCTCGCATGCTGTCCTTACATAGCATGCGGCATGAAAACATGGACACCCAAATTAAATAAAATACTTTATCGTAGAACTAGGGGCTTCCAAAAAAAAAAAAAAAAAAGGGCCTAGACGCGTTGCATAACGACAAAGTATTACCCCATGTCCGCGGGGGTTCCTTACGTAGCATGCAGCATGCCCGGGCATCCAAACCATTCGATCCCCCCTACCGAAATAAATTACTTTCTTGCAGAACTTAGGGCTTCGAATGAAGAAATATATATATATTTTTTTGCTAAAATAGATATTTTACACATTATAGATACGAATACATTCAATAAAATTGAAATACAAAAGATCTCAAAATGCTCCAAATATTTTTCTCCTCAGCCCATAGAGTATCTCCTAAGTGGCTCGCTACATATGCTGCCACCCAGTCGACCGTCTTATTGACCTCACGATATACATATATAATCTGAAATGTAATTTTTTTTATCATTATCGAAATATCGCAGAGCAGGAGATGAGCACTTCTTTTTTGAGCTAGATCTAAATATATTTTATATGGCTCAGAAAATCAAAAAAAACTAAATATGTTGTATTAGGGCAAGACAGTGTGACCTTCACCCATAGTGTATTATAACTTTCTTAGTGCAAATACATTGAATTATAACTTTCAATAAATTAAAGAATGGCATAAACGAATCGATGAGCTAACAAAATAAACTTTAACAGTATAAATACGTAGTGCCGTCTACTTCCGTGCACAGATATTTTATCTATTTTGTTGCCTTTCGGCCAGCTACAGTGATTGATAGATGGATGAAGGGAGGGAATGGTGGTGGGAAGCCACCAAGTCATGTGAAGGGGGTCAGAGAGGCATCTATTGAATCCGCTTCCCAAGACTCTTGAAAATTTGAGCCAGTCATTAAATAAGGAAAGAGGGCATGAAAGGAGCCATTGCCGAGCCTCCACCCTAACCTTCTCTCCTTCCTTATAAAAACCATGCCTTCATCCGTCGTTCAACCGTGCTCTCTCTATCCAGCCTTGCCTCCTCTTGAGAGCTTCCAGGGCTTGGCGAGGCCTGCGGTGTTTGGAGCTGCGGGTAGGGTTTGGTTTCTTTTCTTTTCTTTTCTTTTCTTTTCGAGGGTTGTCAGTTGTTTAAAGTTGGCATCTTGTTGATATTTTATTATTCTGTGGGGGCTTAACGTTTTGTTTTTGGGTCCTGCGGTTTCTGAAGTAAATGGTTTTGTAGAATGGTGTAACAGCTGCTTCTTTTTTGGTTCACTTTTTTTTTTTTTTTTTTGCTTTTCTCCTGTTTTTTAAGCTCGCTCTCTCTCTCTCTCTCTCTCTCTCTCTCTCTCTCTCTCTCCAAGGTTCGCTTGATATGGTTGGCGGTTTGAAGGATTTGGGGGTGGAGCTCCTTGAAGTCCAAATGAGGGCCTTGGAGGGGTAGATAGAGCTGCTGGTTTATGGATTCCACTGTCCTATTCCGTGATCTTGCTGATGATATGTATTATTAGCACTAGAAATGGTGATCAGGGATGGAGAGAAATGATTGATTGTTTGGGATAGGCTTGTGGTTTGCATAACCCAGGAGCTGCATTAGCCCTGCCTGACCCTTGTTTGGATTGAAGGGAGCTCTACACCTTCTCCTTGTTCTCCAGTCCCGCCTCTCTCTCGGGGGGAGGGGTTCGTGTGAGAAGGTGATTCATCCCTTGGTGGGCAACATATTAAGATTTATATCCTTTTTACGATATTAAGGAGTAAATCCGGTATTTGATTTTCCTTGTATGAAGTCCTTATTTATGTGCATGATGTCTTGCCTGTTACTTCTGATCTTATTCTAGGTGATTCGTGGTGCCTATTTTTTTTGGCGTTTTCATGTCTCTTAGATTTCACTCGGTTGTTATTGCAGCACTTGATTTTTCGGATTCGATGTAGAATTTTTGTAATCCATCTTTCCATTCTGTTCTTGATTTTATTGGCCTTATTCGAAACCCCCAAAAAAAAAAGAAAAAAAAATACAAATGGACGGCTATTTTTACGGGGTTTGTTTCTTAGTCGTCCTCAGGTACAAGATAGAGAAATAATACATTCAGAAAATATAGTGCAAAGATGGTGTTTCTTAGGTACATTCATTTTTATACTCCTCAGTTATTTTATTATCTCATTTTGCTCCTCTCTCTCATTTTGCAAAGATGGTGCAGGTGCTATCGTTACGCAGTACTGAAAGGAATGTTTGTCATGGTTCATGTTCTCAACTTTTTACCATCAAAACTCTTGCCAAATTAGATTGTCCATTTAATTTTTTAGGGGGCACACTAGTTATATTCTTATCGGATAGGTAGACAAAGGGATCAAATCTTTTTTTGTTCCAGAGCTTTTAATATATGGTTAGAATCTGTTGACATCCAAATCCAGCTTTATGGCAACTAGTGGGGGTTGCTATAAAGAAAGGTTCTGTTCACAACTGGCCTTTTTTTTTTTTAAAGTTATGTTCACAACTAACTTGTGCTAGGATGTGAAAACAGTAATTTGGTTTGCAGGGAGGATGTTGAAAGATGGGGCTATCTCACTTGCTTTTTGTAGGGGGAACCAGTGGTGAAGTCGCCGGCTTGCAGCCCTGCGGTGTGATATCATGTCAGGTGGAAGACAGTACTGATGTTTCATTGCATCATTTTATATTTGAGCTTACCTCCATGAGATCTGAATCATTTCGAGGAAATTTTCTTGCGGATTGTTTCATGTATAAGAGCTATTGATGCTGTACCTGGAAGTAGCTCATTGATAACCCTAATAGCAGCACAACCTGATGTCTGAAATCAGCACCAGCTTATTATATATATATATATATATAATGGATGTGGATTTTATGATGATGTGTAGTTTTGAGCTCTTCAGGGTTTGGAGATGTTTCCATGATTTCGGTGGTGAGGCCGAAGAGCAAGCGAGATATTTGGAGAGATGCTGGTTAATTTTGCATGGTCCTTACCTTCATCTTACTGGTTTGCTCGCTATAATTGTATGAACTCTGCTTGCCACTCTCACAAACTGGATCTGTACCCATTGTTAAGTTAATATTATGGTAGGGGGTTGATGCTATTCGGCAATTCTTTGCATATGCAAGTAAACTAGATTGTCACCTTAAAAAACATTAGCTTAAACTGGATAATCTAACATTATCTGCGTACCTTTTCGTCAGCTACTTCGCACACTTTAACCAAAATTATATTATTCCAAAGTCCAAACATCAAGTAAATAAGAAATATGCGTTTGTCTGGATGTAAATGGCGATGGGTTTGGACGGCAGTGGAAAGATTAAAAAGAGAAGTGTTAGAGGCATCTTTCTCTTTCTTTTCTTGTCAGCGCTTCTCTGCTCTGCTCTGAGATTTGAAGTGCAGAAGCTGATGGCCCCCGTGCCGCGCGGAAACTAAAATTTGGGATCTTTCTAAACTCAGTTTTTTCTTCTTGCATGCCGCTCCCGAATGTGCAAGCCAGAGCGTGTAGCTTGACCAAACAATTGAAGAGCTTTCAGTTGTCTCGGCGACACGTAAGTGGAATGAGTTTAAAAAATATATTATCACTTCCGTTTTTCTTGAGGTATGTGTTTCAGAGGCGGATCTGGATCGGCTTTTTTGTCGTTTGGTATTTTGAAAAAGTTTTTTTTGGATTGGATCATCTTTTTTGTCGTCCGGTATTTTGAAAAAGTTTTTCGGACTTTTGCATTAGACATTTCTTCCTTGTATTTGTATCTTTTATTTTGAGTACGTTAGATCTATATAAATTTATCATTTAAAAAAAAATAAAAAAAAATAACTGGTCATCTTTGTGAGCCAAATCCGACTCATGAGTCTCAAGAACAGGATCAAACTGGGCCTGATCAAATCAGGACCGAGCCATGGATTGACCTGATCCATTAGGAAGGCATCTGCAATCGAGCTTGACAATTTATTATTAAAAGACGCGTGCAACAATCAAATAATCATGTGGCATATTGTATCCACACACACAAAAAAAAAAAAAACATTGGCATGGAGCTGTCTATTATGTTTATTTGGTTAATGTACAGCTCCCAATAGCTTGATTATTACATTATAAAAACCTTATAATTAGACGATTTATTGAATAATCAATATTTTATTGACATTACATTTAAGATGTTGAGCTGAGATCTACGACTACGGCGAACTCCTACCGTGCGCCCGGGGGGGGGGTGGAAGACGAGGAAAAATCTCTAAGGATCTTTGGCATTTCCCTTGAGCTTCTTGAAAAGCGGCTTGTGGAACTCCCACCACCGTGCAAGGGGGAAAAAAAAAGACAAGGAAAAATCTCTAGGGAATCTTTGGCATTCCCTTTAGCATCTTGAAGAGCGGTTTGTCTTTCAACTCGGGATTTATTTAGCTCGCGGAAGAGAAGAAAAAAACATATGGTCAATAGTTTTTTATGGAAATAAAATTTTATAGTTTATAGAAAATAAAAAATTGTGAAATATAAAAAAATTATTCTTCTTCGGTTGAAAATTTAGATAATTATTTTTTAAAAATATTTTTAAGTTTTTAGATAGAATAATGTAAGATATTTTTTTATTAGAAATATAATAGATATTTACACTTAGGCAATCTAA
Source organism: Phoenix dactylifera (assembly GCF_009389715.1). Lineage (NCBI taxonomy): Eukaryota > Viridiplantae > Streptophyta > Magnoliopsida > Arecales > Arecaceae > Phoenix > Phoenix dactylifera. The sequence goes on from NC_052395.1 coordinate 16,638,128, forward strand.
TATATTGAAATATATTATTTTTTTATCGTCAATCATAATATAAAAATTATTTTTTTTAGACATAATATAAGCATCAGTTTTTTTAAAAAATATTTTTTTTCAACCAAATTAATCCTCAAAGTTGAACTAAGATGAGCTTGACTCAAACACACCTAACGGCCGGATCCTGTGAAAGACAATGCTTGAACCCTCCTCCCTGCCTATCACCAAGGGTTCTTGGCGCCAATCGGGTGCATCTTGATGAGGACTCTTCTATGATGATCAACTAGATTCAGAATGTAGATAGGTACAGTGACGGTCACCAATTCGAAGACTGGTTCAGAAGATGGGTGATATTCATGCTATACATATGTACCGAAAGACGAACAGAGCAGCTGATTGGATCGCCTCCTACGTCGCTCGGCACTTCGGAGAGCTTTTTTGGACATATATAGTTGATAGTCCCACTTCTTTATTTTTTTTATTTTTTTTTTTTGATATAGCTGGATATATTCAAGTTAGAGTTATATGAATTGTCGTTTTAATGAAAAAAAAAATCTGATACCTCCGTTATCCATTGTTGGTTTGCAATGATTTGAACTTTTTTTTTTGGTAGATTGCCTTTGACGAGGTCTGGACAGAATCAGGCTAGGCCTCATTGAAGCCTGATTTGACTTTCATCCAGCATTTGAAAAAAAATTTATTAGCTCGAATAAATATATCATCACTTAATCTAAAAAAAATATTTTAGTAAAACGTTATATAAAATATTATTCCAGAATCATGCAACCCTATCTCAAATGACAGAATACAAAGTATTAAGTTTAGAATCTTAAGGCCTCAAGAAATTTGAGGTAGCGTTGGAAGAGGGAAGGAGCCTGTCAACTGAGCAAGGTCAGACGGGCAACCAAGAATCAACTATAACAGGAAGGGGGCATCAAAGACGAAAAGCAAGCAGAAGCCAAGGAAAGAATGAACCAGAACAAAAATTACGTAGTTATCAAGGATGCATTGAGACCCCCCTATATTTTGAAGGAGTCTGCTGCTTTCTAAGAGTGAACGACCAGACACAGATGCAGGATCCAGAAAAGTATTCACGCATGCAAACTAGAAAGCATTCAGAAATACCCTTGCAAACCAATACTGGAAGCCACAGCCAAAAAAAAATACTGGAAGCCACAGCCAATAAGTCAATACCGGACGCCACAGCCAAAAAAATAACTATTACACAATTTTTCTTCACTGTTGGGATATCCGCCACCCCCATGTAAGAAACCAAGCTCTGTAAATGAAGATCCAGCATGCTACAGATGGTAATTGTATTGGTTACATCTCTTTCGAAGAATCGTGTGATGGTATGGGCATGTTTGCATATAGAAGGGTGTAAAACATTTCAACCTCCGGCAGTCCTCCAATGGACTGAATGAACTTGTTGTCGCTGGGTTCCTCGAGCAGTGGCAGGCTAAGTTGCGTTATTCGAGGCAATAGCTTAGCCAAGGGAACTCCGGAGGGTCGACTAATCCCTTCAAGCTGCATGCTAATATCATCCACTAGCAAATCAACTACCTTCTTCAATGATATCTCCACAATATTTCCAAAATCAGGGCTACAAACAAATATTGATGACATAAGAATCGAGAAAGTTACTCTGTTGAATTAAACATAAGTTCAAGACTTCGACAAAGTAAAAGATTAAAAGCTTTTCTTTCTGAGAACATAAACAGTTTTCACCACATATGACCAATGTTTCTTGGTAGCCTCTGTTTCAGCCTGATAAATATTAAAAAAGAAAATTGATGTACTCATAAAGCATATCTATTAACAAATTCTTTGATATTCAAATTATGTTTCCTTGTCTCTAGCATAGACATGGTTTGAGTGGAATTTGACAGACTTTGGACACGAATGTCAAGAATGAACTCTTCCTCCTAGTTAAAGGCAGTGTCCATGTACCCAGCATGGTGCAAGATTTAGTCTATAAATGCAAATCTGGCCAATAACCATCATGTAAAAACTCAATACCCATGTTTAAGAGTACTGATGTTTACTGCTTGCAATTGACAGCTGGTCTTGCTTTTAAATTCAAAAGGAATAAGATATGCCATATGGAAGAGCAGAGATCTCTTCATTTCAGAATTCTCAAGTATTTTCTGAAATGAATCGGAGAAACCAGCAATATAACAAAAACAAAATATGGGATGGTTAGATATGTTCCACCCCCCTTCTACAAAGATTCAAATCCTTATTGGCCAGCAGCTATGCAAGGCACCTTTCAAAGTGCTGCAAATTATTTCCATGAGAGGAAAGTGACAACCCAACATGGTTCTGCCAAAGGAAGCACCATGCCCCACATCACCTAAACCTAGTGCTGCAACCTGCTCACTCCTAAGAAGGCAGATAATTTGCTAAGCACAAACATTTTACATCTAACCGCTTTCAGTAATTCCATAATGATGAACAATATGGTTGGTGCTCTCTCCACCTTGAGGTTAAGCTTGTTCCACAGGGTCAAAAAAGACAACCATTAACAGTGGTCCCGCATAATCTCCTACAAGACTCCCCAGTCACAATAAGAGCTTCATCACATTATATGTCTGTAGGTCATGTCTTGACTCTTCACTCTGAGAACCGAGAACTAATCTGAGAAAAACCAAACTTCTTTTTGGGCAAAATAATAGCCCATCATTATCAAACTTGAAGCAAATTGATCATGAAATTTTCAGTGCATTAATCTTGTATACCAGAAATTACAGATACAGGCTTTTATGTATATAGTTTCTATATAGTCCTATAGCTATAAGAGAAAATTGAATATGCTATGGAAGTCTTCTATTTTTGCTACGCTATGAAATAAGGCTCATTGCGGTGCAACAGTTGTTAGACAAGAAGTCATTTTTGTATTCATCTTTTAAGCATGTTGTGTACCTGGTCTGGAGAGCAACTCCAAAGTAGAAGATTCCCATGAGTGTTGCCAAATCATAAAATCTATCAATGTAGTGAAGACCACTGGTCTCTTGGAAAAATGGATAGAGTTTTCGTTAATAGATAATGCATGCGATCTGAAAGTAAAATTGCCTTAAGGTTTAGTTCATATACTTGTACATGGATTCATTTCTCAAGTTACTGGCACTAAATATACACAGATCAATTGGTTGTGGTGATCAATCCAACCTGAAGTTTTACTTCAGACCTGACTTTAATAACAGATCAGTATTTATACCAGATGCTTTTCAGCAAAATCTGTTGAGAACAATTTAATGTTTCAGAGGCCTTCAATCATTGGGTGGAAGAAATAAATCAACAGGCCAAAAAAGAGGGAAAAATTTTACTTCAAGTCTGCTTTTAAAATAGCACAGGAGAAAGCATAGTACTCTCAACTCTATATATTTTCATCAGAACTTCAGAAGCTTTAGTAAAAGATCGATAGATGGAGCAGGCAAGTCACCATGCCTTGAGAAATATTAGAACCATGTATGTGCTCCTCTCACCGAAGACATCAAGGATAGTAATGGCTTTGAGAAAGCTTATGCTACTAAGATCAAGTATAATATGTCAACTCTAATATGATTCTCATTTTCTCAACTAAATCACTAAGATAAGCAACACTAGTGTTCATTGTCTTCCTATCCACTTACACTTCCACGTAGATATTGGTGATTCATTGGCCTGTATTGCATATCCAAGATGTTCAGGTAATACAATACCATAAACCTTTATACTTCACATAAAAGTATTAAAACTTTTTGAAGGACTATTACGTTAACTTGACTCAAACAATTAGGCAAGCACAATAGATAAGATGTGATGAGCTCTGAATTTCATACATGGTAAACTTAAAGATAATAATAAAAAGAACGTAATGATGAGGTAGAAGAGAGATGTAGAATCCACCCCAAAAGGTATATAATATTTTATCCAAATTAAATTATAAAATGATGTAAAGTTGTCATCCTACATTCATGCGTGTGAAGGATGTTGAAAAAGTCCTGAATAATGTTTTCTAGTACTAAAAGGAAAAGACCTAAACTTCTTCCAAATGGGAAGACAACTAATCAACCCGAAGTCCACAAAGTATTATGGGCTTCCCTAGACAGATATGACTTTGGACTCAAAACTTAGGTGACATTACTAATCTAGAAACTTCTAAGCAAGGATTAAAGTGTTGGATGGCACTGGGGCGGATCGATGACCATTAACAACAAGAATAAAGAAAAAAAATTAAAAATAAATTGTGCCCCTAGATACCAAGCCATCCCTAGTGTTAGGACAACTGTCCCAGCAAGTACCAACGAGGACAACTAAGATGTTGCAGCCCATGAGAGAACCAGTGCCCCAGATGCATCCTAGGTGCTGTTCTCTTATTGAAAATGATACAGATATAGTACCAGCGGTACACGCCATGATGCACTAGGCCCCAAATCTTGCTTCTAAGATTCAAATTCAACTATTAAAAGTCCAAAATTTACAAAATAAATAAAAAAATTACCAAGAGAATATTTTTATTCCTTGATGCTTAAGCATGTCAATGAGGGTATACTATTATATATTACTGCATGATTCAATATTGTATGCTGTAACAGTCCAAACTGTGTATAAAGTCATGGTCCCCTAAGCAACATATGACTAATATTGGTACACAAACATGCCAACACCTGACTTCTAATTGTCTTTTGTGCCATGTAATTGCAGCAACTAGCAAAAGATCGTAATTTTACCAGTGATGCATTGATTACACATGCAATGTGGCATATCCTGTGGATGGTTATGCAGATCAACCCCAAGCGAGCTAAAAGGCACTTACACTATATTGGTGATGTTTCTGCTATGCCTATTAACAATGGATAGTTCAATCCTCAAACCATCCACCCCAGTGTGAAAGATGGTCGTATTATGGTTTCCTTGCCATATTACATGTGGCAAAAGTCTGTGAATGCAACAAATTATATCCCTCATCTTACCCTTTGAATAAGCAATGGTAAGTACGCTGGTGTACTTATGATTTAGATTATATGCTAATATGCATCTCTGTGGGGTGTGAATCTTTATATGTAGAAGCAATTGGTTTCTGAACAAAATTTTATTGCAAATGGAGGAATCATGCTACTTTTCTAGCTCAAAAGTGTGAATTTTCACTAACATCAATTAAGAACTCAAATTAGAGCCTCCATAAAGAACTTAGTTAACAGGTCACCACCGAAGATTCAATGCCACTACCAGTTGCATCTCCTTCCTAAATCTTAAGATAACATTGAATGGTTACCTTCATGGTTCTGTTTATTCTTGAAAGGCTTGCATGGCCCATGATCCCAGGCTCCGATAATTTCAGATTGCCATCATTCAAGTTTAAGGGAACACTGGTAGAAAAAGGTTCAGTTTTCTCCCACATGGCCTGTATATAAGGATCACAAAGCTTCCATTAGGCTAGGGAAGCATGCACTATGAGTAGTCATAACCATACCAGGAATGAATGACAAATCCAACTAAAATTGTCCAATCCAAATAAGTGGAGAGACCTGTTCCTTGATGTTAATAAAGCTAAAAAGGTGTGGCTTAAAGGGGATTTTAGAACCATTATTGATTCGGTCAATGGGAATAGGAAGGCTACGACCATCTATAACCCATATCTGCTTGTTATCTGGTAAACGGACTCTATACAGCTTTTCCAAGTGATCCCAATCGACTTTCCTTGCTCTGGGGCTTCTCATGCTGTTTTTCATCAGTAGACAACTGCTTTTCCATCATCTTTGTCTTTATTTACTGAATGCTGACTGTTCTGGATGTGTCTTACTAGGGAATGATCGATGAGGTTTGCCACCTTTTTATCTTTTTCTTTGGGAAAAAAAAAGCCTCAGGCTCATGTTGCATCAACCTTGAGATGAGGCTCATCCAGCAGGCTGCAGCACCTTTAGTCTCATGTGTAATGCTTAGATAAGGTGCAGACCTCCTCCTCTGATGAAATCTAATCCCTCGTTTTTTGGGATAAGGTAAATCACCCTGGAGAAGGGATTCCTTATCCCTAAAAACCAGGATTCATTTGTTTAACAGAGATGCTGATCCCTTTCAACTGCTTCCACTGCCGACATATTTTCTAAAAGGAATCCTACCAGGAAGATCTTATCTGTCCGAAAAGATCTCCCGGTTTTCAAAAAGGGCCACAGAGAGACACAGAGAGACTCCTGAGATGCATGTCTTCAGCCTTGTGTTACATTACAACAAGAGGCATATGCATATGCAATAGGCTTAGGTTATTTCTACAGAAGAAAATCAGATGACAGATGTCGGATCCTGTATGGAGCAGTATTTTCTATAGGAATAAACGCTGTTTGCATACCTTGATAGCACCATACGTGTCTCTGACATTAGCTGCTCAAGCTTGCCAACATCCAAAAGAATGGAGGAATCATCAAAACCTTTGGCAGACATAACCATCAGTTGCCTGTATGCAGTGGCATTCTCAGGAACCAAGTATAACATCCAGTAATTAGGTCCACCAATGCTCATGAACGACTCCAGTATCTGTATGATTGTTTCACGCAGTTGGACCATGCTGAAAAGATCCCTGAGCTGCTTTCTGCACATTGTGATTAAAATCCACAAAACAAATGCATCAAATATATCATCAGGGCCTGATGGTTTGGTTATGGAAAAGAAAGACATCAAATTCATCATCAACAAAGTAAGATGCCAACTTTAGTCAAAATATAAATCGATAACAATAATATACAGAAAACAACTAAGCTACTACCACTACGCCGTTTAACAGAATCAGATGCCAAAACTCAAATAAACTAATCAAAAACGTATCAGATACATGTACAAACATGGAAGTACGTGCAATGAAATTCTAAATCTTTTGGGGGCATATTGGAAAACTATTTAATTCTTAAAAATCGAAGGAAAGAGAAGAAATCACAGATAAGATGCTCTGTATATATATAGATAGATAGAGAGCATTATAGCCTAATTAAAAGCTTGAAAAAAATATTGAGGGTAATATAATAATTAAGCATGCATAAGAAGAACAGGATGTTAACAGTATTAACTCTTACTCTTTTAGAACTCCAGTAGCAGCATTCTGCATGTTCATAATCAACATGTTGATGCCATGGGCAGAAAGATAATCAGCAGTTGCTAGAAAGTCTTGCTGCCCATGCCTGCTAAATGAGTCAGATTCATCCTGCAAACAAGCAAAAAGGGGAACCTCAAATTTTCAAAACATGAACTCGAACCCTAGAAGATGCAAGAATAAAGATTTATAGCACTGGAAAAGAATTTAGCACAGATTTAGACTATCAACTACAAAATTCGCTTAGAACTCCGCTAAAATATACCTTTCTCATGGAGCATGTCTTAATCAGTAATTATTTGTAAGACGACTATAAATGATAGCTGTAAAATTTCCAACAGATATATTGAATCAACTACAGCCAACCATCTGTCAGTAATTAACTAGAACAGCATGCCTACAAATGCAATCATTTCACTCACCACGTAACATCATTTTTTTTAGAATCAGCGGATACATATTACATGTTTTATGGCAAGACATCAATTATCCAACTATAGCAAAGAATGCTGATTCATAGACAGAGTAACAAGGAACATATACCTTAACAAAATTGATCATACTACAAGAACAAAAAACAAGGCAGCCTTATCCCACAGATACCTAAATCAAAAACAAAATTGAGGCTGAGTTTCATAGGCATATTCCTAAACCATATAGGTACAGTTATAAGCAGAAGTCCCAACTTTGTTTATTCTCCTCTAACTGATCCTCCAACACATACTTAATCCCCTCATGAAACAAAAATAAAGAGGAAATATCAGGCATTTATGGATTGCCATTCTTTAAAATCTTCTATTAGACCCCTTGCTACTAAATGGTCTTAACTTCAAACTCTGTCCACTCGATCTTGGAACATTTACAAAGAGAACACAACACATGAGGCTGAGTCCCCATGCTGGTTCTTGTTGTGTAATACTATCTAGTTTGATCACTTTCTTCTTAATTGGATTATGGAACATCACATGTGCATTTATGTCACATTCTCTGATGGCACACCTTGAAAGTATTGTCCTTCATGTTCTTGTATCTAAGATGCCATCATCTCATAGCACATTTTCTATGAATTACAAAAGAAACTCTTGAAGTGTTGATCAGGTGGAAATGTTAATAGCCATGAAAAAACAATATGTGCAAATTGCTCAGATTGACTAAGGGAGGGCCATATCATCATCTGAAATGAGAAGAGAGTAAATGTCTTATTGCTTAGAAAGTACCCGCCACCAATCCATCATTTTCTTATTGTAGTCTTGTCTTGTTATTGTCCATTGCATCTGCACAGAAGTTACTTCTGGAAGCCTTAATAATCCTAGATGGTAAAAGGCAGTCAAGGACAAGTTATCTGCTAAGGTTGCCGTAAGGGAAATGAAATGTTGTCTTTTTGATGGTCTAAATGTCAATTGATTTTCTGAAAGAAGTGCTCCAAGGTGAAATACAGAACTAGTCATGAAAGAATAAACAAATCTACAATGTTAATATTGCCAAAAATTTTGGTGGAAAGAAGATTTCAGTATTGTTTTGTTCAGGTTCTATCAAGGAATGCCAAACCGGCCCGTATCGGCCGGTTTAGCCCGTACCGAACCGGTCCGGTCTCCGACCGGTCCGGTTCGGCATTAAAAAATGGTACTGGCCCATACCGGCTAGGCTAATTTTTTGGGGCTTTTGGATGCGTGAATCAGGCCGAACCAATGGTATCGGTTCGAATCGGTCCAGTGGCCCACCGGTACGCCTACCGATACCAGTTCGGCGATCTTTGGATTCTATATTTGATAACTACCAAAGCAAGATGGCTTGTGTTTCAACCAAACCCTAAAAATGCTTCCAGCATAACAAATTATAGAGATAAATATGCATGTAGGAGATTTTTCCATTCCATGGAAAACAATTTATGGACTAATGCGAGCAACAAGAGCACAGTTTGATATGTCGGCAAAGGAATTATACTATATAGTTTTCAGGAACTCATACCGATCATTGTTTTTCCATTCAAACGAGAGAATTCAGTGTTACTGATCTTAGTCTACATATAGAAATGCTATATTTGCCAACAACCACTAAGGAAGAATTATGGTTATGGACTTCCAAAAAGGGTTTTTCAAACAAAGGAGCTAGTCCGCAATAATATTTCTTGGAGCAATGCTGCTTGCTCCAAGAAGCAGCAAACATTGTTGACTAAAACATGTTCTTAGTCAGTATCACTATGAAGGACCTTTGTTTGAAATTTGCTATTTTTGGCTATTAACGATGGATAATTTGTCTGACATTTTATATTATTAACTAAAACGTTGTCTTGGTCGATATCACTATAAAGGACGTCCGTCACCTATCATTTATGTTCACCAAACGACAATAAATCAATCACAAATAACACGAGAAGGGGCTCCAATTAGCACAACACATTAGAAAACATCTGAAAAATTGCAGCTAACTGCCCCACCTCTGACTGTTACAAGTTATAAATGAACTATATGAATGTTTAATTAGGTAATGAATCTTGCAACCCAGTCCTAGTTATCAAATAGGTAATAGAAGTGTTTTCATTGACTAAATTTAGGTACAATCCATCTAGCTGAAGGTGCAGCCATTGCACAAGGTGCAATAAAGATCCACCCTAGTGCCTTGCCAGTGTCAAGGCGAGGTTTCTATGATGGCCCTTCAAAAAACCCCTAAGTAATGCAAAAAAGCTATAGTGCACAAGAAACATGCCTTTGGATAACAAGAATCACCATTTTGTCAAGCCCTAAGAGAATTGAAACAAACTTCATGAGGCCTTTGATGTTAGACCAACAAATGTAATCATGTCATTGAGAACAGAGTTTTTTTGTTGGGGTCTGTGCTGGGTGAGGGAGGGATGAGAGAGATAGAAAGCGAGAGAGAGAGAGAGAGAGAAGAGAGAGAGAGAGAGAGAGAGAGAGAAGGCAAAATGGAGGGTTTCAACAAACAACATCTTCTTTCACCATGAGTCTTCCAGCTCCTCTGCCTCCTCATGCGCATAGCACACTTATGCATGCACCCATACACCATGCTGCAACAAACCATTAGCACACAAAACATGCACACTATACCACATCTCCCTGCCACGTTAAATCACAACATCTCGCATGTCCTGTGGGATTCAGCCTGCAACTGCAAACTCAAGTAAAAGCGAAAAGAGGAAGAAACTACATAAAGATTCAAATACATAACTGTTGAGATTATTCCAATGCCTACATGACATACCATTTAAAGTTTCAAAACACTCAAAAACAACTTTAGAAAAAGCCAAAGTTCAATGAATGAACTAATTAGTTGGTCCTTGCAAGAAACACCAATTACCAGTAAATACCAATTAAGAACAACCAAATACTTTTAATATATCATGATAAAACTGCACCAGGAAGAGAGATGCTTGTTCGTATAGGGAAACCTTTCATGATCCAACTATGAAGGTTTGAAATCTTACATCTCCGAACTAAGGATTGAAAGATCAGTAGACTGAAAAGGATTTTTACAATGTTGAGGCAGTGAGTTTTGATGCAACTTGCACATGATGATGATAATAACAATGACGACATCACCGATAACAAAAATAATTTTGGGGGTCTTTCCTTTCTACATTTATGTCCGCATGAGTGAAAACATATGTGAAGAATGCATGAACAAATGTAGAAACATGCGCATAAAATAATATGATAAAGCACATTAGAAGATACACAGGCACTAGTTTGCAAAAGGTGAGACATTTACCAGTAACTGAGAGCTTTCCGAACCACGCGCAATTTCTAGGTAGAGATGCCTCCCTAAGATATTGACCTGAACCCTAGCATACAGGCAAAGCATTGTCATTGACCACAATGAGGAAGCTATTCTCGTGAAACCTGAAAAGGCAAAATTCATGACAAACAAAATCAGCAGAAAATATCATTCTTTGCAAACAAAAGCACCAACATCCTACTTTATCCCTTAAAATGTGACCAAAGATGCAAATAGAACAAGGAAAGCAGATCCCAGCTCAATGCTATATGCTAATTTACAGAAAGCAAAAAATCACCATAGTTTAATGAAACATAAAACAATTAATGTCACCAGCAAATGTAAGTATAAAATGATGGCATACTTAGAATTTTAAGCCTTTCCCACAGCTCGAGCTTCTCCTCGAATGTAAGAGGATTGGATTGTCCCTTCCCTTGCATTAGCTTATCGGTCAAATGAGAAAGATCCAACTCCTCCAATATCCGAGACCGCAAATAGTGCATAGCAGATGGCAATGTTGTCGTATCTGATATTCTTTGTATGTTTTCAAAATGCGTCTGCAATCTACCCATCAAATGAAATAAAAATTGGATTTTGATATTTGGGTACTTCCATAATAATTGAACAATGAAATTTTTGGTATAAAAAGAAGCCATACTGGGCTTTAACGAGTTCCTCAACTTGTCGCTCGCCTTCCAGCTGCCTCTCCAAATCAGAGATTCTTCTTCTGTGAGCATCATGGAGCTTATAAATAACATAACCACTTCCAAATACTCCGAGAGCAACAAGCACTTTCCTCCTATGCCTACTCCAAAAACCCCTGCTTCAAAAATCAATAAAATATATTAATCAAAAATAGAAGAAGTTAATCCAGCGGCTATCGTTGATTGAAACCAAAAGATGAAGAGATATGAAGAAGGGGAAAGAATGATCACCTCAAAGAAATCATGGCTTGTCATCAAGAAACCAAGAAAACCATGTCTAAATCCAAACTTCCAGCGAACATAGTCGAAAACCAATCAAAACAAACCCAGCGGACTGCAAAACTCTGGAATTCTATGGAATTCGCCCAACGCTAAAGAAACGATTTCTAGGGGGTTCAAGGATAGAAGAAGTGGGGAGGAGAGGACGAGGAACTCTCTCCTCGATTCCGAAGCTTTGGACGGCTTCGGGAAGCGGGGACAAAGGGAGAGCCTTGGGGTTCGAGGATAACCCCTTTAGGAAACGGGGGACTTTTTTTTATTCTTTCGTTCGAAACCCCAGCGCCGGGTCCTTCGCATAAGGGGTTCAGGTTGTATCTTTAGCACGAAAGAATGATTGATCTTCTTTCAATACATCCACCGTTCGATCTCGCCTAACATAGATCTCAAAGCACTCTGAACTTCTATTACCCGCCTGCACAGATCTCGAAGCGATCATTGTGCAATCCAACGGTTCTTGGCGCGAAGGAAAGTGAAAAAGATACAACGACAAGCGAGGCGACGAGATAGAGGCGATGGGTCGGTTTTTCCAACCAAAACTTCCGGTGAATTCAGGCTGCCGCCGCCAGCTTCCACCGCCGAGACTGCTCGGATATCAAATGGCCAGCCATTAGATTCGGTCTTTTTTTTTGTACCAAAGAACTAAACTGTACACCACAGTATCAGAAAACAAAATATGACCCGAATCCAGAGGAATGGGACTATGAGATCTTCGTTTAGTGTTTGTCCAGCAAGTCAGATACAGTCCATCTCCTGGTAGATATTCTTCAACGGTGGGTTTATTTCCTTCCTGTCATTTGAAACAGAGTTAATCAAGTTATACTTATTCGTTTGCTGATCCCATCATTAATGGAATAAAGTAGTAGGAAAAATAAACAATGGACAAAGATTTTTTTGGAACGTTAATTTGATTTCTCTCTCTCTCTCAATGAATAATCCAAGTTAAATAATTTTTTTAGCCTTCGATAGAAAAATTACGCGTCACTTTTTGATTGGTATTTGGTTGGTTGAGCAAGTAACTCTCTCTTTTCCATGGCTTAACGCATGATCTAAGATGCCCTAAATTGGATAGGAAATATCTTGATTTAGAGCTTGTTCAAATAAGGTATGGTTCAATTAAATCAACTTTTGCCAATGTTGGTTGTAGTTATATGCATTTGTTGTTGAGAAGAAAAACAAAAGAAATGACTATAAATTTTTTTTAAAAAAAATGTCGGTCCACAGAAACAAATGACTTCTGCTGCCTTTCTCTTTAAAAGCTCAAAAAAAAAAAGCTGTACTGACATATGCATTTTATATGATTGATTTAATAATAAAAAATTTATGTTAGTTGATAAATGTATCCCCACCTTTTTATTTCCATTTATCGTACCTGCATGCTCTAAGCTCATTGCGAAGCATATTGAACTCACTTTGGATATGACTGATTTTTTAATTTTTTAAAATAAAATAACAAATAGAATAATTAATAAATATTTTATTTTTAAAACTATTATAAAAAAATATTTGTAACCTTTTCTTCTTAACATATGTTGCACTATATTCTTGATTACTTGTACTTGCCTAATCAACCATCCATTTATACCGTTTCCAATAAAAACTATTTACATCATTCAGCAAGGATTTTTTGAACCTTAATATATCCTTGAGTAGTATGTTCTTATCTATTAATTTACTCTCTTATTCTATCCTATAAATAATTTAAACGCCTGCTTTTGAATCATCCATCAATACTTGATTGTTGAAGAGGCTCCACCGCATGTTGATCGCAAGTGTTAGTAAAAGCATGAAAGTTCAATTCTAGAAAACAAATTATTTCAATTTTTTCATTTGCTTGTTTTGTATTTCATCTTTTATTATTTTTTCTTCACTTTTTGCAAATTGCAATATTGTTTTCTTTATGTATTGATTCACATATATTTGATATAACAAATGATATATTCATTTTATTTATAGAGTTATGATATTATTAGCTTTATCTGTCCATTCACGTACTTTATATATAATTATAACAAAATCTCCAATCTTATATGCTTGAGAATTAAAATTTTTATTCTTGTTTATTCCTTGACCTTTTCTTTTCTAATGTATTTTGTTCTATTTTGAAGTTATTTCATCCCGTAGTCCACTAACTTGAAAACTATTCCTTCGCTATCCCATTTGTTTTATTTTTCACGCCATATCTTGCATTTATATTTATCTATTTTGATTTTTTTCCCTCTTGCCCTCAACATTTGGCTTTATGCATATTAGCATGCATATGTTATGGACATGGTTTATTAGAAAAAACTCTCTATGGGGAAATTTATTAAGCGTGCACCGAAGAGAACATTATTATTAGAAAATTATATCATGCTTAAGTTGCAAATTCGTGGGTAACAAAATAAAAATAAAAAAATACTCTACAAGAAATATTTAGAATTCTAAGTTAAAAGACTTCATGGTTCAAAACCTAAAACAAAAATCTAATATAATTCAAGCCACAAGAGATCCAATTCTAGCCAGATGCCAGATACATTAGAATAAGTTGAGTTGGAGCTTAAAATGGTAGTTTGGGACGGCACCTAAATTGACGGAGAATGGTAGACCGATGCAAAATTTGTTGTTTAGATATTGGACCCATACCGGTGATACATTGGTACTATGTCGTACGGTATGATATAGGATCTTTTCGGTATATCAAATATAGATATGCTTTTCAAGTCGATAAAGATTTTCTGGATCTTAATATATTCTTGAATAGCATATTCTTAGTTATTTATTTACTCCCTTATTTTCTCTCAAAAATAATTTAAAGACCCACTTTTGCATCATCCATCAATACTTATTTGTTAAAGAAGCTCCACCTCATGTCGCTCGCAAGTGTTAGTGAAAGCATAAAAGTTCAGTTTTAGAAAATAAATTATTTTGATATTTTTCGTTGGCTTGTTTTGTATTTCGCCTTTTATTATTTTTTCTTTGTTTTTTACAAGTTACTATGTCGTTTTCTTTATGCATTGATTCACATATTTTTGATATAACAAATATCATACTCATTTTATTTATGGAGTTACACGATAATATTTTTCCCTATTCACGTACTTTATATATAATTACAACAAAACGTCAAGATCTTATATGCTTGAGAATTTAAAATTTTATTCTTGTTTATTCCTTGACCTTTCCTTTTCTAAAGTATTTTTGTTCTATTTTGAAGCTATTTCATCTCATAGTCCATCAACTTGAAAACTATTCCCTCGCTATCTCATTTGCTTTATTTTTCACGCCATTTCTTGCATTCATATTTACATATTTTGATTTTTTTTGTGCCCTCAACATTTGGCTTTTTGCATATTGAACATTATATTAGACAATTATATCATGCTTAAGTTGCAAATTCATGTGTAACAAAATAGAATAAAAAATAATACTATACAAGAAACGTTTATAAATCTAATTTATAAGACTTCATAGTTCAAAACCTCAAACAAATCTAATATAATTCAAGCTGCAAGAGATCCAATTCTAGCCAGATGCAAGATACATTAGAATAAGTTTGAGTTGGAGCTTAGATTCGTAGTTTGGACCGGTCAAACTTTAAGCTCTCTCCACTCAAGGCCTCACTACGATCCCCAACTCCAAAACCCTAGTCCTTCCCCTATATTAGCCGTTCCCCTATATTAGCCGTCCAAATCCCCTTCCCATCGTTCTCCTAAACCCTAGCAGCCGCCGCGCCCGAAGAGCGAACGACCACCTCCTCGACCGGCGGCGATGGCGGACACCCTTATCCTCCGCGGCACGATGCGCGGCCACAGCGACGTGGTGACGGGGATCGCCACCCCGATCGACAATTCCGACATGATCGTCTCCTCGTCCCGGGACAAGTCCATCCTCGTGTGGCACCTCACCAAGGACGCCCCCCTCTCTACTGATGGTGCCGCCGCCTCCTCCTACGGCGTCCCCCGCCGCCGCCTCACCGGTCACTCTCACTTCGTGGAGGACGTGGTCCTTTCCTCCGACGGCCAGTTCGCCCTCTCCGGCTCCTGGGACGGTGAGCTCCGCCTCTGGGACCTCAACACAGGCGCCACCACCCGCCGCTTCGTCGGCCACACCAAGGACGTCCTCTCCGTCGCCTTTTCCGTCGACAACCGCCAGATCGTCTCCGCCTCCCGCGACCGCACCATCAAGCTCTGGAACACCCTCGGCGAGTGCAAGTACACCATCCAGGACGCCGACGGCCACACCAACTGGGTCAGCTGCGTCCGATTCAGCCCCAACGCCTTCCAGCCCATAATCGTCTCCGGCTCCTGGGACCGCACCGTCAAGGTCTGGAACCTCACCAACTGCAAGCTCCGCTGCACCCTCGCCGGCCACGGCGGCTACGTCAGCGCTGTCGCCGTCAGCCCCGACGGGTCGCTCTGCGCCAGCGGTGGGAAAGACGGGATCACCCTGCTCTGGGACCTCGCTGAGGGGAAGCGGCTCTACTCGCTCGATGCCGGGGCAATCATTCACGCGCTTTGCTTCAGCCCGAACAGGTACTGGCTCTGCGCCGCCACCCAGGACAGCGTCAAGATCTGGGATCTCGAGAACAAGTCCATTGTGCAGGATCTCAAGCCCGAAACGCCCACCAGCAAGAACCAGGTATATGACTGCTTTTCTAGATTTTGTATTTACACGGAAATTGCTGCTTTTGGGTCTTCCCTGACATGTTTGGAGATTCATAGGTCAAAGAAAGATTAGATTTTTCTGCCTTGCATGTTGATTAGTATAATCTGAAATGATATTGCTTTGGGAATTTCTCTGTGCGACGTATCTAGGTGTTTTTACTATTTATTTACATATTGCTGGGCTTTTCTTGATCAGGACCTTAGATTCTCTGGAATAAGAAAGATTTGAATTTTTTCCATTATCTTTTTTTTTTTTGTATTTCTTTGAATCTTATGATTTAGTAGATTCATGTGGATGGAGTCTGTGTAGATCTGAAGCGAGGACCGTGAGTTAATGAACTACTTGTACAGGGCATAAACAATGCATGTGTCGGCGAGTTGATGATTGTTAATCATACGTGAGTGAGAACTGCCAAGTTAAATCAAGTAGTCTAGACTGGTGGATCACTATGAAGATGGAATGAATTTTCCCTTGCATATTTATCAAAGTAGAACTGTTTGATTGCATCATATCAAGTTGAGCAGTCAGCCCCATAAAGCGTGCACTTTAAATAGTACGATGCAGTCTATTTTATGATGTTGCTCTTTGCCTTCTTGATTTGTGACGTTGAGAGGTCTTAAGCTTCTAGAAGGTCTGTTGTGAATTTGCAAATGCTGTCATTTCATGCATGTTAGACCAGAGAGAGTTTTACAATCAGTATCATGTTTTTTCCTCCAATTTTGGATATAGAAGTGTGAGGACCTGCACGCGGCCGTGTTTAGTCCCATATAGGTTATTCGCTGGGTAGATTTTGGATATTTATATAACCTAAATAATGCTTTCCGACTAGCCTTTTTGGGTGAGGTTCTGGGTTGGGACAAATAGTATCAAAACGAACGTGTCCCATAACCTATATGGATTAGGAGATATTCCAGCACGGATTATGAGCGCTGACTATGGGCTAGTCGTGGTGCTTGTGATTAGTTTTGAATGGATTTGCTTGTGATTAGCCTGATAAGGATGTTAGGGCTTGAACGGAGGGAGTATGTGAGGATTCGTTGCAGGCGTGTGTTTAATCCGACATCGGTTATTCGCTGGATAGATCTTGGGTACTTATACAAGATCAAGTAATCCAAATAATTCTTTTCGGCTAGTCTTTTTGGGTGAGGTCCTGGATTGTAATAAGAAGGTAGGATTTGTGGACTTGGAATGTTCAATGCCTTTCATGTTCCTTTACTGGTCACTAGAAGCATGGTGTTCTTGGTACTTGTAAGGTTACTCCACTTTTTTTTCCCTCAAATGCGTGCTTGTCTGAATTGCACTATTGATTGGACTGATGATTTTAAAGTTTGGCAATCATGAGAAAATATCTGAAACTGAACATTTTATATGAAAATATCTCCACTTTTTTAGCTCATTATTTTGGTTTATTTACTTGTATGAGCATCTGCTTTATCTTTTAATTGGGGTCATACTTAGGTTATTTTGTATTGTTTTTATGTCATATGGTGCCTAATATTATATGATAAGTTGGATTATAGATCTTGGTGTACTATATCTTGCATAATTCTGTTTTTAACTATTCTTTGGAGCTCCGGAGTGCCTCCAATATCGATTAATATTTAATGGATGATTGCTTGTCACTGTACACAAAACATGCTTTGTTGACTTTTATTGATCATGACATACAAAATTGTTAGAAGATAGTATCAGTCCTTTCAGTGCTTTTACCAAGAAAAGTTTGCTAGAATTATGAATGCCATTTGTATTCTCAGAGTCTTTTCAAGTAAAGGATCGGATATGGTAATCACTTGACCCCGCTGATGTTTCTGTTGTATTTATTTTGGGCATGGTTTGTTGACAATATGCATGTAATCACACATAAATACATGATTGTTCTTAAAGTTCAAGTTCCTATTTATGTTGTCTGTTTTGTAGAAGTAGGCCTTCTTAGTACAATATTAGGCATATGATGTTTCTTATGCTTCTTTAATCCCTTGTTGTATGCCACTTTTTAATGGTTTATAACGTTGAGGAGAGGGAAGGACACAAAATTGGAATGGTAAATACATTGGAGAAAAGTTTGAAAATTAATTTAACTGAGGGATAAGAGAATTTAAAGCATATTTTTTGTGCTGTTTTGAATTTATTCTATGCATTGGTGGAATAATAGATGATCGTGTCTCCAAAAGGACTACAACTGTGTGGGTGAGGTTGAGATGTTCATATATTAATAAAAACTTTGAAACTAAATAAACATTTTATTAAACAGGTCTTAGGCTGGGTAGAGTTTATGGTTGTCAGAAGGGATCGAGAGCATTATATGAGATCAAGGGTATTTTTTGTTTCGTTATAGAACGAGGAAGAATTGATAAATTTGATTATTGCAGAGTAAGCTTCACAACACCGAGAGTGTATGATGGAAACTTGCTCTCTCTCTCTCTCTCGCTCTCCCTCCCCCCCCCCCCCCCCCCCCCCCTCCCTCTAGTTAATGGTAAATGATTCATCATGTTCAATAATGTAGAGCTAGGTAGCTTTTGGTGTCTAAGGGATTTCATATGTTGGTGAAGTATTGAAAAAGAGGCAAGTTAGAGCCTAGAGATGAAAATAAGATTGGATATTGGCACAATTAGAAGCATCTGAAGGAGCTTTTTTATCTGGAGGGTTTGGCCTTCAATAGGAGCCAATTGTGAAGTTAGACTAGTAAATCAACACACTAGAAATTGGAATTAGATGTTCATTTTCATGGTATTGATTGTATATATAAAAAGGAAATTTTTTAAACATTTGCCTTCACAAAATAATTTAATTCTGAAGTAGCATTGGCATACAACAAAGTTCTTCAGCAATTCTACATTTTGAGCAAGATGTCACTGATATATGGTCATGGTATAAGAAAACCTCTAGTCAACCTTATTATAGACATGCATCTATTGATCAATTGCTTTGCAAAAGAAAGATCATTGTTATTAAAATTGTGCTTGAGCTTTTACTATTCAAGACTCAACTTCTTGTTCCTTTTCTCTAGATCAGCTTTATTACAGTGCATGAAAAGCCATTATGACTAGTCTAGAAATTATTTGGCTAACTTTCATTTAAAGATGTCCTTTTGTTGTCTTTTAACTTTATTCATCTTTACCACCATCACCACCCCCCAAAACAAAAAAAAACTTTTTCCTATTCTTAGCATTTATGCCATATTTGCTGTTTTTGCCAAAATATGGAATTCTTGGATTGATCATCTGGATATTGAATCGTAGTATTGTAAATATGATTGAGGCTATTATTAGTTATAGGTGGTGAGTATTATTTTTTGAGAAAACTGGTGGTGAGCATTATTGAATTATATTTTTCACTGCATTGTAGAATCTTGTTAAAGGATAACTAGTAGTAGCTGCAGTCTCATGTTCATCGAAGCCCATTTTGGCTTATGAAATGATGGGTCAAGCACTAAAAATTAAAAAGAAAAGTTGAGTGGGCCTTCAGGAAGATACTTAAACTGTTGTTCCTTGGTAGGAAAGTATGGGGTGTAGGCAAGCATTGTAAATTATGTAGAGTTGCCCTACTTACCACTGGGCGTATAGGTAGGATAGGCAGGGGGCAAATTGATTGGAGATTTAAGTTCAGAGATTTGGTAATGAACATCAGAGCGCGGACATGTAAACATGGGGTCTGATATCCTCATCCTTCCCGAGGATCAGGCTAACATCAAATATGATATTTATGGAGGTTGAACCTTCAATTTAATGCATTACAAAATATAATGATAATATTGGTAGTAAATACAAACTATAGCTAGCTCTCTCTGGCAAGTGTTCCTGTTGTATATATGGCCATCATAAAAGCTCAGGCAATTGGGACTTGGAAATCTGTTTTATGTTAGTGAACAATTTTTGGGACTCGGGAGTATGGAACAAATTCAACGCATTCTTGAAACTTGATCGTTTAATATAGTTATCTTTGTACTTGAATTGTTCCATATTTTTCCAGAAGCAATTATGTTTAAGGCACCAGTGGTTTTTAATTGCATTATACTGTCTCCAAATATACTCTAACTGGACATGTGCTATGAACATGATTAAGGAAATGTGGCAAGCCGCTCATGCTTTTTAAAAACTTATGCTGTAAATGTGGAACTACAGATGGCATCCCCCCTTCCTATTCTGTTCTTTCCCCATATTGGTGCAGGGTATGCCCCTTTTTTGCCCAATGCTTCAGTCCAGACTCCAAAATAGAGCCAGTCACTGCAGCCCAACACCCCCACCCCCGCCCCTGCCCTACAAAAAAATGAAAAAGAAAAAAAACTCTTTTCTCTCCTCTCCAACATATCTACCAGTGGTGTTGGGACCCTAAAAGTCTGGCAGGAGGGTAGTCCACTTGCGAAATAAAATTCCAGGAACAAAAGGCATTCTCATCAATAACAGAGATGCGACTGCAGATGAATTGTCTAAAAGCTTTTCATGAATTTACATATTTAAGATCTTCGGACATTTCTTAACAGTTATTAAACATAATTTCTTAACTTTGTAAAGATTATAAATCTGCGTCCTATCATTGTGAGTTCCTGCATCTTGCCTCAGACAAATAAGCTAGTATAATGTTAGTATTTGGCTCAAGCTTCTTTTGAGTGCTAGCTGGTTTCATAACAACCCCAGTTTTTTTGAATGTGAGGATACTAGAACATTCGTCTCTAAATTATTTTCTAGATTGAGAAGCATTTGCTCAATTGCTGCCCCTCCCTCCATGGCAGTATCTACACAGGTATGCACATGTTTGTGAATGAGTTTCTTATAATTTTAGTTGTTTGAATGACCATTTAAACCCTGTGTTTCCATTCCTGTTTTTGCACTTTTGAGTATTTTTTCTAGAAACCTCGGCACGTTGGTTATTGGGAGCCTCTCAGCACTATCTACAATAAATAGAAATTAATGGAGTGCATATTTTATGCTTGTTGAATGCAACGTGTGTCTCTATAGTTTTGTAAGTTGTTGCTGATAATTATTTTTGGGACATGCGAGATCCAAATTTAATATGCCTGTTGTATAAAATTTTCACTGAGAATTATGTTGTTTTGCGAGCGCTCTCTTGTAACTTATATTTGGTGTCTCTGTATGTATTCTCGCCTACAGTAGTAGTGGTATATTCTCCTGATATAAAATTATACTCTACCGCATGTATTTGTGTTTTCTGGCAATGCTTTTCTGCATATTTTGCAATTCATCCATATAGGATCTTTTCTTGTGGTCAGGCATGCTGAGTGGGTCTGAAACTATCTTTTTTCCATGACTTAGAATTTTTTTCTTCCTTCTTCCTTTTCTTTTTGCTGAGATTGGCAACCATTTGCCTTGCAAATAGTAAAAAGTTGAAGACATTCTTTTATTTCTCAAGTCAAGGTTTCATCATATAATTATCAAGGTTTTCCACAACGCCAGTTTCTCCTATGTGATGCCTGCAATGCAAAAAGCTCATTAATTAGTCGTCATATAAGATTTCTCTTTGATGGATGTATCTATTTTATTTTAAGACATATCGATGTTATTGACATCTGTTAAATGGACGGAAGAATGCTTTCTAACTTTTTCCCTCCGTGACTGCTATTGCAGATGCTATACTGTACAAGCTTGAGTTGGAGCGCTGATGGAAGCACCCTGTTTACTGGTTACACTGATGGTACCATCAGAGTCTGGGAAGTTAGTCGCTATTAGAGCTAAGGACCTAGCTACAAGTCTCTTTTTTGAACCAGTCTGTTAATTTAACCAAACGAACTTGTGGTATCTATTTCCCATCTAGTTTTGAATTTGCAAGGCACATGTTTGGCGATCAAATATTTTGCTATTGGCATTGAAAGTTATTTCATAGTTTTGCTATAGGAGACCTTTGAATGGAAGTATATTCTCATCTTTTTGATGACTTGGTGGTGCTGTTTTGGAATCTTTGATCCCTTTTAAATCTTTGAAATTTTTGGTAGTGAATGCTTTTTACATGGAAAACTAGCTTCTGCGCTGCTATTAAACTAGCTTTTGTTCCGTGGGTTGTGGAAGAGCAGTTTTTTCTCATGACAAACAAATGTCGAGAATAGCCGTGCACAAATTCTGGATCATATTGGATGCTTTATGGGGTGCAGGGTCAAGCCTGGTTTCCTCTTCGTTGCCGGAAAAAAAAAAAGATTCCTGGTTTCCTTTTTCTGGTCGCCTGAGGGAAAGTTAGGCGGAGGAAGGCATCCTGAGGACTCCCTAATCTTATCACGCATGTCTGTCTTTTTATCTGCAACGGATGGTAGAAATCAACAGTACTCCAATTACGAGCAAATAAAAGCCCAATGCCAACGGGGGAAGGGAAAACCTTCGTATTGGAGCATCATTTTACCGATGCCTTGCTGTGAAAATGTCTCTAAGAGAGCGAAAATCACCACTCCAATGCAGATATGCAATATTAACTGGCTGTCACTTGAAAAGATTGGCCATCATTTTCTCCATTCGTTGCTCATTAGATTGGCTATCATGGGATATGTGGAAGGCAAACAATTCAAATCTCTGTTCGCTGAATTGAAGTGTTTGAAGATCTTTTCGCAAATAGGATCTGTGTTTTGTTTTCTTCAACAATCTTCAATTGCAGGATAAATAAGTTCGGAGATACCCATTTGGATCTATGGTATTAGAATTTTGATAAACCAAGTGGTTGAAAATACAAACAACAGTGGTATATATGCAATCTGCATCGCGACTCGGGGTGGGCAGATATTTGCGGAGCTAATAATAGAACCAAATACTGCATCCAACGAGGAGACCTAAGCTGCATTTGATAACAATTAGTGGTCCCTTGTAGACATGCAGCTTGAACTCAAGGATCAGCTGATCGACATAAAGCTCAAGGATGAGCCAAGGACCAGTTCACAGAGTTACAGATAAGTGATATGCTGAGAGTTGCATTCCATTTTCATCTGATACCACATAATATGCAACCACCTATAACACACATAATGTGCTGATAGAGATTTTTTTTTAAATCTTTAGTATATGGTATCTGGGCTTTTTTAACCTGGCGAATTTTCCTTTGCCATTTTTCTTTTTTTTTTTTGCTGCTTCCTGTAATCCTCAAACCCTTTCTTTCTCCTCTATGGTGTCTACGGCTGCAAGTTCATCCTCCTGCACTTTTCTTCCCCAAACACCTAATGCGCAAAACATTGCTTGTTTAATGCTGATCAGGTGATAATCATCTTCTAGTCTAAAACTCCAGCTTTGTGAAGTCAAGAACCCTCCAAGTCTGTAGATGTTGCCTGAATTTTTCACCTACGTACAATGAAAATAAAGTGGCCGATCCAAGTCTTCAGCTTCTCAGTCACCAAAGTAATATAATAGACATAATATTGTATGCTTATTCAGAACTGATGAAGGTATAACATATCAATTTAGGAGTGTTGTTGAAGAAGTGGATAGATAATAGCAGGAATTTAGTTGCTAGTCTAGAGGCTTGTTGAGGAACTAGATATATTACAGGGTCAAGGAAAGAGTAGCAAATAAATCTATATTTGGTACATGATGGAATCCAAACCAGCAAATCAATCTATTAAGATCTTGTTCTATAGCTGAAACATTATTTAGTTAACATATAAAATACAAGATATTAGAAGAAAGCTGCAATAAATCGAGCAAAAAGATGGATCATTGCCATACCATTTGCATGGGAGCTTCATTGGCTCCATTTCTTAATTCTGCTCTCTGGATGCAGAGACAGACACCAATATCCTTATCCCAGAATTACTAGTCAAAATGAAAACATGAATCTCTTTGAAGGTAGAGTTGTTGTGAAAACCTGGAAGTTTACCATGCTGATCAGTCATCATATGAACAGTGAGGAGCAGCAGTGCAACCAGCATCAAATGGATCTTCAGAGCCACAACAATGCCAGTACTGGAAAACTTTGCCCGAGTCTGGAGTGTTCAGGGTCCCTCCTGTGTAGACACTTTCAAATTTTCTCTTTGTTTCACCTAGTGCCACAAAAAATAATATAATTTAAGTGTTCTGTAGGTAACTTACATGGTTAAGCAGTAGCAAAACCAAGTGTCAGATGGTAAGAGCAATTCCAATTCACACAAACACCAGGAGACCTTTTCAGAAAGCAGAAAGGAAATAGGTAACAAGATACTGGAGCCATGAGGGTCTAATTCTGATCATAGATTGGATAACAGCAACTGCAATCTCTGCATCAGTAATGAATTTGCCATTGTTGCATAGGTAAGGACATGCTAGATAGGACCATAACCTGACATGGATATGGTTTTAGATTCAATAATATGCAAAAAGGAATAGTGAGGATTCAGTAACAGAGATATCTACTGATTTCATCTAAAAGAAATTATATAAAAAATGTCTCATCGCAATCATATACCAAAAAGAGAGAAGAGCATATATTAGATTCTTATCGAGAGGTTTAATCCTTTATTGTAGAAATAAGTTTCTTCTGGGGGAATCCTATGAGGTAAGAATTCTTGATAACATGCAAATCCTCAAACGGTTGTTGTAAATCCAACTCAGCAATCCATGCCCACATGCTATCTCAGATGAGTAAGATAATTGCCTACATCCTCAGACACTGTAACAACCATGAAAACGGGCTTTCTCTAATTTATCAAGACAAACAAAGAGAGGAATAAAAATATAGGCATGTCAAGGCAATGAATACAAAGGATGAGAACGGACAGCATATGATATATTCCTATTAAAACTTGATGAGGCCTGAAAATAGGAAGCCCAATTTTTTTTCAAGCTAAGCTTGGATTTACATTTTGAGAAAGAAGAATAGGGCTCAAATTCAACCTAGCCAGCTGAACAAAATGCCTATCATCAGGTCAACCCAGGGCCTCATTCGGGCCAGGATCGAGCTTGGCCTAAATTCTAAATCAGTGGCTGAAATGGGCTTAGGCTTACTGGGCCCATTAAAAACCCTGCTAGCTTCACTTCCCTTCTATGAGACCGGTTGGACACCTGGCTTACCTCCCCCATGGGATTGGATCTAGGTTTTGGTTCCATGGGATGAAACCTGATATCCCAGGATTGGAAAATCCTAAAGCTCAGAAATTCTGTCTTGTGTTTGGATGCAGAAAGGATAAATATACTAAACTTTTCAAGATGGGTAACGTGACATTTTAAAACTAGTTTCTCATTATAGATTAAACACAAGCAGACTAGTTGTTGCAATCTGATTGTTGTATATCCATGCCACTCGTATATTGAATCACCCCCTACATCGCCCCCAAATTGTCCGGCCTCATGAACCTAAAATAATTTCTTAGATATGATCTCATAAAATATGGAGCAAGAAAACCACACATTGAATAAGAAGATCACAAATGCCAACCTTACCTGACCTTCAAAACACCAAGTCAAACATCCAATTTTTTAGCACAGTTATGCAATTTATTCTTTTGTATCTCAAGATGAGGCAATTTATAGTTGCAACATGGAATGACTTTGTTCTAGATCCATCGAAACCAATGAATGAATTTAGGTCATAATCAACCATCAATTTGGTTACTCATGCAAATAAATCAGAAGGAACATAACACTCGAAGTTTATTTAGATCATCCTTGAAAGAAATGAATGGCATAGTCAATATATTATATTTAAGAAATTCATAGCTCCTCATCAACCATTCCCTCTTGGCCCTTAAGCAAGTGGCACAAAACTCTCCTAACTAAGCTGACAATACTTTTCTCAGATGACAGTGCATTAAAATATTTTAAAAAAAATTATTGGGATCAAAATCAAACAACCATGTCCATTAAATAAATGCATATACAGCCAAATATCATCCCCTTGATAACAGGATAATGATGTTTTGGATTGCCATAACACAGATACTAGGCTAGCTATAAATCTAACAAAAAGTTTGGCTATGGTCCTCACATATCTGCATGATATAGAAGGCCTTTTGACTGGAATGCTGTCATATGAAATCACTTTGACAATAAATGTTGGCAGAACATCCTTAATCCAACAGGGAAAGAAACAAATTACTTGAAGACATGATGCCTTGATCTTGTTTGCATTTCAATCTCGGACGAAATTGGGATTTGATCTCCTTTACCCAACAGAAAGAGCTTATTGTTTTCCTACTTTATCATGGATAGCACGTTAAGGATCTACAGACTTCTAGCACACAAGAAGTGGACTGAGAGCTCTAGAGTCACTCATTCTTTTTCTCATAATGGAAAAGTGGAGAGTAGTGAATGGGAACTCTCCTGTAAATAAACATCTCATTTTGTTATTGCATGTACAATGTGGTGGGAATAGCTGAACCCAAGTTCTCGAACAACCAAAAATATGACAAGATGTAAACTTAGTTACACTTAGCTGTTTTGTTGCTCAATTCAATTCATAATTTGTTCCATGCTATGATAAACCAAGTTTCTAAAGGAGAGAATAAAATGAGCAAACATATAAACTAATTGATTTTCAAGCAACTGAATTCAATTGATTTCAGGGATGGCTCTTGTGTTCCATGACTATTGGAAAATAAAGCAATGAAAAACATCCTGCTCCTCTAGATATCTGCTTGTGACAAGTTAATCACCACATAGCACTTGGCCTACGATGATAACTCCTACAAAAACAAGGAAAAAAGAGTAAAAGTTAAAAGGATATTATAAAAAAATATATATGCTATCTCTTTCTTGTTAAACTCCATGATTCTGACACACCAAGCCTTAGGACAACTTGTGCCTCCACTCCAAATCAGTTTATACCTGGCCCATACTTTTGGATTTCAAAAGCACGGTTTCAATTCTCTCCACCACATTTTACATGCAGCAACCAAAGACAATGAGGTGTTCAGTTACAAGAGAGTTTCTATTCTCTTCCTCTCCACACTATAGAAGGGGAATGATAAGTATAAATAAATTTAGGGCACCTGGTTCCACTCGTCTGGTAGAAGTATATAAACGCATCAACTGTCATCCAAGATGGAGACATGATTCCTATTGGGAGGATTTTGTGGTCCAGGCAGAAACAAGATATATCATGGCGTCATGCCTTCAGGCAATCCTTTTTCCCTTTCCTGTTGGATTAAGACTAGTTTCTAACACTATAATCTCGATCGTGTTCTTGGTGTTATGTGGGTAATATAGTAAAGTCCATAGACTTTTGAGGCAAATTTATGCCCAACTGTCCAATGTATCACAATCTGCATCATTGATAAAAATCATTGGTTGAAGCACCACCTCACCATAGAACAAATATAAACACTGAAAAAAGTAGACGACCATGCATTAATTGGATTGTGAGGATTACTCCCTTCTAAGAAATCCAAATCTCTTGCTTCACCATTAGAAACATTTTATTGCCTAAAAGACTATAACTTGGCCCCTCAAAAGTTTGATGTATTTCTTGCTCTACAATGCAAGGCACAATAAAAAGAAAACCACAACAACTCAAGCATCAATTCCCATATTTTTAAGAATTCAATTCAGCATCACATAAACAAGACGACACAAGAAGCGTGAATAGGCGGCGCGTTTTCCTCCTTTTCTATTGCTTGCTTTCCACTCGCTAACAAGAAAACATATGGATCATCTTAATCTAAATCCATATAAATTAAATAGAGGGAAAGGAAAGGGAGAAAAGAAAATGAAGATTGGAGGAATTGAGACTGACCGCCGAAATGCGCGGTGTGGAAGCGGCAGGCTGTGGGATGGTTGAGGGAGGGATCGAACTGAGTCTTGCAATTCTTGCACGTCTTCAGCACCCGCCCGGGGTTCTCCCCGCACCGGACGGCGGCGGCGGCAGATCGCCGTTCGTAGGCGCGCCCCGATGGTCCGGTCAGCGGCAGAACGAAAAGCCGGACCGGCCGGTTCGCCGGCGAGCCTCGAGACGCGCCAAAGCGACCGGCGCGTAGGAGTGGGGCGTGGACCGGCCCCCTGGCGAGGAGCTCCAACGCCATTGCGAATGCAGCGCGACAGGATCAGATCAGGTCGCCTGCCGCGCTGAGAAAAACAAGTATTGGACATGTGAGATGCACGTGCCAGCAATTGGGGTTCTGAATGTAGGCATGTTGCGTGACGAGATTACCTGCCATCAGTTAGAAGGCTAGAATGTGCATGCAGTCGATACCCTGTAAGTGTCTCCCTCTCTCTCTCTCTTTCAAAAGCTGGCTTCTACCAAGATGGCGCAGCAAATCACTAAATCTAGCCGATGTGCAAAAAAATTCTTTGAGATGCTATGGAATTGCAATCTACATTGCTGTATAACATGATTCGATGTCGGCGCCTAAATGGAAAAAAGGGTCGTATTTTACTATTTTTCATGTTGATAAATGGGGGAGGGGGATGCCCGATTAGGATAGACTTTATTGCTCGATCAAATTACAGACCAAGTCTTCCATCATGCATCGTTCTTTCGAAATAATCATGGGAATTTTACATGCATTCTAAAATATTGCCGTCGATTGTTTATGCCACTTTCATTGAATACTCCGTTCTCTTCGATTAATTATATGCAATGCATCTTTTGCCAAGTGGTGTGCTACAATCTTTTTTTTAATGGAAATTAGTGCACTAGAACAGACCATCTCTCATAAGAAAATAGCTATAATATCTCTCTTGAGGCAAAGGCCAGTGGTCAATGACTAACCGTGTAGGCTTAAGATCCTTGTAATTTACATTGCCTTTTTTAAAATAAGATCATAATATCCGATTATGTCGAGGTGCTCCAAGGTTTCAAGCTATGGCTAGTGTGATGTTGAAGGCTATGATTATGGGGGGGAATTCTGTCAAATAGTTGCTGGGTGAGCGCCATGGGTGAACCTGGAGCTGGGCTGCTAGAGATGCCGGTGTTGGGGAAGGCTAGAGGGCTGAGTTCAACTACCCCAAAGACTGCAGCGAAGGGCCCTACGTGGGCGGAGGTGGCGAGGGGTGTATCGAGGCAACTGGAGTGGACAAGGCATCGCATTTCTCCTCGCGAATTGGAAGTGATGCAGAATCGATTCACGAAGGTGGTGGAGGTGCTGGAGGAGGAGCTGGAGGCTGCACGCTCGGAATGGAGGAGCACTACGGTCTTGGTGAGGAGTCTGGGGAGAAGCGTTCAGGTGGATTGGGTGGCGAGGGAAGTACGGCAGGTGGGGTGGCTGGAGTACAAGGTCGAATGCTTCCCACTGGCAGATGGCTTCATCGCCGTTCGTTTCGCTAATGAAATGGATAGGGAGGCCGCTCTGCGGAATGGTCCCTGGATGGTGGCTGGTCAGATGTTGGCCATGGACCGGTGGCGGCCCAACTTTATCCCGGGAGCCGGCAGAGTTGGGCCGGGTGGTTGTTTGGCTTTGTCTGCCCGGATTGCCATTGGACTATTCGAGGAAGGAAACCATCCTTCGGATTGCGGCGAGGGCGGGTAACCCTTTGGCGTTGGATGTTTTCACAAAGAAGGGCAGACAGTACAGATTCGTCCGGGTGAAGATCGAGTTGGATGGCTCTATTCCGCTCACGCTGGGGACTTTTGTGATGGAAAGATCGGCGGGAGTTGAGGTGAAGTTCTGGCACGGTTTCATATATGAAAACCTGCCAGCTCCATGCTCCAAATGTGGGCGGATTGGTCACCCAGAGGCAGAGTGTGTGTTCACGCTTCCGGCAACGGTGGGGATGGAACAAGCGGCGGAGACCTGCGGCATGGGGAGGCGGCAGCTGAGAAGGAGGCCGCAGGTGGCCAGGGAGGGAGATGGGCCCGGGGTGGGTGGAGAAGGGGGCTTACGGTCCTTGGATAGTAACCAACTGGATCGGGCTCCGGCGGGTGATGATGATGGAGAACCGGAGGAAGGAGGTGAACAAGTCCGGAGCAAGGAAGAACTCAGTGCCCATATCTCCATCTCCCGACCCAAGTGCGACAGGAGATAGGTCGACTTCCTCGACCTCCCCGACAGACCTTAAGGGATGGCGGAAGCCAACCAAGGTGGCTCGTCGGCGGACACCGGAGAAGGACGTCTCGGCAGCAGGAGTGGGTGTTGCCCAAGATGACAACCCAAGAGGGGGGGTGAATTGGATTTTCAAAAAATTATGTTCCCTAATTTACTTTGAATTGATTGCAGCGGAATGATAAGATGTTATCTTACTTAAGCTCTAGGCATTTATAAATAAAGCAGTGGAAGATTAAGCTAGAGCAACTTTACTATGGCTTTAAGGTGCAATTGATCTAGAATTAACTTATAGTTGTATGATCAATTTTAATCTATGTGAATGGTATGAACGAAGTGGAAGCTAAGCAAGCTCTAAACAATCACATATAAATCAATAGAGAATAAAGCTAGATATATTACACAATCAAGTATGAATGTAAGGCATGAAGCACAAGAGATAAGGCATCACAAACACAAAGATGTATAGTGGTTCGGTGCACCCCGGCACCTACATCCACTTCCCAAGACCTCTTGAAAATTTCACTATAATCCCTCAGATTACAGCCGGTTGTTTTACAAGCTCACAACCTAACTTGTTGTTTTCACGAGATCACAACGAACTTGGTCGGTTTTTCCAGGCTCACCGACTAAAACCAAACCGATTATTTTTTCGGGCTCACAATCTAACCCAGTTGGTTTTCCAAAGGCTCACCAACTACAACCTATCTTTTGTTGAATCCCCCTGATTCAACAACTTCCAATTTAGATTTGGAAGAACCTTTACAAGTGCAAGAATTGAAAGAATTAAAGCACAAAAGCTATTGCTCTACAAATAAAGGAATAACTGAATGTGGAGAGCAATAGAAGATGTTGGTCAATTGATTGCTGTCGTAGATGCTTCACCAACTTCCAGAGCTGTGGACTTGATGTTGAATGCTTGCAATAAGACTTTTAAGGCTTTCACTTTGTTGCTCACTCCTATACTCTGGTTTTTGGGGCTCTTTTATGATTTGGACATTTGGATGGTGGAGCTCTCTTTTAATCCACTTGGTTCCCTTGTATATATAGCTTAGAAGTCTTTGGGAACTGTTTTAGAGCTGTTGGAGACGAAATAGAGCCGTTGGAGATGAAAACAAACTAGCCGTTGCCGTGGAAAAATAGGCGTTGCAGCTTCATCCCGTCGCCTGGGGTCGACTCCTGATTTCAGGGGTCGACTCGTGTTCCTCACGAGTCGACTCGGTAAGTCTTGGAGTCGGCTCTTGCTTGCCTGCGACTTTAGCTCCTCTCTAGATTTGCTCTGTCCAACTTAAGGGGTCGACTCCAACTTGTTCTGGGGTCGACTCGTGTTGTCCAGAGGTCGACTTGAATCTGGGTGGGGTCGACTCTAGAGCTTGGCTATTTTCGACTGCTTTCTATCTTTGCCCTGAGACATATCTGGGATCGACTTCCGTCTTTATGGGGTCGACTCGTGATCCACTTGAGTCGACTCGGGAATCCTTCGAGTCGGCTCTCTCAGTTGGATAGAAGCCATTTCTTCTGTCTCCTTCTCTGCAGGCTGTCTGGGGTCGACTCGTCTTTGTTGGGGTCGACTCATGATCGACTCGAGTCGACTCGAGAATCCTCCGAGTCGGCTCGGTTTCAGTCCGACAGAAACCTTTTTCTGTTTCTTTTCTGCGGGTTGTCTGGGGTCGACTCATCTTTTGCTGGGGTCGACTCAAGCTTCATTGGGGTCAACTCATGAGGTGTAGGGGTCGACTCGAGCACAGTGCTTTGCTCTTCATTTCTTTTATTTTGACTTCTCGGGGTCGACCTTTGGATAGAAGGGGTCGACTCTTCTTCTATGCTTTGGGGTTCTTTCTTTATCAAAAAATCCTATAAAATGCTAGTTCTTTCTTTCTTCCAAAGACAAAATCATTAGTAATTATACTTCAAGGTTTTGTGATCATCAAAATCAATCTTTGGGTCAGCAATCTCCCCCTTTTTGATGATGACAAAACTTGGAGTATATGCAATATAAAATAGATTGTGTTCTAGAACTAATGTATAGCTAAGTTGCATGAAGCAGAAAACATGCATATTTAAAACATACTTCATGATAATACTTTAGATTTAAGCAGCTTAACACAATCAACATATTTCAATCTAAGCTGATTTATATTTAATTCAAAACATAAAGCATTATGAGCATATACTCAAATATTTCTTCCCCTTTTTGACAACATCAAAAAGGTTACAAGATATGAAACATGAAGCAAAAAGCAACAAATGATACTCAAATATTTCTTTTCCTTATTGTACTCTGATTTTCAGTCAATGCATGTCGAATTATTGCAAGAATATGAATCATATAACTCAAATCAATAATGTCAGAATAAGATTAATGAGCATAGATCAGAGCCAATTAAGATGATTTCAGAGCAAATTATAATGAGAGCACATCGAATGTGATTCCAAAGATAGTTTTCAAATCAAGTGTAGGTAGAACCTTTTTCAAGTTAATTCAAGGACCATCAAGACTGATATTCAAAGAAGGCACGAATGAAAATCTAACCCTTTTTTTTGAAAGATCTTTAATAACAAGTATGAAAGCTTGTTCATTTAAGATCTTTTGCCCAATATATTAAGTATTTAGCAACATGAGAGCAATTTAATTAATTTTCAGAGTATAAGATCAAAACAAAAAAAATATAATGTCATGTTGGATCATTAATTCTTAATGACTTCAAAGTTTTTGTATGATAATAAAAGCATTCGGGCACAAATACCAAAACATGAATTCATGCAATTTATGATATATCTTTAAGCATACATAAAATGCAAAGCTTTGAAAGTTCTTTTAGATCTCTTTTAAAGACTTTCTTTTACTCCGTTAAAGAGAATAACATCAAAATCAATTAAAAGGAATTGGCATAGGATAGAAACTCTAAAGTGCAAGCCAATAAGAACTCATTAGTGAATTCCAAAATAGATTTTCTAATAGAGACATATGGAATTCATTTTTTTTAAAATAATTTTCAAAATAGCTGATTTGCCAATTAGGTGCATTTTAAAATCTATAAATCTATCACATGTAGTAGTTACTTTAAATTTGTGTTCATAAGAGATACTGAAGGAAATTTAGCTCAACACATTATTCTTCTCCTCTTTCATTAAACTAGAGTCTCTTAAGATTAACTGTTTGAATTGCAATTTGGTTCATGATTGATGCATAAGATATACTAACCAAATAACAAGCCTCAAGGTGTATCATAAAGATTTTCAGATTTAAATTTCAGATGATACATATTGGAGAGTGTTGGGGGAAAAATGGACCATTCCACAAGTATAATTAAAGCACCCAAATCCGACAGCAAGCCTGACCTCATGCAGGCGGAGCTCATGTGGGCCGAGCTCATGCAGACCGAGCTCAGAAGACCGAGCTCATGCAGGCCGAGCTGAGCTCATGCAGACTGAGCTCAGAAGGCCGAGCTCGTGCAGGCCGAGCCGAGCTCATGCAGATCAAGCTCATGCAGGCCGAGCACATGCAGGCCGAGCCCAAAAGTTCGAGCTCATGCAAGCCGAGCTCAGAAGGCCAAACTCATACAGGCCGAGCTCGGAAGACCGAGCCCGTCGTCCACATGCTGCGGCCACGCCTTGCAGCAGTCTTACCGTACCATGCTTTGCTTGCCGGCCACACCACGACACATCAACCAGGGACTATACCCTGCTACGATTGTCAACAATTAATGTGCATGGTCTCCACGGATCTTCGGGTTACTCAAAATCTCAGGCCATCCACAGCAACTCATCGACTCACTCAACTACGTCCGGTCACCCACAACAACTCATTGGCTCCAGTCCCGTCCTCCACGGTAACGCATTAATTCAGATGACCACACTTAATCATGACGGTAACTCATTTAATTCGTCCGGTCACATCACAGGTAACCCTATATCCCTCCTATAAAAAGGGAACTTCTTCCTCTTTAAAGGGGGATTCTTCTTCTGGATTCTGACTTTTAGACTCCGATATACAACTCGTCTTCTTATCCAAATCAAACCCCTCTCTGACTTAAGCATCGGAGAGCCGGCATCGGAAGCCCCGGGCCATCGACTTTTTGCAGGTCCCTCGGAGGATGCAGCCCACAGATGTATCACCCGCCACACTTGTCGGAGCTCGCCCTTCTCAGCCAGTGGTCGTCCCCGGGTCCAATTTCCAGCAACAGTTGGCGCTAGAGGAAAGGACCGAGTCGTGGCCATGAAGCTAAGGAGTAAGGGAGCCTTTAACGCCTCCCGGCATCGCGTACTAAGTCCTGGACACTCAATCCAGAACCCATCACCAAGGCCTCTGGTGGATCCAGTCCTCCAAGTTCAACCAGAGCAGTTCAACCTGCTTGTTCAACAAGTCCAAGCACTCACTGCGGCCGTTCAAGGCCTACAGCAAGTAGAAGACCAACCTTTACTCCCTCCTCACGAGCATGAGTCCTTAGGATGCCGCTCGCGACGTCATTTTCCTGTAGAGCATCGCCACCACCGAAGCTCCCACCGAGCTCGACCCCCAAGCCGGGAGGGCTTGTCACGCATCCATTATCCTGAGAGCTCGCGCCGAAGCCTGATGCCTCGAGTACGGGAGCACCCATCTGAGACGGGGTCTGCCCCATGCCAAGCTGCAATAGGAGCCCCACCCGAGCTCGGCAAAAAAGTCGAGGACTTGGAACGGCAGATACAGATGCTTCAAGACCGAGGCCCAAAGCGAGACACCGACCTTGACTTTACAACAGAGTCTCCATTCCCTCAATGGATCATGGATGAGTCAATACCCCAGAGGTTTAAGATGCTACAGATTGAGCCATATGATGGCTCTTCCGATCCTCGGGATCATTTGGAGAGCTACAAGGCCCTTATGACACTCCAAAGAGCCACAGACGCTCTACTCTGCAAAGCCTTCCCAGCGACTCTCCGCAAGGCAGCTCGTCTTTGATTCTCCGGAATAAAGCCTAGCCCGATTCTCTCCTTTGAATAGCTGGGCAGGTAGCTCGCCATCCATTTTGACGCTAGACGGCGTCAGTGCCGAACCTCAGACTCCCTCTTCGCCATCAAGCAGAAGGAGGGAGAATCCTTAAAAGACTACATCAGTCGCTTTACCTCGGCCACGTGGGAGGTTCGCGATCTCGACCAGTCAATCGCCATGTCGGCATTGAAGACTGGAGCTCAGTCCTATAAATTTCTCTTCTCCATCGAGAAGAGCTTCCCCGCCGATTTTGTTGAAATGTTGGCCCGAGCTCGCAAGTACGCCAAGGCTGAGGAAGCCATGGCCTCTCGGCGGGAGGCAGCCGAACAACCTGCCAAGATGCAGAAGACGCATGATAGTCAACTTTAAAGACCACGCAATAGCACGTATCTAGTAGGATAGTGATTACGGATATCGATCCACAGAGATTGGGGTATAGTTGTTTTCTTAAAAATAAAAATATTTAAAAGGATGAATTTGTGAAGAAAATTAAACTAAGGAATTTAATAAAAAAATACAATTAAAATGATATCAGTTTGAAGGAACTTAGGGTAAGAAATTCACCACTAACATCGGAACAAGGATTAATTGTATTTTAATTTATTCTTGGATTAACATGCAAATTGGCTACAAGCCTAATAAGTATCTGAATAAAATTTCACAAAAGTAATTTAGGCATAATCCATCTTTAGTTAGCATGAAATGTCTACCCTAATCTAAGGTGATAGCACATCGCATCTTCCTTAAGCATGAACTATCTTATTTTTACTTCAATGATCATCAAGAACAGCTGTATAAACTTCACATTTAAAATCACAAAAATTAAACATGAAATAAAAGAAGATATTCATTAAAAACAATAAGTTAATATAACTCCAAGAATATAAAATTAAAATATAAAACCCTTGGCCCTTTATTAGGGCTGCATCCGGCCCTAGAAAGGAGATCAGCCTTCCATGGAGTCGCGGGCGACAGCAGCAGTGGCACAACAGCGGGCTCCCATTTCTTCTTTTCTTCCTCCCTTCCCTGGATCTCTCCTTCCTTCTCTAGCAATTCATTATTTTTTTCTTTTGAGAAGGCATTCCCAAAAAAGCCAAAACTTCTCTCTCTCCTCTGTTTCGGTGGGAACTCCTCAGAAGAAATTGATGCTCCCGAAAGAGAAGAACTCCTCTTTATATAGGCTCTCCACCTCCCCCTCCCTCCTCTTCTGTTTCGAGTGCATGATAAGGATGACAGGCTGGCAGATAACTCTTGATCTTGATCCTTGGACGCGGTGGAGACGCGGAATGGAGCTGTGGCTGGATTCGGCTGATGGTGTGTGAGAAGATCTCGAACGTTGAAGGTTGGATTCGGTGGGAGATGAAAGTTTATCCAGATGCTGTATGGTTCCTGGTTGAGGGATGGTTGGGAGATTCGGGAAGATGCAAACGAAGTTGATCCGAAACAAGGGAAGACCGTGCAAGCTGAGACGCTGGCGATTTCATGGGATCAAGCTGGAAGAGAAGCTGGGATTTGAGTTTATCCCATGGATATGCAGATGCTGGGAGGAAAACGGAATGAAGGTGCTTAGATATGGCTCGGTTCGATGTTTGATTTCCTTCGGCTGGGAAGAATCCTTCGCTGGTGGACGTGGAAGAAGCCTGGTCGCGGAGAAACAGGGGATTCTAATAAGGAAGCAAGGCCGGGAGGAATCCGTGGATTTGTTGAGATGCTGCCGTTGGCTGAGAGCTTATCCGGAAGATGCTGGGATGAATCCGGATGGGATGAAGCTAGATCCTACGCGAACAGTGAAGTGATGCTGGATTCGAACTGAAGCAGGGGATGTTTGGATGATTCGGCTGGGAGGAGATTTTTGGAATGCAGAAGGGAGAGAGGAAGATGAGAAGAAAGCCGTTAGGAGGAATGAAATCCTGAGGTTTGCTTGGATAAAGATGGATCACGTCCGTGGATGGGAGATGATCCAGAAGAAGCGGGATGCTGGGAGATCCGGGATGCAGAGGAGATGAAGATGGAGAAGATACGTGGGGTGCTGGGACGCGTTCACGGATTGGGGAGATGAAGATGAGTTGGTTCAAAATGCTGGGATAATGCGGACGGAAGGAACGTGGGTTCTGTTTTTAGGCAGGGGGAAATGATCCGGAATGCTGGGAGATCATTGCATGGACTCATGCGGATGAAGGGAAACGGATGTGATTGATCGAGTTGTTGGGAACTAGTGAGACTTGGCTGTGAACATGGTTGGAGTGAGGGATTTTAGTTGAACGAGATGTGGGGAGTGGATGGAGCTTTGGGATTCGTGCAAATATGATGGTATGCTTTGAGATCTGAAAGACAAATAATTGAAAGAATTTTATTGTTTTTGAGATTAAAATAAGAGAATTGGATCATGTGGAAAAAGAGTCGGAACGAGTGGGAAGAAATTTAGGTGAACGTATGAAGAGTCAGGAATTAATGGGAAGCACTGGGTTTTGGAGAAGAGTTCTTGGAGTCGACTCTGGAGAATGTAAAATTGTGAAATGATGCAGTGTAGTTTAGGCTTTACCTAATTAAGCGTGACTTGACCTGCATACATTAAGCTCAATCAGTAAATAAGTAAAACTCGAATTACCTTTAATAATTTATTAAAGTGCAATGATGAAGGTAACACAATTTTTTAATTGAATTTACAAAATATGTGAATTAAAATAATGATAAGTGCTATGAATAAGATATTAAATTATACATTATTTGGCACTTATCAACGCGCCACGAGGAGCGCTCCCAACCAAGCAGCAGATCCTCCTAGCATGAGAAAGAGCCTCGTTGGCCCAAGAGCCTAGCTCACTCGAGGTCTCCCCTCCAAAAGTTTCAGACATACACTCCCCTCACATCCACCCGAGCAGAGATCCTCATGAAGATTGAGGGTCAGGGCTACCTCTTACCTCTATTGAGGATGCGACCGACAGAGTCGCGGAAGCACTCGAAAAAGTACTGCCACTTCCACCGAGATCGCAACCATGATACGGAGGATTGCTACGAGCTCTGTGATGAGATCGAGGCACTTATCCGTCAAGGTCGGTTGAGTTGTTTTGTCCATGATCATGCCTATAAGAGAGAGCCTGAGAAACAAAATTCAGTGCCGCGTGAGGAGCAGGACGACAATTGACCTCTCATGGGCATCAACAATATCATCAGAGGGCGGGCGAGTAGAGGCGCTTAAAGCATCGAGCTCGAAAGAAGGAGCTTCCTCAAAGCATCCGTGCACTGCGAAAGTCATCTTCTTTTTCGATGAAGACCAAAAGAGTGTTGAGCCCTCTTTATGACGACGCTGTAGCTATTTTCTTCATCATTGCAAGGCTTTAAAAAGGATTTTAGTACATAATGAAAGCTCAACTGATGCCTTATTTTGTAATGCCTTCCAAAGGATGAGCGCTCCTCTGGCTAGATTCACAGGAGATTCCACCCCAAGAAAGTACTATGAAGTTAAATCCTCTCATGGTTCAGAAGGTCGAGCTCATGCAACCGAGCTCAGAAGATCTAGCTCATGCAGGCCGAGCCGAGCTCAGAAGATCGAGCTTCGAAGGCCGAGCTCATGCAGGCCGAGCTCACGCAGGCTGAGAAGCTCCTGCAGACCGAGCTCAGAAGGTCGAGCTCATGCAGGCCGAGCTCATGCAGGCCGAGCTCATGTAAACCGAGCTCAGAAGAACGAGCTCTAAAGGCCAACCTCAAAAGGCCGGTGCTGAGCCAAGTCCCGAGGAACTTCGAAGTTCGAGAGCCATCAAAATATCTCCAAAAGGTACAGGATGCCACTTTGGCTTCAAATAATTTTAATATTTTATCTATTTCCAGATCGGAGAATCCAAAAAATGACCTACGGGTATCTCTATCTCCAACGTCGTCCCGCTCCAAATAAGGGCGCACGATCGCCAACGGACGAAGTCCATCTCCTGTATGTATCTCCAATGATGCTCCGACCAAGCTCGGGACGTCATTTCGATGTCCTTCGACGACCTTCGACAACATTTGATGCCATTCGACGACATTTGACGCCATTCGATGATATTCAACGCCATTCGACGCCCTTCGACAATATTCGATGCCATTCGACGCCCTTCGACGATATTCGACGCCATTCGACGACATTCGACGACATTCGATGCCATTTCAACACCATTCGATGCCCTTCAACGCCATTCAACGCCTCCTATGACAACACGCCCTGATCTGAGTGGGGGCACCCTGCTAAGTCGACCACAAGCCAAAGAAGACTGCTGAAGTCAATCTCAGAGCAAAATCACTTAGCTCTGCTTGGACAACTCGGCTTAAGGCCGTTAGCTCCGACTGCACGAGAGGTACATCCTACTTAGCACATACATCTTCATAGACATTTGGCTATATTACAGAACGATCGACAACTGGACTATTTCCTTCGTCCGAGCCAAAAAGCAGCTCGAACTCGAAAGTCGGGGGGTAGTGTTGGGAAAAAAATGTACCACCCCACAAATACAATTAAAGCACCCAAATCCGATAGCAAGCCTGACCTCATGCAGGCTGAGCTCATGCAGGCCGAGCTCACGCAGGCCGAGCTCACGCAGGCCGAGCTCAGAAGACCGAGCTCATGCAGACCGAGCCCATGCAGACCGAGCTCATGCAGACCGAGCCCATGCAGACCGAGCTCAGAAAACCAAGCTCGTGTAGGCCGAGCTCATGCAGGCCGAGCCGAGCTCATGTAGACCGAGTTCAGAAGACTGAGCTCATGCAGGCCGAGCCCAGAAGACCGAGCTCATGCAGGCCGAGCTCAAAAGGCCGAGCTCATGCAGGTCGAGCTCAGAGGGCCGAGCTCAGAAAATCGAGCTCGTCGTCCACATGCTGTGGCCACGTCCTGCAGCAGTCTCACCGTACCATGCTTTGCTTGCCGGCCACGCCATGACACATCAACCAGGGACCATACCCTGCTATGACTGTCAACAATTAATGTGCATGGTCTCCACGGATCTCCGGATTACTCAAAATCTTAGGCCATCCACGACAACTCATCGACTCACTCAACTACGTCCGGTCATCTACAACAACTCATTGGCTTCAGTTTCGTCCTCCACGGCAACGCATTAATTCAGATGACCACACTCAATCATGATGGTAACTCATTTAATTCATTCAGTCACATCACAGGTAACCCTGTATCCCTCCTATAAAAGAAAAACTTCTTCCTCTTTAAAGGGGGATTCTTCTTCTAGATTCTGACTTTTAGACTCCGATATACAACTCGTCTCCTTATCCAAATCAAGCCCCCCTCTGACTTAAGCATTGGAGGGCCGGCGCCGGAAGCCCCGATCATCGGCTTTTTGCAGGTCCCCCGAAGGACGCAGCCCACCGATGTACCACCCGCCATACTTGCCGGAGCTCCCCCTTCTCAGCCAGTGGTCGCCCTCGAGTCCAATTTCCAGCAACAGAGAGTATTAGGATCACTTCTCATTTAGTATTCTTTCTCTCTTCTTTAGTTATGGATTTATGCGATTAAGTTCCATATGATCTCTTCCCCTGAAATTTTCTTTCTTCCCATTAATTAAGCATTCCATTTAAGATAATTCAAACTGTTAATCTTAAAAATATGTTTTCTACAAATTTCAGCATATTTTCAACTTAACCCATTGAGAGCATATTTGCAAGCATCAAATCATATTCATTTGAGATAATAAACGCTCTATAGAATTAAACTCAAAGTATAGGCTATATATAACCAAGACAAGTAATGGCAATACAAGGAGGTTCATCAAAATCAATTCATAAAATATTCAAGGTATGCATCATATGATGATGACTTTTGAATAAGATGCAAAATCTAGAGAGATTGATATGTCTAAAGCTCCTCCTCAAAAGATGCATTTTTCTTTAATCATTCTTTTCTTTTTGTTGAATTTCAGATTTTAATGATAAGCGTGGATAATACTGAAATTCTATGATATCAAGAATGTAGAGTGAACTATAATTATTCAAAATTTATAGCAATTACTTTTTTTAATCTTTCAAGAACAAGTCATGCTTTCTCTTAATCTTTGAGAAAATGTATTGAAATATTAATCAGAAAATAATTCTTTTGATGCTCAATTTCTTTCAAAAGCAATTACATTTTCTTTCTTTTAAGAGTTATTTGAGTGAGTTAAACTATTTCTAGTTTTAGGAGCATTCACTCTCTTTTAAAAATAGCTTTTTTTTTTTAGTGATGGAAGCAACAATCATGCAAAAAGGGATATAGAAGATCATTCAAGTGAATGTTTATAGAATTTAATTTCTTACTCATAGATTCACAGCAATGTATACATGAAACACAATGAATCTTTTTAACATCAAAATAAAATCATATATTTAGAAACATTTATTCACAATCAAGATCATTGAAAATACATCATTTAGGCCAATTTTAGTACATTTTAAAGATAAGAAATGATATGTTTCAGATGCATATCGGAGCAATCAACCAAGGCATCAAAATTAATTCTATTTTTCTTAAGTTATAATTTTCATCTAGGAATCATATTGAGTTATTCTTCTGAATGATGCAATCATTGAAGCATATAAGTAAAGTTACAAAGATACAATGATATAAGCATTTTTAAATTAAGTTTAAGCTTTTATACGAAATCAGATTCTGAATTTTATAAAAATTTTTAAGGAGGCTTTCAAAGTTATAATTTGAAATATATATCTTCCACATTATAGCTCATCTTAAATCATTACGATTGAAAATATATATTTCAAACACATTAGAGCACATTCAGAATCTTTGTATTTAATATTGAGTTTCAGTACAAAATGGAGGATATTTTAACAAGTATTAGGACATTATGTATCAAAGTTAGGCAAGTAGAAAGATAGATCAAGATCAATTCATTTTGCCTAAATAGAAATATTCTTCTCTTCTTCTTTTTGTAAATCTATTTAACTTTCAGATTTCAAAGATAATCGTGAACGATAAATCTGAAATTTCTTTTTAATATTACTTATAAAAACTTTATGTAGTATTTCAAAAATTCAAGCATTGGAACTAATTTAATGAAGAAAATTTTGATCAGAAGAACACAAGATGAATTCAAATACAAGTGAAAACAATTTTCATTAAGTTTTGGAACACAAGTTATTTTGAGGCAAGGGTGAAGCAAAAACTTGTGTGCAAAGTCAAAACATATTCCAAGTTATGAATATCGATTTGTTGTTGATAAAACATGTTTCAATCAACTTATCCAAGCATGGAGCATTACAACTTGTATTTAAGGAAGATCTTTATTATCTAAATATTGTAAGCACATAATTCAAAGCATGCCAATCATAACAAGCATGTCATGGATCAAAATCAATTCTTTTCGAATAACCTTTCCATTTAAAAATAATTTAGCACCAATTTTATCTTTAAGATGTGGTTTAAAGTGATTGAAGCTATATTTGTTTTTCACAACTTTCTTTAGTTTTGTTTGTTTTTACTTAGAGATTATCCTTTTCATTTATCTGTCATTCCTTCCCTTATATATTATTATTATTATTATTAACTTTCTTTCTTTAATTAATGACCATTTTAATTTTCTTCAAATGTTTTTGGTTTTACGTTTACTTAGTTTTTACTCCCCTTAAATAATGTTCATTTTCTTTTCTTTATCTTTTTCTCTTTTATTATTTTCAACTAATTTTCATGAAAGAGTAGAAATAAAGAAATAATCTAATATGCTTCATAACACATAAATATATATCATGCAAACAAAATTCTTATTATGCTCAAAAGATCACAAATTAAGTTTTAATCTAATTGTCAGTTGTTTCTATCAAAATTCTGATTATGATTCATTTGTTATCAATATAATATGATTCATTAGAGTTAGATTAAAGTATTGCACAAGGGCACATAATGAGCATACAATCTGGTCAATACAGCTTCAATACAGCTTTAAAACAATAATTATTCTATCATGCTTCAATACAGCTTTAAAACAATAGATCTACCTTGCTCATCATTTTCAAATTCTACAAGATGGGGTTATAGACATACCTTCTTCATACCAATCTTCTATGAGAATTTTTTTGTGAACTTATTTTGGTCAATGAAGATCCCCT
Source organism: Phoenix dactylifera (assembly GCF_009389715.1). Taxonomy (NCBI): domain Eukaryota; kingdom Viridiplantae; phylum Streptophyta; class Magnoliopsida; order Arecales; family Arecaceae; genus Phoenix; species Phoenix dactylifera. Next base: position 16,681,462 of record NC_052395.1, read on the forward strand.
TTCTTGTTTGTCATAGTTTGGAATTCGAGAGAAAATGTTAGTTCATCCATTTTACTTATTTCGAACTCCTCCTGCACGAGCTTAGTAAAAACTTCACATAAAGTTTTATTAGTAGCACCACAAATAATGTCATCAATATATGCTTGAACAATTAAGAGTTTTCCTTTTGATACATAGTCTTATCAATATTACTTTGTATCAAAAAGTTACTTAAACTTTCATATCATGCTCTTGGTGCTCGTTCCAAATCACAAATTGCTTTATCATATTTGTATTGAGTGTTTTCAAATAAGGTGGTTATTTTACATAGATCTTCTTTAATAAAATAACTACATAGGAGTACATTCTACACATTCATTTGATAGAATATAAATCTCATAAAGCAAGCAAATGATAATGGTGATCTTTACTTCTAATTATGCAAGAATTTCATCAAGATCTATTTCATCTTTTCTTGATTGAATCTTTTACTAGTCACCAATTTTTCTTCATTAAGTGCATTTATGAAAAACTCAATTTGGTTCTAATTATTAACAAATTTTTAGATTTTATTGGCAAGATTTCAAATTCTATCTCTTTCAAAAATGATTTAGTTTAACTTGACCAATTATAATCTTGTTTATCCTTAAGGTGTTTTAGTTTCAAATTGTTATATGTAAGCAAAAAGATTAACTATATACTTATCATAAGATCTGATTTTGACCGACATGGGACTCAATGGAGCCATTTTACAAATACTCTCTCATGGATTTATTGGTGCTGCACTTTTTTTCTTGGCGGGAACGGTGTCTTGAGAATGATCATTAAATGATTATACCTTTAGGATGTTGAATTGCTTACATTCAATATATTTACCTTGCTGAAATTGATCCTCTCCATGATCATTTCTGATGCAGAGCAATTCTTTAGGGTTAAGGCCCTAATTCCTTTATCAAGCTCACCTGCAACAACAATAACATCTATGTCCTTCCTTGATGAAGGATTATTAGTCTCATCAAGAATAATATGAATTAATTCTTCTATAATTAGAGTTCTATTTATTTGAATACTCAATATGCTTTGCTTGATGAGTCATATCCAAAGACAAACATTCTTATTAGATTTGGCATATTTTTCATTATTGAGAACATAACATGTATAACTAAAAAACATGAAAGTATACAACATTTGATTTTCATGTTTTTCATGAGTTCATAAGGGGTTTTCTAAAAAGGTTCTAATAGAAGCCTTATAACATGACAAGCTATATTGATAGCTATAATCATAATCAATTTGGCAAATCACATAGCATTGTCCATCACATTTCTTCAAAGGTTCTATTTTTACTTTCTATAAACCCAATATGCAATGATGTTCTTAGTGCAGAAACAATTATATTCAATATCATTTTCTTTCCAAAACTTAACAAGGAATTGGTTTTTAAAATTATGCCATGATATTTCTTTATTTTCACAGTTTGCAAACTTTTTTCATTTGAAACCTTTCGTAAGTTTGTGCCAATGCAGAAAATATTTTCATTTAAGTGTCAAGAACAAAACCAGCGTTAGCTTAGAGAAATCATCCATAATTATAAAATCAAGAAGCTTATCTCCTGAGCTTTCAATCCAAATAAGTTCATGTGGAGAATTTTTAAAGACAAAGTGATGGAAACGACATCTTTAGATTTAGAAAATGATACTTGTTTGTTTTTCTAGTTGTCATGCATAGCAAACTTTGACGTTGCAGAAATAAATCAAAGTAAACCAATGACAAGGTCTTTTGGAATTAAGATCTAACTAGCATGAGTTAATTTTATATCCCAAAAGAAAATAATACCACTAGATTCTTTAATCTTGGTACTCATAATGTATATTTTTCAAAGGCATACCATGCATATATTCTTATGTCTATGATTAATAGAAGATAATGCCATGGATATAAAAACTCTCAATCAAGTATATGAAGAATTATAGAGTTATTCTTATAAAATTGATTAATCATTTAGCAACTTATCCAACAGTAAGTAAAGCATACTATAAAATGAAGTGATTTGAATATATTTTCAAAAATATTACCTATATCACAAAATTGATTAATACCTGCAATTCATGTTTTAATCAAATACTAAAGCAAAGAGAATGATGAGATGCAAGGATTACTGATTTCATTATTCTTTTCATTTCAATTACTTTTTTAAGTATATTTTAAGTTTCATTTTTTAATATGTGTCTAGAGCACCCATTGTCCAGATAATATCCTTCATTGAAATCTTAGGTAGCTAGACACACCTGCTGAAAAATAATCAGGTTTTCAACTTAGTAACTCAAGCTCTTTTGGGTCCTTGCAGGTTAGCTATAATTGTTCCTTTTGGAACCCATATTCTCTTAATTGCCATTTTGTTTATTAGTTTGCAGTTTTTAGGATTATAAGTAATATACTTCTGCATACTCTTGTTAAATTTAAACAACATAGATTTAATAGATAATAAATTTTCAGTTTTCTATTTTTGTTTATTAATTTTATCAGATTTGTGAAAAACTGTTTTAGGATGGACAGTAGAGGATTTAACAAACATATTCTTGAAAGATTTTTGGTTGTACCAAGATTGATATCCTACTCCAGCTTTGTCATATACAGCTCTTGAGTTTTCTATCATTAAATTCAGTTTTTCAGAGCTGAGAGTGAATCTTTCAACAATAGGTTTCAAATTATCAACTTCTTTAGTTAATTTTTTATTATCTTCTGAAAGCAATTCATTGTTCTTCTTAAGTCTATCATGGCTCTTAGTGAGAAGTTGATTTCTTTGATTTAGTTCTTTATTTTTTTTAATTAAGATTTCAGTTTTATTAGTTAGTTTCAATTTTTCATCTATTAGAATTTGATTTTCATTCTTCAAGTTCTTGTTCTTACAAATAAGTTTCTTATATTCTAAATACAAATCAGAAAAGACATCATGAAGTTCATCAAATGTAAAATTGCTTTCAGTTTTAGCATGTACCTCATGTATCTCATTTTCATATGCCATGAAGCATGGATTTGCAATATGATACTGCTCTTCTTCTACACATGATGTTTCCGATTTGTTAGTGCATTCATATTTGACTTCAAGCATATTCCATATTTCCTTAGCAGTTGTGCAAAAAGATATGCAATTAAGTTCATTATCATCTAATACACAATATAGAATATTCATGGCTTTTGCATTTTGCTGAGCCATTTTCTTATTATGATTGATGTTTGTGTGTGGCCTATTGACTATAATATTCCATAGATCGTAGTCATGTGCTTGAATGAAAATGCGCATGCGTGCTTTCCAATGTGTGTATGAATCGCTGAGAGATAGATTCTACTGTTTGGTCAGGACGAATGAGTGGCTGTGAAGCATGCTTAGGAGGAGGTCAAATTTACCCTTCCCCGAGTCAGTCCAGTCAGAAAGGGGAGAGCCCGCAGTCGACTACGGAGAGCCACTGAACTTCATTCTTTCCTCCGGTTTGAAACCAATCCTGTCCTTCCAGTCGAGCAAGGCCCTTATCCCGACTTTGAAGTTTATGCCACTAAATAGTGGAGGTCTATCAATTAATTGTCCCTCTCCTAGAAAACTATCTATTTGAGTTGTTATGATCTTTGGCTCTTGATCGTGAGATCAACAATTAACCTTAGAGCACCTGCTCTGATACCAGCGGGCGTGTCCGCGGGTGGTCTGAGTTAACTCGCTCTCGGGTCCGGGTTGGGCACCGAGTTGGGTGATAGGCTTGAGTCAAGTCGGGCCAACTTCAGTCAGGGTCGGGCTGAAATGAGGCCTAGCTCGAGCAAAGGGCCTCTTACGGACGGGCCGGGCCCGAGCTCGTTGAAATGAGCTCGGAGCCCACCTAAGGCAGCGGGCCAGCTTGTGGGAGGCCCGTCCAACCCTAAGGGAGGGACGATGCTCTCTTTGGCGAAGCCAGGGCGGCAGGCGGTCAGCTGTTCGTCCGATTCCTGTTTACTTAAAATACGCTAAATAGATCGTTGTTAGAACCAACAAACAAAGTTTAATTTAATTCTACTCTTACCTTTTCTACTCGAAGAATAGTGGTTGTAAGAGGTCGATCCACAGGGAGGCGATTGGAGTTGCATAAAAATTAAAACTTTCACACGGATTCAAAAGCGATTTTTGAATAACAAAAGAAAAACATTATGTCGGGGATGTTGATATAATTTTCTAATTGAAACTAACTAAAAGAAAGGTACTCAGATTCAAAAAGCATTTATTTAATTAATCAAAGAAGAGTTTTGGCATAAATTAAAATGGATGAAAACAGTGCTAAGAGGATTGAAAGCCTAGAACATAAATTACATAAAAGAAAATTTAATGTATTGCATCAAAGAAGAATTAAAAGATTGCATAAAAGAAAAAAAATTAACTTGAACCCAGAACAAGGATTGCATGAAAAAGAAATGATAGATTTGATAAAAATAAATTGATTATAAAGGTAGAAATGAAGATTGGTGGCTTGATGCTGCCTTTCTTCTGCAAATAAAATAAAGGAAAGAAATAACAAAAATCAAAAAGAAAACTTCTCCCTTTCTCTCCCACGGTGGAACAACATAAAATACTATTTTTTCTTTCTTTCTTTCTTCTCCAAAAGAACAAAGCAATGCTTGTTTCTTCTTTCTTTCTTCTCTCCCACCGAGCTCACCTCTCTAAGCTCCTCTGTTTCTTAGCCTCCAACCCCAACCCGAGCTCTCCCTTCCTTCCCTGGTTCTTGGCCTCAACCCCAACCGAGCACCCCTCTCATCTCCTCCTCCCCTCTTTTTATAGGCCCTTGGAGATGTGGTAGAGGCGGGATCAGCGGGATCGGCTGGGCGGATCGCGGAAGGGAGGCGCGATCTTGCTTCTTTGGGCCACGGATGCGGGATCGCCGGAATGCTTGATGCGGAAGGCGTTGCTAGGATCACGAAAGTGGGGAGTCATCCGGGATGCTGGGGTTTCCTTCACGGACGCGGGATCATTGCTCTTCCCTTCTTTGGGTGCCGGATTGGAACATTCATGGCACGGGAGAGCTGGCAGCAATGGGAGAAGAGGAGGAAATGATCCCGGCTTGCTTCTTCGGGCCATGCTGGGATCACGGGATGAGATGGGATTCGGAAGAGCTGGCACGGATGGCTGAATGCGGAGGAGCCCGGACGGGATGATGTGGGGTTCCTTCTGTGAGGTGGCTCCTTGATGGCTGCTAATTTTGGGAGGCTGGAGTTCCGGATGGGGTGCTGGCACGGAAGCAGAAGGTGAGGACGCGCTGGCATCCGGAAGAGGTGCTGGGAGCGACGCGGACGGCTGGAGTGAGCTGGATCACGGGCGTGAATCTGGGACCTCAACGGTTGGCTGGATCGGGCGTGGTGGGGTGAGATGCTCGCTTGCTTATTTTGGAAGAGGGGCTGAAGCCGGAGGAGCCGATCTGGATCATTGGATGCGGATACGGAGATGCTCGCGATGTTGCGGGATGAAGACAGGATGTGCAGGCCCTAGAAGATGCTGGCTTTACTTGAGCTCGGGCTGCCGGGCATTGGGCTCAAACCTAATGTTAATTGGTTTCTTGGATTATTGCACTCAAACATAAATACCACGTTAATTAGTTAATTTTATTATTAATGATTAGCTAAAATACTAATTAAAATGGTCTGACGATTGCACTTTTGTGCTCTCATCACACCCCCCAACCAGCTTATTGCTAGTCTCTAGCAATTTAGTGCGACAATGATAAAATGAGAGTGCGAAAGTTTTATTTATTATATATATATATAAATATACATGAACTAAGATAAATACTCACTTTCGTAGAGTATTACGATTGCACTTAGCACGTGCAACAAGCTGTTAAACCTCTAGGTTACCCTAGTGGACGAGTATTGTCTCGTGAGGGTTTGCAGTAAAATTACCCACAAACTTCATTCCCAAAATAAAATTTATTTTATGAAATGAAAGTCTAATTTCAAGTACATAACTGATAAGAATTTCAAAAGCACACAAGGTTTTAATTACTAAGTAGCCCAAATTCTAGGTTAGTATGCAATTTAAATTGAAGTCATTAAGTTTTCCGTTAGGGAGTTGTAAGACTTATTTATACTTAAGTGCTCAGTGAAGTTTGGACTATGCACAAGCTAAGGTTTTGGATCTCCAAAATATCGCTAATGCTAGTAGTTTCCAAGAATTGGTCGGACAAGACCTATTTGCTGATTCAAAATCATCTTATCTGCAGAATTTTGAGAGCTGTGGATGTTTACTTTAATACCTCATGGGCTTTATATGTAATATTCCAGTTTACTCGAATTTTTACAACGACGGTTTTCACACTATTGTCTTTCTTAAGGTCAATATACATTTATTTTTTTTTTCATTTTTTTTGCATGAAAGAGAAATGATAATGTATATATTGTGCACTTTTACTCCTGTGATGATTCCTCTATGTAGCGAGCAATTAGTCGACAATTCTCACACCAGTTGGCATGAGGTGTCGGGCATTAAGACTCCCCTACGGACCTATGCTCGGGTTCCTCATCACAAACCCGCTGATCTTTGACAATAGGTAGCCCTTTTCGATGTACCTGACTAAATCCACCAAATATGAATTTTTTTTTTTTGGATCAGAAAAAGATGGTTCATCAGGATTCGAGGTTGCTACCATATTCTCAACACAATGTCGACCCTATACCTTAGAAAATGCAGGCCAGATGTGTTGTGAAATTCAAAACAGTAATTAGCTTACAATTTACTAAAAGGAACTTAATAAAAAGAACTCACTTTGCACTACTTCCGACTAGTCATTGGGCTCTTAGATTTTATATACCTTGTGTGTTGTAAAGAAATTAGAAATTTTTTTTTCAAGAATTTTCACTAAAAACTTTTTTTTTTATATAAAATTCCAAATGCTTAAGTATACCCCCAAACCTAAATCTAACATTGTCCTCAATGTTAAAGAAAATTTAAAGCAGTAAGAGGATAGAGAAAAAGTTACCTGATATGGGTGGATAAATTGAAAATTGGGGCAAAATCCCCAAACCTACATGTTAGTAATTTATTGATTTTTTTTATAGAAGATATGTACATGTTGGGTTGCCTCCCAAAGAGCGCTAAATTTTATGTCTTCAGCCAGACAATTCCGATTTACTCATAATAGATAGGGTCGGTCAGAAGTGTCTCATCGACTTCTGGACTCAGATACTCAAGGTATGGTTTTAAACGATGTCCATTGACTTGAAAGGACCTACCATCCTTGGTATTGCATATTACTATTGCACCATGCGGGTGCACTTTCTCTACTGTGTATGGGCCAGTCCAGCGAGATTTAAGTTTTTCAGGAAATAGATGTAATCGAGAATCATATAGAAGGTCTTTTTGTCCTTGGTGAAATTTCTTACGAATGATCATTTTATCATGCATGATCTTCATGCGATCCTTGTACTTCTTAATACACTCGTAAGCATTGTTCCTAATTTCTTCAAGCTCGTCGAGCTGTAGCTTTCTATGTTCTCCTGTCTTATCGAGATCGAAATTTAGGCATTTGATTGCCCAATAGGCCTTGTGTTCTAACTCGACAGGTAAATGGCAAGCCTTGCCATAGACAATTCTATATGGGGACATTCCAATTGGTGTTTTGTAGGCCGTTCGATATGCCCACAATGCATCTGTTAACCTAAGGGACCAATCCTTTCGAGATGGGTTGACAGTTTTTTCAAGGATGGTCTTGATTTCTCTGTTGGAAATCTCAATTTGTCCACTCGTTTGTGGATGATATGGTGTACCGACCTTGTGGGTGATGTTGTACTTCCTAGCAAGGGCTTTAAAAATTCTATTGCAAAAAATGTTTCCCCCCATCACTAATGATAGCACGAGGGGTGCCAAAGCGAGCGAAGACAGACTCCTTAAGAAACCTGATCACTACTTTGTGATCATTGGTCTTACACACGATAACCTTAATCCACTTAGACACATAGTCAACAGCTAGGAGTATGTACTGGTGCCCAAATGACATAGGAAAAGGACCCATAAAATTAATACCCCAAACATCAAAGATTTCTACAATTAAGATCGGGTTCAGGGGCATCTCATTTTTTTCTTGAAATTTTTCCTAGTCTTTGACATCGGTCACATGCTTTACAATAGTCATGCGCATCTCGAAAAAGTGTGGGCCAATAAAATCCGCACTGCAAAACTTTTGCAGCAGTTTTCTTCCCACTAAAATGACCACCACAAGCATGGTCATGATAAAAGAAAAGGACATTCGTTTGATCGTGTTCAGGGATGCATCGTCTGATGATTTGATCAGGAACAGTATTTGAACAAGTATGGATTCATCCCCAAAAAATACCATTTTACGCGAGCTAGGAAGCGGAATTTTTCTTGTTTGGTCCATGAACTGGGCATTCGTTCAGTAACTAGATAGTTGACTACATCAGCATACCATGGAACATTGGATTCTCCAGATGATTCAACAATTAATCTGGACAAGTGGTCAGCTACAACATTTTAGATCCTTTTTTATCTCGTATTTCAAGATCAAATTCTTGAAGCAATAGGATCCAACGAATGAGTCTTGCCTTAGCATCCTTCTTTGTGAGAAGGTACTTAAGGGCGGCAATGATCAGAATAAATAAGGACCTTGGATCCTATCAGATAGGGACGAAATTTGTCAAGAGCAAATGATGACCCAAAGATTGATTTAAAAGATTGATTTTGATAATCACAAAATCTTGAAGTATAAATACTAATGTTTGTGTTGCAAGAAGAAAGATAATTTGTTTTGCAAGGAACATAGCAAGTTGGAAAAATACAAGAAGGCCTTAAAAGCTCTCAAGAAAAGTTGGAAGAAAGCTACACTTTATTGGCCCAAGTTTCAAGTTCAAATGATTCAAGTTAGAGGAGCAAATTCAAAGAAAGATTCAAAAGAATAGTCCTCAAGTCGACTCCTGAAAGTTTAGAGTCGACTCTGGCACTCTGGAGTTTCAAGAAACAGTGCTCGAGTCGACTCCGGGACTCTACGAGTCGACTCCGACTGAGAACAGGCAAAAAGACAGAGAGTTGTTTTTTCAGCGCTATAGTGCTTGAGTCGACTCCAACTTCAGCGCTACAGTGCGGAGTCGACTCTCAGCTACAGTGCCGGCAGACTACTATTCACGAGTCGACTCCTATTTCAGCCGAGTCGACTCCTGCTTCAGCCGAGTCGACTCCTGCTTCAGCGAGTCGACTCTAGCACGCTGGGAGGCATAACGGCTAGTTTTTCTTGACTCCAACGGCTCTATTTTTGTCTCTAATGGCTAGATTTTTGTTTCCACGCCATCTAAAGCTATAAAATCAAGAGGAGAGCTAGGAGAGAAGTATGGAAGTGGGAGAGAGCATTTAGGAAAGAGATTTCAAAGAGATTACAAGAGAAATCTCCCAAAAGCACAAAGGGCCATTCAAAGTAAAAGAGAGAGAAGAAGAACATCCAAGTGAATTCCAAAGCTTCCTCTCCAACTGTGTGCTGCCTCGGTGATCCTCTACTTCGTGCAAAATCAGAAGAGGGGTCAAGTAAAGAAGAAGCCGAGTTCCTTCATCTACAAATTTGTTTGAGGGCTTCTTCTCTTTACTTTACTTGGTTATATTTGCTATATTTGCTTATTTGAGAAGCTTGTATTTGATTTAAACTCTTGTTCTAATATCTTGTAACTTGATTCAATCAAGGGATTGGAATCAAGGGGTTATGGTTTGTTGGTGAGCCAAAGAGAAAACCAACGTTGTAAGGTTGTGGTTGGTGAGCCTTTGGAAAAACCAACTGGGTTGATTGTGAACCCGAAAAACAATCGTTGTAAGGTTGTGGTTGGTGAGCCTTTGGAAAAACTAACTGGGTTGGATTGTGAGCCCGTGAAAACAATCGGTTGGTTCTAGTCGGTGAGCCTGTGAAAACCGACCGAGTTCGTTGTGATCTCGCAAAACAACAAGTTGGGGTTGTGAGCTTGTAAAACAACCGACTGTAATCTGAGAGATTATAGTGAAATTCCCAAGGAGGCCTTGGGGAGTGGATGTAGGTGCTGGGTGCACCGAACCACTATACATCTTTGTGTTTGTAATGCCTTATCTCTTGTATTTCATGCCTTACATTCATGCTTGATTGTGTAATATCTCTAGCTTTATTTTCTATAGAGTTATAAGTGATTGTTTAGAATTTGCTTAGCTTCCACTCCATTCTTACCATACACATAGATTAAAATTGATCATACAAACTATAAGTTAATTTTAGATCAAATTGCACCCTAAAGCCATAGTATAATTGCTCTAGCTTAATTTTCCACTGCTTTACTTGTAATTGCCTAGAGCTTAAGTAAATAACATCTTATCATTCCGCTGCATTCTATTCAAAGTAAAAATTAGGGAACATAATTTTTAGAAAACCTAATTCACCCCCCCTCTTGGGTTGTCACCTTGGGCAACAAGTAGTATCAGAGCAGGTGCTCTTCTATTAATTATAGTCTTAACCGACTAGAGCTAAAGATTATGACAACCCCACATAACATATTATTTGCCGAGGGACTTTCCATAAACAAACCTCCACTGTTTGATGGAACTTACTATATTCAATGGAAAGCTAGAATGAAAATTTTTGTTCAATCACAAAACTACTAAAATATGGAATATCATTATAAATGGACCTCCACACACTCTCTCAAAATGTCATGAAAAAGACTTAGCACAATTGAATGCTAATGCTATGAACTTTCTATATTGTGCTATCCATGAATCTATATTTCATAAGATTTCTGCATGCTTATCTGCTAAAGAAATCTGGGATATTTTAAGAAATATTTATGATAAATCTCAGATTAGCCTCATATGTGCTTCAATTGCATACTAACAATGAGACTCGCAGAATCTTCCACATTAGCCGAGTCGACTCCCAGTTTGTCCGAGTCGACTCCTAGAGAAAAACAGTCTGAAAGGCAGAGACTCAGTCTTGGGAGATCCTGTGAACGAGTCGACTCCAAGTATTTCAGAGTCGACTCCAAGTTAGCCGAGTCGACTCCAACAAGACCCCAAGTCGACTCCGAGGCAGAACAGTTCAAAAGATAGAGAATCATCTTTTAGGCCTCTGAGAACGAGACGTCTCCTGAAGATCTCGAGTCGACTCTCAAGGCAGTCGAGTCGACTCCAAGTAAACCCGAGTCGACTCGAGGAAGAAAGAACAACAAAAAAATTCAAAAGCTTCCTAAAGACAAAGAAGAAGAGGAAGCAAGAAGAAAGAAAGAAGAGATAAAAAGGAAGAAAGCCTTGACGAAGGAAGAGTCAAGCAAGAAAATGAAAGCTAAGAGCAACAATGATGATGTTAGCTTCAAAGAACTACAAGAGGTAACTAACTTGTGGCTTTATGGCACAAGAAGATAAGGTAAAATCTGAATCTACTTCTACATCAAATAATTTTCATGAAGAATTTTCCTTATGATGAATTATTAAATGCTTTTCATGATTTGTATGGTGAATGTAGAAAATTAGCTATGAAGAATAAAAATCTTAAAAAGCTAAATCTCGAAATTTCAAAAGAAAGAAATTCTAGTGATGAAATACAAGATAAACTAAATTCTGAAAATAAAAGCTTAAGGTTAAATTTAGAACAATTGATTCAAAAAAATCAGAGTTTATTTAAAGAAAATCAAAATTTAAGTAAAGAAATTAACCAATTAAAATCTTTTATTAACAAATTCACTGTAAAGTTCAGAAAGATTAAAAATGATGTTTGAAAGCCAATATGTTGCTTATGATAAATCAAAATTTGGCTTGACTCTTTTACTTAACAATAAATCTCTAGAGAAAAAGGTTATCAATTCACCAAGCAAACCATTAAATAAGATAACTTATTTCAAACATGAAAAGAATGGGCATAACAACTTTACATATCGTTCTAACATAATTAAATCAAGTGGTAAAGGTTATTACAATGAACCAAATTTGGGTTCCAAAAGGAACTATATGTCCTAACTCTCAAGGACCCAAGCAAGCTTGGGTACCCCAAAATGAAAATATGAGAATGTAGATGTAGGTGTGCCAAGATACCCATGGAACAAATAGAACTTTCATACAAATGGGTGTTCTAGACACACGTCAAAAAAAAAAAAATAAAACTTAAAATATACTTATGAAAAGTAATTAAGAAATAATAATAATAAAATCAGTAACCCTTGCATCTCATCATTATTTTTGCTTTAGTATTTGATTAAAATATGAATTGTAAGTATTGATCAATTTTGTGATATAGAAAATACTTTTGGAAATATAATCAAATCACTTCATTTTATAGTATGCTTTACTCACTATTGGAGTAAGTTGCTAAATGATTAATCAATTTATTAAGAATAACTCTATAAATTCTCTATATGCTTGATTGAGAGTTTTTATCCATGACATTATTGTTTATTGATCATAGATATGAAAATGTGTACTTAGTATGCCTTTGAATATATGCACTATGAATACCAAGATTAAAGAAACCATCTTTGGCATACTAAAATCAACTCATGCTAGTATGTACTTAATCTCAAAAGACCTTGCCATTGGCTTACTTAGATTATCATCTAAAAAAGTCAAAGTTTACTATGCATGTTAACTAAGGAAACAAACAAAAATTAATTTCTAAATTTAAAGATGTTGTTTCCATCACTAAGTTTTTCAAAAGCTTACATTAGTTTTGTTCTTGGCACTCAAATTGAAATATTTCTACATTGGCACAAATTCACAAAAAGGGTTCAAGTGAAAAAGATTTGCAAACTATGAAAACAAAGAAGTATCATGGCATAGTTTTGAAAACCAATTTTGTATTAAGTTGTGCACAGAAAATAATATTGAATACAATTGTTTCTGCACCAAGAACACCATAAGTAAAATAGGATTAATAGAATCCTTGAAGAAATAAAAAAGGCAATGTTGTATGATAGTCATCGTACTTAAATGATTTTTTTTAAAAAGCTATCATCATTATTTTCATATATATGGTTTCTATTAGATCTATTTTTGATTGAAAACTTTATTTGATCTTCTGAAAAATAGAAAATGATCTATTGCCTATCTTTCATATTTTTCAGTAGTATATATATTATGCTTGATATGGTCGTTTGAAAATAATGCCAAATTTGATAAAGATATTTCTATTTTTGGATATCATTCATTCAAGCAATGCATATAGAAACATTTAATGAAAAGATTCTAGGTTATAGAAATATCAATTCATTTTATTCTTTATGAGACTAATGATTTATTACAAGATACTAAATCAAATTATATATGTATATGGTTAATCTTTTACATATAACAATCCCTGAAAATTTGTAATAATTAGAACCAAATTGAGTTTTCCAGAAATGCACTTAATGAAGAAAAATTGATGACTACTAAAAGACTAAATCAAGAAATAGATGAAATAGATCTTGATGAAATTCTTGCATGATTAGAAGTAAAGATCCCATTATCATTGCTTGCTTTATGAGCTTTATATTCTGTCAAATGAATGTGTAGAATGCCACTCCCTATGTGGTTATTTCATTAGAAAAGATCTATGTAAAATAACTACCTTATTTGAAAAACACTCATTACAAATATGATAAAGCAATATATGATTGCGGAACAAGACATCAAAAGCATGATATAAAAGCTTGAGTAACTTTCTTGATAAAAAGTAATAAATCTATACATTAAGAAGAAGACAGAATTTGTGATATCTTGCTTGCTCACAAGCATACATTGATGGCATCCTTTTTGGTTCTACTAAATGAAGATTTATATGGAGATTTTACTAAGCTCATGCCAAAGTGAGTTGAAATATGTATAATGAATGAATTAACATTTTTTCTTGAACTCCAAATTAAGACAAACAAGAAGGGGATCTTCATTGACCCAAATTAGTCCACAAGAAAACTCTTATAGAAGATTGGCATGAAGAATGTATGTCTATGACCCCATCTTGTAAAATTTGAAAAGGATGAGCAAAGTAGATCTATTGTTTTAAAGCTGTATTGAAGCATGATAGAATAAGTATTTTATCATACAGCTAGTAAAACCAGATTTGTATGCTCATTATGTGCCCTTGTGCAAGACTTCAATCTAACTTTAATGAATCATATTTTATTGATACAAATAAATCATAATCTGAATTTTGATAGAAACAACTGTTTAAGATAAGTTGATTAAAACTTAGCTAACATGTCTTATTGATAATTATCCTTAAGCAAATGAATCTAAGCTAAATTGATTCTGAAAATAAAAAAATTGATTTGACCTTGATAAATCTTCCTATTACTTCACATGCTTGTCCTTGAACCATCTTGGTTAATGAAACTATCTCTTTAGTTCAAGTGATATGTGTTTGCTTATATTTAGGCAATCTCTTGAGTAAAGTGACTCATATTCAATTGTTGTCATATCTTATGATTGAGTCACCTAGTTAAGAAATATGCTATATGAATATTTTATATCTTGAAGAAACTAATGACTTTTCTTCAAGAAAGAAAAAGAATTTTGTTAATAATGCAGGATCCTTGAGCAAGAAAATGAGAGACTTCAACTTGAAGGATATCCTCCACGTAAGATACAATAAACATTCACATGCAAATAAGAGAGAGGACCTTCTTCAGCCAAAAGTTTCATACATAAAAAATCTAGTAGGTATTTGACTTGAAGAATGCAGAATGAATCGGTAATTTTAGATACCTCTCTCATAAATTAGCTAAGCAAAGTCAATAACTTAAATCTTATTGTGGCATGATTAAAATCTTAAATATTAATTTCTAGATATCCATGTCTATATCTGCATTAATTGACTTATGCTTTTAGAAATTATTTCATGGTTTGCTCAAACTAAAATTTCTTTGGCCTATATCATAAACCATGAATACACAAGTATATGCTAAAATTTTGATTTAAAATAACTTGTGAGAAGTTATGAATCCTTGAGCACAATGAAAATGTTGTTTTGCATGATATACATCTATATGATACCATAAGATTATTTCTTTATTCTGCTCTTTCATGTAAATTACTTGAGAATAACAAAAAGAGAGAGAAGATAAAAAAAGAAAATGGATATTATTCAAGAGAAGTAAATCTAAGTAAAGGCAAATACTCCAATCTTAAGGAAAAGCAAAACAAGCATAATATATTCGGCACATTTGTGAGACTTGTGTGAGCATTCTTTTGGGAAGGGATAAAATCCGTAATTAATTACACTTAAACAGGGAGAGTTTGAAGTGAACATTTTAACCTTTCTATATTGCTCATCATAGGGATGGTGCCAATTGGGGAGGCCTAGTGGTAGTACCCGGCACTATTTGACCCAACTATTCGTGTAGGGTATATTAGGGACGGCACAAGAGGGAGGCTAGTGGTAGTACCCTCGTGCCCCTTCCAACTCCACCAGATAGGGAGCAAATAGAGTATAGAACATAGAAAAGTAAAAACGAAAAACAATATCAAAATGTTCGTTAATTGGTTTAAGAAAAGAAATTCAAAAAAAAATGAGGAAATGAATGACAAAGTAAATAAAAGTATATAAGAAGAATCAAAGTCAAGTTTTAATCACTTGGAACACACCTTAAGGATGAAATTAGTGGAAGATTATATTTAAATAGGAGGAGTTTATTTGAAAAAAATTGATTTTGATCCTTGACATGCTTGTTCTTAATATTTTAATGCATGACTTAACACATAATATATTTTGCATGTGGCATAATGTTTTGAATTATGGATTCTCCAATATTTTTGTAATGCTCCATGCTTGGATAAGTTGATTGAAATATGTCCTATACTTGAAATATGTCTTAACTTTGCTCACAAGTCTTTGCTTCACCCTTGCTTCAAACTAACTTGTGTTCCAATGCTTGAATGTTTGAAATACCACATAAAGTCTTTTTTATAGGTAATATTAAAAAGAAATTTCAGTTTTTATCATTCACGATTATCTTTGAAAGTTAAATAGATTTACAAAAAGAAGAAGAGAAGGAATTTCTATTTAGGCAAAATGAATTAATCTTGATCTATCTTTCTACTTGCAACTTTGATACATAATGTCCTAATACTTGTTAAAATATCCTCCATTTTGTATCGAAAACTCAATATTAAATACAAAGATTCTGAAAGTGCTCAAATGTTATTGAATATGTATTTTCAATCTTAGTGATTTAAGATGAGCTACAATGTAGAAGATACATATCTCAAATTATAATTTTGAAAGCCTTCTTGGAAATTCTTATGAAAATTCAGAATCTGATTTTGTATTAAAAGCTTAAACTTAACGTAAAATGCTTATATCGTTACACTCTTTGTAACCTTAGTTATATGCTTCAATGATCGCGTCATTCAGGAGAATAACTCAATATGATTTTCTAATGAAAATTCTAACATAAGAAAAACAGAATTAATTTTGACGCCTTGGTTGATTGTCTCGATACGCATCCGAAACATATCTTTTCTTATCCTTAAAGTGTACTAATATTGGTCTAAATGATGTGTCTTTCAATGATCTTAATTGCCAATAAATATTTTAAATATATGATTTTATTTTGATATTAAAAAAATTTATTATGCTTCATGTATACATTGCTGAAAAAACTATGATTAAGATATTGAGTTCTATAAATATATATACTTCAATGATCATCTATATGTTTTTCTTCTTCTACATTAATTAAAGACTTCCATCAAAATATATGATTATATATTATTAAAAGAATAAATGATCTTAATCTAGAAACATTTCAGCTCCCACTCAAATTGATTCTTAAAAGAAAGAAAATGTAAATGCTTTTGAAAGAATTTGAGCTTCAAATGAATCATTTTCCTGATTAATATTTCTATATATTTTCTCAAAAGATTTAGAGAAAGCATAACTTGTTCTTGAAGGATTAGAAAGAGTAATTGGTACAAATTTTGAATAATTCTAAGATCACTCTACATTTCTCGATATCATATAATTTCAGTTCTATTCACGCCTTATCATCAAAATTTGCAAATTCAATAAAGAAAAGAATGATTAAAGAAGAATGCATTCTTTGAGGGGGAGCCTTTGGATATTCAATCTAAATGCAAAATATCAACGTCCATCCTTGATAAATATCTTTCTATACGTTATGAATTGATTTTGATGAACCTCCTTATATTGCAAAGACTTGCTTTAATATATAATAAGTTTATACCTTGAGATGAGTTTCTAATAAAGGTTGTCTTATCTCAAACCTTGAGTCTTATGAAAATAAGCTGAAACTTATAGAAAATAATATTTTCGAGATTGACAATTTATTGAACATTATCTTCAATTTTTAAACTCTTAAATGGAATGATTAATTGAGCGGGGAGAAAGAAAATTTCAGAAGGAAGAGATCTTATGGAACTTATCGCATAAATCTATAACTAAAGGAGAGAGAAAGAATACTAAATGAAAAGTGATCCTAATACTCTTCAATATGTTATGATCCCTGAAAATTTCAAATCTGAAAATTTTATGATACACCTTGAGGCTTGTTATTTGGTTAATATATCTTATGCATAAATCATGGAACCAAATTGCAATTCAAACAGTTTGATCTAAGAGCCTCTAACTTAATGAAAAAGGGGGAGAATAATGTGTTGAATTTTCTTGAGTATCTCCAGAAAATCTATTTTGGAATTCACTAATGAGTCCTAATTGGGCTTGCTCTTTAGAACTTCAATTTAGTGCCAATTCATATTTTTATGTATCAAATTGTGCTTATTTTTTAAGGAATAAAAGAAAGTCTTTAAAAGAACTCTAAAAGAACTTTCAAAGCTTTGCATTTTATGTATGCTCTAAGATATATCATAAATTTCATGAATTCATATTTTGATATGTATGCCTCACAATATTTTTTTTTATCATGAAAGAACTTTGAAGCCATTAAAATTAATGATCCAACATAATGTTATATATATATATTTTTTTTAAAAAATTTGTTTTTATATTCTGAAAATTAGTTCAATGCTCTCATGTTGCCTAAATACTTAATATATTGGGCAAAAGATCTTAATGAACAAGCTTTCATACTATTATTAAAGAATGGTTAGATTTCCATTCGTGCTTTCTTTGAATATCATTCTTGGTACTTTTTGAATTAAACTTGAGAAAGATTCACCTTACACTTGATTTGAAAACTATCTTTGGAACCACATTCGATGTGTTCTCATTAATAATGGCTCTGCCCTATGCTCATCTAATCTTTTCTAACATTATTGCCTTGAGTTATATGATCATATTCTTGCATGAATTATGACATGAAAATCAGAGTACAATAAGAAAAGAAATATGTTGAGTATTCCTTATTTTGTGCTTAATGTTTCACTATCTTTTTGATGTTGTCAAAAAGGGGGAGAAATATCTAAGTATATGCTTATAATGCTTTATGTGTTGATTATGATAAGTTGATTAAATCTAAAGCATTATCATGAAGTAATTTTAAAGATATATATTTTCTACTTCAAACAACTTAGCTATGCATTACTTCTAGAATACAATATATTTTATATTGCATATACTCTAAGTTTTGTCATCATCAAAAGGGAGAGACTGATGACCCAAAGATTGATTTAAAGATTGATTTTGATGATCACAAAATCTTGAAGTATAAATACTAATGTTTGTGTTGCAAGAAGAAAGATAATTTGTTTTGCAAGGAACATAGCAAGTTGGAAAAATACAAGAAGGCCTCAAAAGCTCTCAAGAAAAGTTGGAAGAAAGCTACACTTCATTGGCCCAAGTTTCAAGTTCAAATGATTCAAGTTAGAGGAGCAAATTCAAAGAAAGATTCAAAAGAATAGTCCTCGAGTCGACTCCTGAAAGTTTAGAGTCGACTCTGGCACTCTGGAGTTTCAAGAAACAGTGCTCGAGTCGACTCCGACCGAGAACAGGCAAAAAGACAGAGAGTTGTTTTTCCAGCGCTACAGTGCTCGAGTCGACTCCAACTTCAGCGCTACAGTGCGGAGTCGACTCCCAGCTACAGTGCCGGGCAGACTACTATTCACGAGTCGACTCCTATTTCAGCCGAGTCGACTCCTGCTTCAGCCGAGTCGACTCTAGCACGCTGGGAGGCATAACGGCTAGTTTTTTCTTGACTCCAACGGCTCTATTTTTGTCTCTAACGGCTAGATTTTTGTTTTCACGCCATCTAAGCTATAAATAAGAGGAGAGCTAGGGCAGAAGTATGGAAGTGGAGACAAAACATTTAGGGAAGAGATTTCAAAGAGATTACAAGGGAATCTCCCAAAAGCACAAAAGGGCCATTCAAAAGTAAAAGAGAGAGAAGAAGAACATCCAAGTGAATCCCAAAGCTTCCTCTCCAACTGTGTGCTGCCTCGGTGATCCTCTACTTCGTGCAAAATCAGAAGAGGGTCAAGTAAAGAAGAAGCCGAGTTCCTTCATCTACAAATTTGTTTGAGGGCTTCTTCTCTTTACTTTACTTGGTTATATTTGCTATATTTGCTTATTTGAGAAGCTTGTATTTGATTTAAACTCTTGTTCTAATATCTTGTAACTTGATTCAATCAAGGGATTGAATCAAGGGGTTATGGTTTGTTGGTGAGCCAAAGGAAAAACCAACATTGTAAGGTTGTGGTTGGTGAGCCTTTGGGAAAACCAACTGGGTTGATTGTGAACCCGGAAAACAATCGTTGTAAGGTTGTGGTTAGTGAGCCTTTGGGAAAACCAACTGGGTTGGATTGTGAGCCCGTGAAAACAATCGGTTGGTTCTAGTCGGTGAGCCTGTGAAAACCGACCGAGTTCGTTGTGATCTCGCAAAACAACAAGTTGGGTTGTGAGCTTGTAAAACAACCGACTGTAATCTGAGGGATTATAGTGAAATTCCCAAGAGGCCTTGGGGAGTGGATGTAGGTGCTGGGGTGCACCGAACCACTATACATCTTTGTGTTTGTGATGCCTTATCTCTTGTATTTCATGCCTTACATTCATGCTTGATTGTGTAATATCTCTAGCTTTATTTTCTATAGAGTTATAAGTGATTGTTTAGAATTTGCTTAGCTTCCACTCCATTCTTACCATACACATAGATTAAAATTGATCATACAACTATAAGTTAATTTTAGATCAATTGCACCCTAAAGCCATAGTATAATTGCTCTAGCTTAATTTTCCATTGCTTTACTTGTAATTGCCTAGAGCTTAAGTAAATAACATCTTATCATTCCGCTGCATTCTATTCAAAGTAAAAATTAGGGAACATAATTTTTAGAAAACCCAATTCACCCCCCCCTCCTCTTGGGTTTTCACCTTGGGCAACAGCAAAGACAACATCCAACAACTCTTTTTCAGTTGTAGAATAGTTAAGTTGGGCGTCATTCAGAGTTTTGCTCGCATAATGAATCACATGGGGAAGCTTCCCCACTCGCTGACCTAGGACGGCACCTATTGCATAATCAGATGCATCACACATGATTTCAAATGGCAGATTCCAATCAGGGGACCTTATGATGGGTGCTGAGGTTAGTTCAGACTTCAGTCTTTCGAAAGCAGTTATACAAATTGGCAAAAATTAAAAATAGCATCTTTCACAAACAGATCGCATAAGGGTTTCGACAATTTACTGAAATCCTTGATAAAGCGGCGGTAAAAACCCGCATGCCCTAAAAAGGATCTGACTTTCCTAACAGTTTTGGGAGGTGGTAACTTGGCAATTAATTCTACTTTGGCTTTATCCACCTCGATTCCCCTTTGTGACACAATGTG
The DNA here is from genome assembly GCF_009389715.1 of Phoenix dactylifera. Lineage (NCBI taxonomy): Eukaryota > Viridiplantae > Streptophyta > Magnoliopsida > Arecales > Arecaceae > Phoenix > Phoenix dactylifera. The sequence goes on from NC_052395.1 coordinate 16,702,176, forward strand.
TCCCAAAACAATACCTGATTGGACCATAAAATGACATTTTTCCAGTTAAGAACTAAATTTTTCTCTTTACATCGTTCTACAACAAGGGTCAAGTGATGGAGACATTCATTAAAATTAGATCCGAATACAGAAAAGTCATCCATGAAAATTCTAAAAATTTCTCCACCATGTCGGAGAAAATGCTCATCATACACCGCTGGAATGTAGCGGTGCATTGCATAACCCAAAAGGCATGCGACGATAGGCAAAAGTGCCATAAGGACAGGTGAATGTGGTTTTCTCTTGATCCTCACGTGCAATTGGAACTTGGTTATATCCAGAATAACCATCAAGAAAACAGTAATGAGAGTGGCCAGCTAGACGTTCTAACATTTGGTCAATGAAGGGTAGTGGGAAGTGGTCTTTCCTAGTCATGGCGTTCAGCTTTCTATAGTCGATGCACACTCGCCATCCAGTTTGGATTCGAGTTGGGACTAACTCATTTGGTCATTCTTGATCACAGTAATTCCAGATTTCTTGGGTACGACTTGAACTGGGCTCACCCACTGGCTATCAGAAATAGGATATATAATCCCTGCATCTAAGAGTTTAATGATTTCAGCTAGAACCACATCCTTCATGACTGGGTTAAGTCGCCTTTGTGGTTCTCTAGAGATTTTTGCATCCTCTTCTAGATGAATTTTATGTTGGACCACAGAAGGGCTAATCCCTTAATATCAGCTATAGACCAGCCGATCGCTTCTTGATTTTTCTGAAGGATATTTAACAACTTCTCTTCCTGTTCTTCAGTTAAATTTGATGCAATAATAACAGGTAAGGTGTTGTTGTCCCCTAGAAATGCATATTTTAGGTTTTCAGGCAGATCTTTAAGTTCAAGCTGGGGAGGTTTGACATTGAAGGTACTAGCTGAGATTCAGGTATAGGTAATGATTCAAATTTAGTAGCCCATCTGCTAGTATCCATTACAGGAATGGAATCTAGTAATGCATTAACCTCCTGATTCGACTCTCCTTCCTCACAATCTTGACTAAATTGGGCCAAACATCTTTCTAGTGGATCAGAATAACTTGATTCCTCGAAGGACTTGTTATTATGTTTTCAATCATGTGAATTTCTTCTAAATCGTCCATCTCAGATGGTTGATTACTACTGTAAAGACATTGAGTTGGACGGTCAAGTTTCCAAATGCTAAGGTCATTATCCATTTCGGCAACTAATCACAGCATTTGAAGTGGCCAAAAATGGTCTACCAAGGATTACCGGGATGTGACTTCTGGGTTTTTCACTGGTTCAGTTTCGAGGACTACAAAATCCACAGGGTAGTAAAACTCATTTACCTTTACAATTACATCCTCTACAATTCCCTTAGGATACTTCACAGTCCTATCTGCTAATGACAAAGTAATGTTTGTGGGCTTTAATTCCCCAAACCTAGTTCGGTGTAGACAGAATAGGGTAATAGGTTTACACTTGCTCCTAAGTCTAATAGGGCTCTCCGAATGATGGTTTCTCCTATTTTAATTTCAACAGTGGGGCAACCAGGGTCCTTGTATTTTGGGGCAATCTGTTGTTGAATAAGAGATGAGGCTTGTGCCGCCATCACAGCTTGCCTAGGAATACTGGTTTTTCTTTTCACCGTGGTTAAGTCTTTTAAGAATTTTGTATAGGAGGGATCTGTCTGATGGCATCTAGGAAGGGTAAATTTATTTGGACATTTTTAAAGACTTCCATGATTTCATCGTACTGAGATTTTTTCTTTGAGTCTTGTAGTCTACTAGGAAAGGGAGCCTTGGGTGTGTACGTCTCTATTGGTTTCTCCTCTATTCCTTGTGTTCCCTGTTCTTGTGCCTTTTTCTGGGTGGGGTTTGGTTCATGCTTTTCTTCTTTTTCTTGCACAGGAAGTTGGACTTTGTTGTCCACTTGCTTGCCAGACCGTAAAGTGGTAATTGCCTGGACTTCATGGGTAGGGTTTCCATTAGAATCAATCTGAAACTGGCCTCTCGGCCCTTGATTCTGTTGCCTACTAGGGTTAGGCACTGGCTGACTGGGCAATTCACCTTCTTCCTATCCCCTAGAGAGTTGGCTATTTGGCTCAGACTAACCTCAAGTTTTGCAATCGCTTGCGCATGGAATTGGTTAGTCTGGGTTTGAGCCATGTTGGTCTGTTGTTGCTGTTGGATGAAGTCTTGTTGCTGCTTCATCATGTTAGCCATCATGGCTTCCAATGATGTAGTTTGCTGAGGGATAGGGGCACTATAAGTAGGAATAGGTGGAGCCAATGATTGGTTTATTTGTGATGGACCTATCCTGGAAAATTCTTTGAAAACCTGGTGGACCACCTTGATGCTGAATAGGTTCATTTTGCTTGTATGAGAAATTTGGGTGGAACCTATTATCAGGGTGGTAGACTGGGCTGAATGAATTGGGAGTGGGCTTCTTGAAGGCACTATATGAGTTTAGAGCATTTGCCTGCTCAGCCTTAATGTTGGGTAAACTAGGACAACACTCCACTAGATGCTCAGAACTGTTACACAAGATACATAAACTTTGACTCGTGATCCACTTTCATGATGGGATTTAACTCTTTATATGAACTCGAGCTAGTGGAAACAGTGAAAGCATCAAACTTTTTGCTTAAGTTGTTCATTCCAGTCACCAGATTGGACATGACATTTTTGAGTTCTGGGTCTGCTTTCATTTCATAATTACCTGGTTTTCTAGACCCGAACTCATCTCTATTTACTTCCTCACCATAGCTACTCCAATTTTGGGCGTTCTCGGCTAAGTCAACAAGAAATTCATAGGCTTGATCCGGGGTTTGGTTCATGAACCTACCCTTGTGCATGGACTCAATCATGTTTCTATGTGCCGGAGGTAGTCCTTTAAAAGAAGTGGACTAGATCAGCCTTGTCAAGCCCATGGTGCGGGCACTTGACCAAAAGATCATGGAATCTTTCCCAAAGTTGGAAAAATTCCTCCTCAGATTTTTCTCTAAAAGTTCTGATGCATCCTTAATTTTTTCAGTCTTTACCATGGGATAGAACTTAGCCATGAACTTCTAGATAGTTGTTCCCATGATGTGATGGAATTTGAAGCAAGGAATACAGCCATGCAGCAGCACGATCCTCTAAAGTCATGGAAAACAACCTTAATTTAATACCCTCTTCATCTAAGTTTTGATTTCTAAACGTTTGACAGATTGTCAAAAATTTGTTTAGATGAATGTAGGGTTGTTCACTCTCGAACCCATGAAACTTGGGTAACATGTTTATTGTTGCAGCCCGAATCTCGAATTGGGCTGCATTATTAATTGGTAATACTATGCAAGTAGGGGACTAGCGGATGCGGGTGCGAAAATTCATTCAGGGTTCTAATATGTTCACCCATTGTAGAGATCGACGGTTGGTTTACAGTTCGCAGGTTGTGATGAAAAGTTCTATCAATCTCAGGATCAAATGGGGTTAACTTATCCCTTAATGACCTTCTACCATGCATACATTATCAACTTCATTAGATTTGACTCCTACAATGAACGAAATCCTAAAAGAAGAGAAGGGCTAGACACAGATGACCACAACCAACACCACACAACAATTTGACCCTATTAGTCTTAGAATAAGTGAGGTTTAGTAGCTTCTTAAATCTAGTTGCACAGAGATTTATCAGGTTAAAAAGTTTCTGAAATTCTCTCTAGATTAGACAGCTCCTAATCTCCCTTTCAGATTAAGCTTGAGCTTACCAGTTAAGCAATCCAGTAACCAGTGACCAGGAAAGTCCCGGGGTGTGTGGTGGTGCCAGAAGGGATACACCGATACCACAATACCGTAACAGTTCTCACTGTTGTAAAACTTTCTAGACATCACCAATTACTAAATTCTCACTGGAGTGGCTTTCAGCCGCTTCTTTCCAAGAGCCTAATTGAGCTCGAAAACCCTAAGGCCAACGTCTAATTTGATTTTAATTTAATTTGGCTTAGGATAAGTATGCAAGGTGGTGATTTTTGGGCTAAGGACAGGTAATGACTTCCTACCTTATCTTTTTAATGGGTTTTGCCCTTAAATTATTTATGCAAATGCTTAATACTAAATGCAGCAAATAATCAATAATTTTTTAAAGTTTATGCAATGTCATTAGGTTGTACTGATTAAATGAGCAAACAATTTTTTTTATTTTTTATTTTTTAATTTATTATTATTATTATTATTTTATTTTATTTTTTTTATAGCAATAACTTGAATGTAAACTAAACACAATCCTTATGCGTCAGTCAATCTCCGAATGCCCGTTGAATAAGCTCTGGAGATTACTCCGTGAGGAGTCCCAATAGAGGTATGATAACCTCGGAGGATTGCACCCTATCAATTACTAGCAAAAATAATAATTTTTTAATTTTTTATTTTTTTTTTTTTTTTTTAAACTTCAAATTTCGAATCTCAGAATTCAAATTTTGAATTTAAAATTTTTTGAATTTTTGAATTTTGGATTTTTTTTAATTTTAATTTTTTTGAATTTTAAATTTCAATTTCAAATTTCAGAATTTAATAACTACGAAATTATTAACTAGAAATTATCAAAATAAGAAAAATTAATAAAAATTCACTACCCGGAGTGCGTTCACTTCGGGCATCCAAAATTCGATTTGATCTTCGTGATCGTTCTTGCTTCTCGATTGCCTTTCGGCAACGGCACCAAATTTTTGTTCGTCCGATTTCTGTTTACTTAAAAATATGCTAAATAGATCGTGTTAGAGAACGACAAACAAAATTTAATTTATTCTACTCTTACCTTTTCTACTCGAAGAATAGTGGTTGTAAGAGGTCGATCCACAGGGAGGCGATTGGAGTTGCATAAAAATTAAAACTTTCACTCAGATTCAAAAGCGATTTTTGAATAACAAAAGAAAACCATTATGTCGGGGATTGTTGATATAATTTTCTAATTGAAACTAACTAAAAGAAAGGGTACTCAGATTCAAAAGTATTTATTTAATTAATCAAAGAAGAGTTTTTGGCATTAAATTAAAATGATGAAAACCGGTGCTAAGAGGATTGAAAGCCTAGAACATAATTGCATAAAAGAAAATTTAATGTATTGCATCAAAGAAGAATTAAAGATTGCATAAAGAAAAGAAATTAACTTGAACCCAGAACAAGGATTGCATGAAAAAGAAATGATAGAATTTGATAAAAATAAATTGATTACAAAGGTAGAAATGAAGATTAGTGGCTTGATGCTGCCTTTCTTCTGCCAAATAAATAAAGAAAAAGAAATAACAAAAATCAAAAAGAAAACTTCTCTCTTTCTCTCCCACGGTGGAACAACATAAAAATACTATTTTTTTTCTTTCTTTCTTCTCCAAAAGAACAGAGCAATGCTCTGTTTCTTCTTTCTTTCTTCTCTCCCACCGAGCTCACCTCTCTAAGCTCCTCTGTTTGCTTAGCCTCCAACCCCAACCCGAGCTCTCCCTTCCTTCCCTGGTTCTTGGCCTCAACACCAACCGAGCACCCTCTCCTCTCCTCCTCCCCTCTTTTTTATAGGCCCTTGGAGATGTGGTAGAGGCGGGATCAGCGGGATCGGCTGGGCAGATCGCGGAAGGAAGGCGCGGTCTTGCTTCTTTGGGCCACGGATGCGGGATCGCCGGAATGCTTGATGCGGAAGGCGTTGCTAGGATCACGGAAGAGGGGAGTCATCCGGGATGCTGGGGTTTCCTTCACGGACACGGGATCGTTGCTCTTCCCTCTCTTTGGGTGCTGAATTGGAACGTTCATGGCACGGGAGAGCTGGCAGCGACGGGAGAAGAGGAGGAAACGTTCCCAGCTTGCTTCTTCGAGCCATGCTGGGATCACGGGATGAGATGGGATTCGGAAGAGCTGGCACGGACGGCTAAATGCGGAGGAGCCCGGACGGGATGATGTGGGTTCCTTCTATGAGGTGGCTCCTTGATGGCTGCCTAATTTTGGGAGGCTGGAGTTCCGGATGGGGGTGCTGGCAACGGAAGCAGAAGGTGAGGATGCGCTAGCATCCGGAAGAGGTGCTGGGAGCGACGCGGACGGCTGGAGGTGAGCTGGATCACGAGCGTGAATCTGGGGACCTCAACGGTTGGCTGGATCGGGGCGTGGTGGGGTGAGATGCTCGCTTGCTTATTTTGGAAGAGGGGCTGAAGCCGAAGGAGCCGATTCTGGATCATTGGATGCGGATACGGAGATGCTCGCGATGTTGCGGGATGAAGATAGGATGTGTAGGCCCTAGAAGATGCTGGCTTTACTTGAGCTCGGGCTGCCAGGGCATTGGGCTCAAACCTAATGTTAATTGGTTTCTTTGGATTACTGCACTCAAACACAAATACCACGTTAATTAGTTAATTTTATTATTAATGATTAGCTAAAATACTAATTAAAATGGTCTGACGATTGCACTTTTGTGCTCTCATCATCAGCATCCGCCAAAGGTTTAAGAGTCTCGCCCCCCGCCCTTGCGCCGGATGGAGCAGGTGCGCAGGGGAGGTGGTATTGAATCGCGACAGTCGGGGGAGGCAGAGACATCAGGGAGGCGTTTGGCTCGAGCTTTCTTCGTGGGCAGCCGGCTTGTCGAGCTGGGGGCGGCGGGGTTGTCCGGTGCCGGGACCGGGGTTGATGGTGGAACGCCACGATGGAGCGGCTGATGACCTTGAATCCGGAGCGGTGGCAGAGGCCTGTAGCCAGCACGGGGGCAGTTTCTATGCATAGTGCAGCCATATGGCACGGGAGGCACAGTGGGGACCAATTCAAGGATGTGCTGAATCAAGGGAAGGCCAAGCTTGGGGTCTCAAGCTGCGGTGGGGATGCAGGGGGAATCCAAGAACTCAAGGCACTGGTCTATGAACACAGTGTGCCATTTTGGCATAGGACAATGGTGGGGGGAACCATGTCCAAATCTTTCTTCAGTTAAAGGAGTCAATAGTGGGTGTGAACAAGGGTCTTCCGATTTTTGAAGGGGGTTTGGATGTGGGGTAGGTGGCAGCAACAGTGTCACGACCCCCGCCCCGTTCCCGGCGGGCCGCCGCGACGGTCCTAGGGTGCGGGTAGGCATAAGGCCACCAGCCACCGCGTAGAACCCTACTACCTATCAATCATCAATAAATCTTGAAAATTTTGGCATGATGCATGCACAAAATGATCACCTTTCCTATGGTGACCTGTCAGGATTATCTCAATACATATAACACACTACCTGTCAGAGCAGCAATCACATAATCCGTCACATAATGAACCTGGACAATATATATCAATACATTATCTCAGGCATATAACTCATATGTATAAAAATCTGGTTCCCATTCCATCCATGGTCAAACCCATATCCACAACAGGATCTATGACTGTAACTATGCACTATATACAATAGAAGGTTTATAATACACCAAAAGGTATAAACCTCTATTTACATTATACTATACTATACTATGGAGCGGCACAGCTAGCAGGCAACCACTAATCCTGCTCCTCTCTATACAATACCTTTCCTGCAATCAAAAACATCAAACTGGGGAGTGAGTATATAAATACTCAGTGAGTGGAGTAGAGAGTACTATGCACATGAGACAAGATATAATCATGGCTCGAGGTAAAATCTCAAGATCAATAACAAGATGAACATGAACTCAACATAAAGAATATGGAGTAAATCATCAATATCACCACAATCAATATCAACTCATCTGAAGCATATATGGAATAATCAAGTCAACATATATGCTGCTCATGAATATGCTCAACATGTCATAGTACCGAATCATATAAATCAGGTGTCAATAGGCTGAATCATCAACAAGACAGCTATCGGGAGGTGGGTTTTACGCCCCAGGCGAACCAGCAACAACTCTCTACTGCCATATGCATACATCGAATATGACACCACACCAATATGTAAATCATCACTAGACAGCTGTCGGAAGGTGGGTTTTACGCCCCAGGCGAACCAGCAACAACTCCCTACTGTCACATGCATATGCAGGATAAGACACCATACCGATAACATAAATGCTAGACAGCTGTCGGGAGGTGGGTTTTACGCCCCAGGCGAACCAGCAACAACTCCCTACTGTCACATGCATATGCAGGATAAGACACCATACCGATAACATAAATGCTAGACAGCTATCGGGAGATGGGTTTTACGCCCCAGGCGAACCAGCAACAACTCCCTACTGTCACATGCATATGCAGGATAAGACACCATACCGATAACATAAATGCTAGACAGCTATCGGGAGGTGGGTTTTACGCCCCAGGCGAACCAGCAACAACTCCCTACTGTCACATGCATATGCAGGATAAGATACCATACCGATAACATAAATGCTAGACAGCTATCAGGAGGTGGGTTTTACGCCCCAGGCGAACCAGCAACAACTCCCTACTGTCACATGCATATGCAGGATAAGACACCACACTGATCATATAAATGCCGGCCAGTATCCAGGACAGAAATCCATCTCACATCTACATATTAAACGGCACCTCGCGGGAATTCTACATCCGCGGAAAGCCATACTGCACCTCGCGGGGTCTTACTATGCCCGGCGGCAAGCAGAATATAAGTCGTAGGACCGGCCGATCCTACGCCTAGGGCCGTGTCCCCCCCTAGGAAGGGACTGGGCTCCGCCCACCCAGAAGGCTACTATGTGCACAAAGGCCGATGTTCAACCCCATCGACTATAGGTGTCCTGCAGATACTGCCAAGCCATGCATAAATGCCATAATGCACCCTCCCAATACTCTACTAAAAAGGAGTATAATCAAGATTACCACTCACTCGATCATGACCCAATCATAAACTAACATCAGGGTTAGGAGTGAGGGTCAAGGAAGTGCAATACAACTCAATATACCACTAAAAAGGCTCTACAAATCTTTGAAATGGAGGAAATGAAATCAATTTACAAAAGAAGTTATTTCACAATTTGGAACCAATTTAATTACTCATAAAAGAGTATAATCAAGCTACGACTCACAAGTCTTTAAAATAGAGGAAATGAAATCAATTTACAAAAGAAATCATTTCACAATTCGGAATCAATTTGATTACTCATCAACCCCTCGTAATTCCTCTCAATGTTCCCTCAAATGCATGTACAGAATAATCAAGCATGGAGAATCAAGATTATAGAGGAATCTACTACAATATTAATCAATATGCTCAAGTGGAATCAATTCACACTTGGCGACATTCATGAAAATGAATTAAGGATGCTCATAGTGCAAAGTACATGACTCCCACTCACCTGTCAATCTGGCACAGCCTTGATACGCCTCCAAAAATCTACAGCTGGCAGTGGGGAACTTCTTCCTCTTGTTTCCTAGCTTCTTGCCCAACTGTGACATGCATTTACAATACATTTAGTCTTGTATCAAGGGCCATAATCTACGTGCCAATTATAATATAGGGAACTTTAATTGATTCAACTCCCCCGTTCCCTAAATCTTTTCTTTTCTTTCTCTTTTTCTTTTTCTATTAATTAACTCATCATTTATGTGTATTAGGGACTCCCTTGCACGAGTACAAGGTCTCCCTTAGCTTAATCTGGGCTTAATACCCTATTATGGCATGAAATCCCCTATTTTCCCACTCGGATGAACAGTAACCCGAACTGACAGTGGGTTACTTCATCCCGGTTTTGATCCACTTTCAGGACTCCAAATTTGATGAAATTTTTACCTAACATTCTACACTCACAGAGGATTCCAAAGAGGTAACATGCATTGCTATCGGAGGTCGTTTGACCTCCTAAATAATTCGCCGAAGTTGGGACTTCGACACAGTTTTTTCGTAGTGCCGGAAAAATTTGTCAAAATCCGATTCTTCCTCTTTTAACCGCCTCTACAACCCTTATCCGACCCTTCTAGACTATATCCACCCTTTGTATAGCCTAATGTCATCAAAAGACTAGATAGGGATGGATATTTACCTTTTTCTTTTTGGAAATCGAGGTCCTTGCGTAGAGGGGAAGAAGATCTACACTTTTCCCTTCAGCTGGCAGCGCATCCGGGATCTCCTATCTTTTCTTTTTCTTCTTCTTCTTCCTCTTCCTTTCCTTTCCTCTCCTTCTTTTTTTCCTCTCTGTTGCCGTCTGAGAACCCCCCCCTCTCTGTCTCTCGGTTTCATTCCAAAGCCACAGCAAACCCTCCAATTAAATCACATCAAAATACTATTCACCCTTTTTTTAATATTATTAAATTCCCATTTTGCCCCTAACACTTCAACATATCTACTGTTATGCCATTAACTTTTGATTTCTTTCCAATTTTACCCTTACCACTTCAACGCATCTACAACTATGCCATTATCTTTTCATTTCTTCCAATTTTACCCCTCATATCAATTTTAAAGGACTATTCTATCCTTTTTTATATAAAAAAATATTTTGGGGTTATTACATCCTCCCCCTTATATAAAATTCGTCCTCGAATTTAAAAGAGTAAATTACCTGATTACTCAAAGGGGTGAGTGTATCTGCTCTTCATATTCTGCTCAGTGTGGTATTGGAAATCAAATAAATTAGGAGTGTTTTACCTTCTATCTCTACCACATAGGTAGGATATACATACTTCGCTTTTATACTATCCCCTACAGGTGTATTAATAGCTAAGGGAATACGCATTAATATCTTATCCTTAGCTAACTTTTTAGCAAAATAAGGGGACACAAATGAATGGGTAGCTCCAGAATTAAATAATACTCTAGCTTTAATCTTATCAATGAGGAGCATACCTGTCACAGCTACATTTAATGCCTGTGCCTCTTGTGGATTTACCGTGAACACCCTTCCTTGCCCTCTACCTACTGGAGCTGATGGCTGAGATGGTCCAACACTCTGCTGTGATGCTGGTGTCTGACCTCTGCCTCTGCCTACAGGCCCCCTACTACTAGGCCTGTCCATCTGCACAGAAGGGTAGGATGCCAAAGGCACAAACTGCTGGGTGGCACCCTGCAGGCATTCTCTGGCAAAATGACCCGGCTGTCCACATCTGTAGCACACTCCCTGGCCCATTCTGCATCTGCCAGGGTGCTGCTTCCCACATATGCCACACACTGGCCATGATTGGAACCCAGATTCAGTTCTGGCTATAGTGACTGGAGGACGAGGTACTGATGGTAGAAAAGTATCTTGTGATTGACCTCTTTCCCTCCATTTCCTCTTACGTGGGGCAGGTGGAGCTGAGCGTACAGACTGCTCCGTCGGGCCCTCCGAGAGATCTACTCCCTCAGATCTACCTCTACTGTTTTGCTCCTTCCCCACACTCATTTTCCTCTGTTCTCTTTCAGCTCTTTCCTCTTTATTTCTGGTCTCCCACTGTTTTGCTTTATCTATCAGCCTAGACAAGGTGGGGACCTCTACTGCCAGTACTGCATTATAAAGCGGGGAAATCAGACCTCGTCTGAACCTTTCTATCCTGGCAGCTTCAGTGGGGATGATGTAAGGAGCATACTTCCCCAATCTAGTGAACTCACGAGCGTACTCAGATACGCTCATTCCGGGCATCTGCTTCAGCCTCTCAAACTGAAGAGCCCAATTCTGCCTCTCAGCCGGAGACAAGAACTCATCCATCACTGCTTGCCTGAACTCTTCCCAGGTTGGAGGATTCCTACTGTACAATCTATCTTCCATATGCCTCTGGTACCAGTCCCAGGCATCTTCCTTCATTGTAAGCCCTACAAGTTCTATAGCTCTTGCATCAGAACAGGGCAGTCTCCGTATCATCTTTTCAGTCTCCTCCAGAAATCTCTGAGGATCTTCACCTTCTTCCCCCTTAAACTCCGGGGTTCTGAGCCTCAGAAACTCCTGTACAGTAATCCTCTCATTATCTAGAGCCCGCCTGGCCAAACTTCTTGGCACAGGTACAGGAGGTGGGATAGATACTACTGACGGGGCAGGAGGTTTCCCCTGAGCAATCTGCTCCCTCAGAGCCTGATTCTCCGCCAGTAACTGTTCCATCAATGCATCTCTACTTCCTACATCTCCTTGATCATCAACCCTCCGTCTATCAGTAGGAGGAGGTTTTTCTCTTTGGGGCTCGACATGTGCAGAACCCGCATCCAATGCTATATCTGGCTCCATCCTCCTTCCAGGACGAGCAGGTCCTCTCCTTGGAGGTATTCTTTATATCTCTCTAAAAAAGTCAAAAAGAGAGGATGGTCGTTACACACTGAGTCATGATATATTTTACTGAGTTGTAAATGACTCATAAAATAACATACAGAAAAATCCTATGCTCCATAGTATAATCCTATACTTAATCCTGACTCACCCTATTGCTCTGACAGGACTCTTGTTTAACCTTTGCTCTGATACCAAGCTTTGTCACGACCCCCGCCCCGTTCCCGGCGGGCCGCCGCGACGGTCCTAGGGTGCGGGTAGGCATAAGGCCACCAGCCACCGCGTAGAACCCTACTACCTATCAATCATCAATAAATCTTGAAAAATTTTGGCATGATGCATGCACAAAATGATCACCTTTCCTATGGTGACCTGTCAGGATTATCTCAATACATATAACACACTACCTGTCAGAGCAGCAATCACATAATCCGTCACATAATGAACCTGGACAATATATATCAATACATTATCTCAGGCATATAACTCATATGTATAAAAATCTGGTTCCCATTCCATCCATGGTCAAACCCATATCCACAACAGGATCTATGACTGTAACTATGCACTATATACAATAGAAGGTTTATAATACACCAAAAGGTATAAACCTCTATTTACATTATACTATACTATACTATGGAGCGGCACAGCTAGCAGGCAACCACTAATCCTGCTCCTCTCTATACAATACCTTTCCTGCAATCAAAAACATCAAACTGGGGAGTGAGTATATAAATACTCAGTGAGTGGAGTAGAGAGTACTATGCACATGAGACAAGATATAATCATGGCTCGAGGTAAAATCTCAAGATCAATAACAAGATGAACATGAACTCAACATAAAGAATATGGAGTAAATCATCAATATCACCACAATCAATATCAACTCATCTGAAGCATATATGGAATAATCAAGTCAACATATATGCTGCTCATGAATATGCTCAACATGTCATAGTACCGAATCATATAAATCAGGTGTCAATAGGCTGAATCATCAACAAGACAGCTATCGGGAGGTGGGTTTTACGCCCCAGGCGAACCAGCAACAACTCTCTACTGCCATATGCATACATCGAATATGACACCACACCAATATGTAAATCATCACTAGACAGCTGTCGGAAGGTGGGTTTTACGCCCCAGGCGAACCAGCAACAACTCCCTACTGTCACATGCATATGCAGGATAAGACACCATACCGATAACATAAATGCTAGACAGCTGTCGGGAGGTGGGTTTTACGCCCCAGGCGAACCAGCAACAACTCCCTACTGTCACATGCATATGCAGGATAAGACACCATACCGATAACATAAATGCTAGACAGCTATCGGGAGATGGGTTTTACGCCCCAGGCGAACCAGCAACAACTCCCTACTGTCACATGCATATGCAGGATAAGACACCATACCGATAACATAAATGCTAGACAGCTATCGGGAGGTGGGTTTTACGCCCCAGGCGAACCAGCAACAACTCCCTACTGTCACATGCATATGCAGGATAAGATACCATACCGATAACATAAATGCTAGACAGCTATCAGGAGGTGGGTTTTACGCCCCAGGCGAACCAGCAACAACTCCCTACTGTCACATGCATATGCAGGATAAGACACCACACTGATCATATAAATGCCGGCCAGTATCCAGGACAGAAATCCATCTCACATCTACATATTAAACGGCACCTCGCGGGAATTCTACATCCGCGGAAAGCCATACTGCACCTCGCGGGGTCTTACTATGCCCGGCGGCAAGCAGAATATAAGTCGTAGGACCGGCCGATCCTACGCCTAGGGCCGTGTCCCCCCTAGGAAGGGACTGGGCTCCGCCCACCCAGAAGGCTACTATGTGCACAAAGGCCGATGTTCAACCCCATCGACTATAGGTGTCCTGCAGATACTGCCAAGCCATGCATAAATGCCATAATGCACCCTCCCAATACTCTACTAAAAAGGAGTATAATCAAGATTACCACTCACTCGATCATGACCCAATCATAAACTAACATCAGGGTTAGGAGTGAGGGTCAAGGAAGTGCAATACAACTCAATATACCACTAAAAAGGCTCTACAAATCTTTGAAATGGAGGAAATGAAATCAATTTACAAAAGAAGTTATTTCACAATTTGGAACCAATTTAATTACTCATAAAAGAGTATAATCAAGCTACGACTCACAAGTCTTTAAAATAGAGGAAATGAAATCAATTTACAAAAGAAATCATTTCACAATTCGGAATCAATTTGATTACTCATCAACCCCTCGTAATTCCTCTCAATGTTCCCTCAAATGCATGTACAGAATAATCAAGCATGGAGAATCAAGATTATAGAGGAATCTACTACAATATTAATCAATATGCTCAAGTGGAATCAATTCACACTTGGCGACATTCATGAAAATGAATTAAGGATGCTCATAGTGCAAAGTACATGACTCCCACTCACCTGTCAATCTGGCACAGCCTTGATACGCCTCCAAAAATCTACAGCTGGCAGTGGGGAACTTCTTCCTCTTGTTTCCTAGCTTCTTGCCCAACTGTGACATGCATTTACAATACATTTAGTCTTGTATCAAGGGCCATAATCTACGTGCCAATTATAATATAGGGAACTTTAATTGATTCAACTCCCCCGTTCCCTAAATCTTTTCTTTTCTTTCTCTTTTTCTTTTTCTATTAATTAACTCATCATTTATGTGTATTAGGGACTCCCTTGCACGAGTACAAGGTCTCCCTTAGCTTAATCTGGGCTTAATACCCTATTATGGCATGAAATCCCCTATTTTCCCACTCGGATGAACAGTAACCCGAACTGACAGTGGGTTACTTCATCCCGGTTTTGATCCACTTTCAGGACTCCAAATTTGATGAAATTTTTACCTAACATTCTACACTCACAGAGGATTCCAAAGAGGTAACATGCATTGCTATCGGAGGTCGTTTGACCTCCTAAATAATTCGCCGAAGTTGGGACTTCGACACAGTTTTTCCGTAGTGCCGGAAAAATTTGTCAAAATCCGATTCTTCCTCTTTTAACCGCCTCTACAACCCTTATCCGACCCTTCTAGACTATATCCACCCTTTGTATAGCCTAATGTCATCAAAAGACTAGATAGGGATGGATATTTACCTTTTTCTTTTTGGAAATCGAGGTCCTTGCGTAGAGGGGAAGAAGATCTACACTTTTCCCTTCAGCTGGCAGCGCATCCGGGATCTCCTATCTTTTCTTTTTCTTCTTCTTCTTCCTCTTCCTTTCCTTTCCTCTCCTTCTTTTTTTCCTCTCTGTTGCCGTCTGAGAACCCCCCCCTCTCTGTCTCTCGGTTTCATTCCAAAGCCACAGCAAACCCTCCAATTAAATCACATCAAAATACTATTCACCCTTTTTTTAATATTATTAAATTCCCATTTTGCCCCTAACACTTCAACATATCTACTGTTATGCCATTAACTTTTGATTTCTTTCCAATTTTACCCTTACCACTTCAACGCATCTACAACTATGCCATTATCTTTTCATTTCTTCCAATTTTACCCCTCATATCAATTTTAAAGGACTATTCTATCCTTTTTTATATAAAAAAATATTTTGGGGTTATTACAAACAGCTTCGGTGATATGGGCTGTGCTGACTCTTAGGGTGATTTATAAAGCTTCTGTTATGGAATTGCCATGGCATGGGGAAACCCTCTTTTGCCCCAGCTTTTCGTAGGTTGGTGCACTAGCACAACCTTGACAATTGTGTCATGTTTGAGACTCGGCTTTCAGGGAGTAGCCTTCAGAAGGCTAGGAGGGCGATACTGAGGTCATGGGGTTTCTATGCTGTGGAATCTCAAGGACTATCGGAAGGTATTATTGTAACTTGGGGTTAGGGTTGATGTAGAGTGGACATCTTCCATGTTTGCAATCAAGAGGTAATTATGGTGATCTCGGAGGGGAATAGAAGCCCGTGGGTCCTCTCATCTGTGTATGCTAGCACTGATTATAGGAAAAGGAGAATCTTGTGGAAGGAGGCTTCTCAGCTGATCGGTCAGGGTTATCCTATGTTGATAGCAGGTAATTTCAATTGTATTGTGGATCCCCAGAAGAAGATGGGGGAGAAGCCGTTCTCTTACAAAAGAAAGATCAAGGATTTCCAAGACTTTCTTACTTCTAATGGATTGATAGATTTGGAGTTTGCGGGCCCTAGGTTCACTTGGTGCAATAATCAGCAAGGATGGGCCCAAGTTTGGGAGAGACTAGACAGAGCTTGTGCTACAATTGGGTGGGTTCAGTGCTTTCCAAATCATCACGTCAGACACCTGCCTAGGATTGCGTTGGACCATAGCCCTCTGCTGCTGTGTACTGATGCACATATCCCAATTCTTGCCCCCTTCAGATTTGAGAAGTTTTGGTTATGCTATCCACGGTCCTGGGAGATGGTGAGGGAGGCTTGGAGTGCCTCGGTTAGGGGTGATGCGATGTACCAGTTTTCTCGTAGGCTAGAGCTGATGAGGAGGCGGCTACGGAGGTGGAACCATGAGAAAGTGGGGGAACATTTTTAGGAGGACAGAAGAGGTAGAGGAGGCCATTGCCAGGTTACAGTTTCAGGAGGCACAGAGGGGAGGACTATCGGATGAGGAGGTGGGGGTGCTCACATCGCATTTAGCATTTCATGACTCTCTTCTTAGATAGCAGGAGACATTGTGGAGATAGAAGTCTAGAGTCCAGTAGATTTCAGAGGAAAATTGGGACACCGGATTCTTTCATCAGGCGGCAGTGATCAGGAGGCACCAGAATAGGATCAGAGTCATCAGGGGAGAGGATGGGCAGTTGTTGGAGGACCCCGTCATAATTCGGAGGATTATGGAGAGCTTCTTCAGGGCGAGGTGGATGGAGCAGTTAGGGGATGGGAGCTGGGCGGAGATGCCGAGACCTGTGGCTAGGGTGTCAGAGGAGGAGACTGCGGCACTGATCAGTCCGGTATCGGAGAGGAAGATTAGGGAGGTGGTGTGGTCCTGATAGGTGCATGAAAATGTACCTTTTAACACTACCACTTTAGGCTAAATTGTTAAGACTTAAGCATGATTTGGGTATTTTTATGATATTTTTCTAATCTGAGCTTTACTTCACAAAGTGTCCAAGTCTTAATTGATTTTGGTGATTTTATTGTAGGAATGGAGTTAAGAAGATTGAATATTCCATTGCAGTCTGAATGAAATGAAACTTAGTGGAGATGAAGTAGACATGATGAGGTTTCATATGCATCAAGAATCAGGTCAATTGGAGCTCCAGAGAAAAAGTTATGAGGTTGCAAAGTTAGGTTTTCCTAAACCGCCAGCCTGGGCCCTGATAGATCAGACCTTTATATAATATTTTGATAATTTCAGGATCTATAGAAGTCCAAATGAGATGATTCAAATTTTGTTGGAAACTAGACTTCCAGATCTTTCCAATGAATATAAGAACAGAAAATATGAAGATCAGATGCGATCTAGAGAGTCTCTCGAACTTTATGCTGACGTTGGTGCTCGGGGGTAAGTCGAAAAAATACATGCAAACGTGTCTAAGTCGTGTTTCCTAGGGTTTTTAGCCCCAAAAATCATATATATACTTGGAGGAGCACGCCATTCTGAAGGAAGAAAGGCTGCATTACAAAGAAATTATCAAGAGGAGCCAAAAATTCATGGAGAGCTAATTCTTTGGTGAAGCTAGGGATGAACTCGCTTGGATGATGGTAGTTTCATTTATATTTGATCTATGTAATAGATTCTCATGTTGATACAATTCTTGTTTATCATTTTTCATCAATAGATCTTTCTTGTGTTGGGATAATCTTGAACATATTCTTTTTATAGATTCAGCCATGTCTTTTTCTATAGAATTGTTGAGGTGCCTGATTATATCTAGATTTGATTATTTATCCAGTTAGTATGATTTTTTGCTGAAATATTGCCATTGGGTATATTTTTGTCTTTGAATCTGAGTCTAAAAGGATAACAATCCTTGGTTTTAAAAGAGGAGAATGATTTTCTAGAATTACCACTAAATATTTTGATTGTAATGCTATATCTTCCGATTAGAGAATCTGGTGCTATGATATCTAATTGAGTTATCCAATGGATCAAATATGAATGGAATTACCTGATTCAAGTGAAGAATTCCCGATGCTTTGCTGCCATTAATTCTGGTCACATCTTTTCACTACTACAATCTAATTGTCAATTTACTTTTAAACATTCACATCACATTTTACTGCTTTGATATTTCCTTTTAGTTTTATAGTTCCTTTTAGTGTTCCTACCTTCTCCTTGTGGAATCGACACCCCAATATATATTGCGATAGCCGCGTTATTCTTTGGGCGTAATCAAATTTTGGCGCCGTTGTCGGGGAGAACGGTACAAGAAGCGCTTCAAGGAATAAGTTTGCTGAATTAATTCATCAAAGCGGTAACCTCGTTTCTTCTTCTTTTTTTTTTTCTCTTGCTTTTTGTCTTCAGTTTATTTCATTCATAGTTTTGATTTGATTGTGCAAAAAAAAAAAAAAAATAATATACATATATTTTGTGTTGCATGCGTAGGCATAGAGACGAGTTAGGTAGATTTGCAAGAAGACCGGAATTAGAACGTGACATTTTTTCTGTGAATTTGCCCGATACGCCATCTAATTCTAACACCATGAGCAATCACGAAGATCAGCCCATTAGGACTCTCCAGGACTATCTCCATCCTACACGCACAGCCACACCGTCATGCATTATGTTCCCACCCAATGTCCTACAACAGGATTTTAAACCAGGAATGATACAGTTACTTCCTACCTTTCATGGCTTAGAGAATGAAAATCCTTACGTGCACATTAGAGAGTTTGAGAAGGTAGTGGCGACTGTTCATAGTCAACCCGGTACAATAGATGTAGTTAGACTTAAGTTTTTTCCATTTTCTCTGAAAGATAGAGTGAAAAGTTGGTTGTATTCATTGAGACCGCGGTCAATAGGATCTTGGGATGAGATGACATAGGTTTTCTTTAACAAATACTTCCCCCACCATAAGACCAGTGGTTTGAAGAGACAGATTTCAACCTTTGCACAAAAGGATAGTGAGACTTTGTATCAGGTGTGGGAGAGGTTTAAAGATTTGTTGAACTTGTGTCCTCATCACGGCTATGAGAGTTGGCATTTAGTTAGTTACTTTTATGAGGGACTTACACCTAGAGAGCGCCAATTTGTAGAGATGATGTGTAATGATGAGTTCTTGCAGAAAGATCCGAATGAGGCCATAGAGTACTTGAATGACCTAGCTGAGAAAGCTCATACTTGGACAGGACCTAGTGCGACTGATAGTACTAGTAGGTCATGACCTACAGCTACTCCTTCTAGTGGAGGAATTTACCATCTTAGAGAGGAGGATAATCTCAAGGCCCGGATAGAAATTCTGACTAGGGAGTTAGAGGCCTTAAAAACAAAGGATACAAAGGTTACACATACTGTTTCTTGTGTTGAGTCCCATGGACCCTGTTTTGTATGTGGTGGAGTGGATCACCTAGCTCAGGATTGTCCCACATTTGCTGAAATGAGGGGTGTGTATGAGGAACATTGTAATGCCCTAGGTATGTACAAGAAGCCTTTTACACCCTTTTCAGATACTTATAATCCTGGTTGGAGGAACCATCCTAACTTTAGTTGGAAATCTGACCCGCAACATCCTGCACAACCACAGCTGCCTAGAGCTTATTCTACACCTCCATACCATGCCCCATCTTCCAGGAATCCTTTAGAGGACACATTACATACTTTTATTGAGGCTTAAAATAAGACAAACCAGAAGTTTGAATCAATGATTACTCAGGTGGTTGAGGAAAATAAAGAGATTAGGAGTCAAGTGTCTAAGTTGATTAGTGCTTTAACCGTAAATGAGCGAGGAAAATTTTCATCCCAAGCTCAACCCAATCCCCAAGGTCAGCATATGGCACAAACTTCTAACCCTGATAGGCAAGATCTTAAGGAGGTTAATTCCATAACTACTTGAAGTGGTAAGGTTATAGAAGGGGTTCCCAAGCCTAAGGACACACAAGAGAAGTTGAGTAGTGATGTAGTTAATGTTCCAAGAGAGAAAGAGATAGTGAAGAGTCCAGTTAGAGTGCCCTTTTCTCAAGCTCTCAAGTCTACCTCAAGAGTTATGGACCATAGTGGCGAGATCCTAGAGAACCTAAGGCAAGTGAAAATTAATCTTCCTTTGTTACATGTGATAAAATAGGTTCCAACTTATGCAAAGGTCCTTAAAGATTTGTGCACTGTAAAAAGAAAACACCATGTTAAGAAAACAGCTTTTCTGACGGAACAAGTAAGTGCTTTGATTGAACAGAGAATTCCACCAAAATATAAGGACCCAGGATGCCCCACAATTTCTTGTATTATTGGGAATCATGAGTTTGCACAGGCCTTACTTGATTTGGGAGCTAGTGTCAATCTCGTGCCTTATTCTATTTACTTGCAATTGGGATTAGGAGAGATCAAACCCACCTCTGTGGTCTTACAGTTAGCTGATCGGTCAGTAAAGATACCAAGGGGGATAGTTGAGGATGTGTTAATTCAAGTTGATAAATTTTACTATCCTGTTGATTTCTTGATTCTAGACACACACTCTGTTTTTATTTCTGAATCAAAAATCCCCATTATTTTAGGTAGGCCTTTTCTTGCCACTGCTAATGCTCTTATTAATTGCAGGAATGGGTTGATGAAGTTGTCCTTTGGGCATATGACCCTTGAGGTCAATATCTTCCACATAAGCAAACAACCACAGGAGGACGATGAGTGTCACCAAACTTACCTGATAAATATACTTATGCAAGAGGAAGCCATCACAAAACATGACCCCGATCCTCTTGAATATTTTCTTATTAATTCTAGGTTTGATAGCACATTTGACTCTAATGATGTTACTAATATTTGTGCTGTTTTTGATTCATCTCAGGATTATGGGACGAGGACATGGCAACCAAGATTTGAGGAGCTGCCCTTGATGCAAGAACAATCGAAGCCATCTACCATTGAAGCCCCAAAAGTCGAGTTAAAGCCACTGCCTAAGGGTTTAAAACATGCATTTCTTGGTCCAGGTGATACCTTTCCTGTAATAATTTCTTCTGATTTAAGTGCATCACCAGGTAAAAAATTACTCACAACTTTGAATGAGCATAAATCTGCACTTGGTTGGACCATGGCCGACATTAAAGGCATCAGCCCTTTAATTTGTTCTCATAGAATTCACTTGGAGGAGGGAGCTAACCCTCGTAGAGACTCCCAACGTAGGCTAAACCCTACCATGAAAGAAGTTGTGAAAAATAAAGTCTTAAAACTATTAGATGCGGGTATTATTTACCCGATTGCCGATATCAAGTGGGTTAGTCCTACGCAGGTAGTTCCTAAAATGTCAGGTGTCACAGTAGTGAAGAATGATGTAGGAAAATTAGTCCCTACCAAAGCAGTAACCGGGTGGCGCATATGCATTGATTATAGAAAGTTAAATGCTGCCACTCGCAAAGATCATTTTTCCCTTCCATTCATCGACCAAATCTTAGAGCGTGTAGCTGGTCATCCCTTTTATTGTTTTTTAGATGGTTATTCTGGTTATTATCAAATTGAAATTGCTTTAGAGGACCAAGATAAGACCACTTTTACATGTCCCTTTGGAACTTATGCATTTCGTCGTATGCCATTTGGTTTGTGTAATGCTCCAGCTACCTTTCAAAGGTGCATGATGAGTATTTTTAGTGATATGGTTGAGAATTGCATGAAGGTGTTTATGGATGATTTGATTGTTTTTGGTAACTCCTTTGATGTATGTTTGTTTAATTTAAAAAGGGTTCTAGCTCGTTGCAAAGAAAAAGGCCTTGTATTGAATTGGGAGAAATGCCATTTTATGGTGCCTTCGGGTATTGTTTTGGGCCATATTGTTTCCTCTAGGGGAATAGAGGTTGATCAATCCAAAATTGAGTTGATTTCTAAGTTGCCCACACCTAAGACTGTGAAGGATGTTAGATCATTCCTTGGTCATGCTGGTTTCTATAGGAGATTTATCCAGAATTTTTCTGCCATATCTAGACCATTGTGTAACCTTCTAGTTAAGGATACCCCATTTGAGTGGACACAAGAGTGCCAAGAGGCATTCCAAATGCTCATTGGAAAGCTCACTTCGGCTCCCATAATGCAGCCACCAGATTGGAGTTTACCTTTTGAAATTATGTGTGATGCAAGTGACTACGCAGTAGGGGCTGTCTTAGGTCAATGGAGAGAGGGAAAGCTCTTTGTCATTTATTATGCTAGTAGGACTTTAAATAGGGCTCAAATGAATTATTCTACTACTGAAAAAAGAACTACTAGCCGTAGTATTTGCATTAGATAAATTTCGTGCTTATTTGATTGGCTCGCCTATTACAATTTTTACAGATCATGCAGCCCTTAAGTACCTTCTCGCAAAGAAGGATGCTAAGGCGTGATTAATTAGGTGGATCTTGCTTTTGCAGGAATTTAATCTAACCATCAAGGACAAGAAGGGTTTAGAGAATGGGGTGGCTGATCACCTCTCAAGGCTAATATTTGAGGATACTATAGATACACCACCGATCCATGATGATTTTCCAGATGAACAATTATTTTCTATCACCTCCATGCTGTGGTTTGCACATATTGTCAATTATTTGGTAACAGGTGAGACGCCATCAGACTGGAATGCACATGATAAGCAGAAGTTCTTAACAGAGGTACGTTCTTTTTATTGGGATGATCCACATCTTTTAAGTACTGTCCCGACCAAATTATGAGGAGATGTGTCCCAGATAATGAGATAGCAAGTGTCTTAGAATTCTGTCATTCCCAAGCTTGTGGAGGCCATTTCTCTATGAAGAAAACCGCTGCAAAAATTTTACAGTGTGGATTTTATTGGCCATCATTGTTTCGAGACACAAATGTTTACTATCGTTCTTGTGAGAGATGTCAAAAATTAGGAGCTTTGTCCCGTCGTAATATGATGCCTTTGAATCCAATTTTAGTGATAGAAATTTTTGATTGCTGGGGTATAGATTTTATGGGACCCTTTCCTCCTTCTTTTGGTTATCTATATATTATTGTTGCAGTAGATTATGTGTCCAAATGGGTAGAGGTTGCAGCTTGTAGGAACAATGACAATAAGATAGTAATTAAATTTCTAAAGGAAAATGTGTTGTCTCATTTTGGTACACCACGTGTTATCATTAGTGATCGAGGTACACATTTTTGTAACCGTTCTTTTGAAGCATTGATGAGGAAGTATGGGGTGGTGCATAAGATTTCTACAGCTTACCATCCTCAAATAAGTGGGCAGGTAGAGCTTGCTAATAGAGAGATTAAGCGTATTTTAGAGAAAACGGTTAACCCCGACCGAAAGGATTGGTCATTGCGATTAACTTATGCGCTTTGGGCATACCGTACAGCTTTCAAGACCCCCCTAGGCATGTCACCTTATAGGCTTGTTTTTGGTAAACCTTGCCACCTACCGATAAAGCTAGAACATAGAGCCTATTGGGCTATTAAGAACTTTAACTTTGATTTACCTGAAGCCGGTGAGCTTAGGAAGTTCCAGATGACCGAGTTAGAAGAGTTGCGAAATGAAGCTTATGAAAATTCTAGAATTTACAAGGCTAAGATGAAGGCATTTCATGATAGAAATATCCTTAGAAAAATGTTTGCACCTAATCAACGAGTATACTAATATGATTCTAGGCTTCATAAACACCCTGGTAAATTACGATCTAGGTGGACTGGTCCTTTTGTGGTAAAGCATACATTTGAGAATGGAGCGGTAGAGATAGAAGATTCTAGAGATGGTAGGGTGTTTAAGGTAAATGGCCAGAGACTCAAGCCGGTCCTTGAGAAAGAGGCTCCAGTAGAGGAGATATTCTTCTCATGGACCCCGTCTACGAACAGTGATGCTATGCCCATGCAGGTACGTTTCTCTTTTTTTCTTGTTTCTTTTTGTTTTTCTTTATTTTGTCTTTGTTTCAGTTTTTGTTTTTGCTTGTTTTGTTTTATTTTGTTTGGTTTCCTTAGTTTAATTTCTAGGTTTGCCAGCTTCTTGTTTTTACCATGGATTTGTGCTCCGCTAATCAGGTGACCTCTATCCTATTTTTTTTTTCTATGCTTTTATTTTCATACATTGAGGACAATGTCATGTTTTAGTTGGGGGAGGGCAGCTCATGTGTATGTGTTTTTGCATGAATTTGCTTAAAAAAAAATGATTACTGAGTATTTTTGCTGGAGTCAATTTTTCTATCTTAGTCACACTATTAAGACACCCTTTGAATTCTTTTTTTTATGCACGCATCTAAGCCTTGTGGTTTGATGGATGTTCAATGCATACAATTAGAGAACTCTCAAACTTAAGTATTTACGCATTGGTGAGCATTAGAGAGAGAGAGAGCTCATCATGTTCAGAGACTTGTGGCATGCGTTCATTGATTTTTTTTGAATTGGTTGCTCTATTGGGAATTTTTATTACACAGTTTGTGGTATGTTGGTTGATTATACTTAGGAGATGATGAAGGTCAATTTAGGATGAACATTTGAGCCTTTCAAGCTAACCCATGTTTTATCCATTAGAAGCCATTTTGAGCCGAAAAAAAAAGAACCCTTTCCTTTGTAAACCCATATGTCGTTACCCCCCCTCCACACTGGAGTTGAGCCTAAATTATTATATCTTTCCTACCTTTTACTTTCAAGTACATGCTAGGGATGATAAATGTTGGTCCGCAAATAATGAAGACAAGAAAGGGGATGTACTGTGGTGGTTTCTCATTGGTGCTGGCAGGTTTGCTGAAATGGACTCCAATATTGCAACCAAAGGTTGTGTTTAAAAAAAAAAAAAAGGAAGAAGAAGAAGAAAAGAAAGAAACAAAGAAACTAATCAACTCCACCAGTAGCTTCAGCTTTCTATTACCATAGGCCTTGAAAATGTCTCAGGCTCTAATCTCCATTCTGAAAATGATTCTATTAGTTCCTAAACCGCTTGTCACAGGTTCAAAATGCTAGTATGAATTTGTTGATGAAATAACCAAGTACCATGGTTGTATAACCCACATGTTTAGGCTAATACAACCAAATGGTATGACTATCATGAAAAAAAAAGAGAAAAGAAAAAAAAAAGAGAGGTACAAGCGGTTTGAGAAAGTTGTGCTTGATGTTATATCTTGTGAAGACCTCTAGCATGTACTGAAAAGTTCTTTTGAATTCTCTTATCCATCCTTTTATTATTTTTATTTTACTTAACTTTAGCCTCATTACAACCTTTTATTATTGATCTTTTTGATCCTAAGTGGGTTTGTGGTAAGAATGGTTGAGTTCCCAATGGTTGGTGATCCTATCATAAGATCAATGCTTTTTTGTTGCTTGTTCATGAACACTTGCCTTCTCATATATTTGTGTGAACACCCTTTCTCAACTCCATAGAGAGACCCCTTACACCAGTCCACTATTAAATATTATACCTGTGAGATATGGAGTTGAAGCTTTTGTTTGAAATGTTCTCGACGTTGTATGTGTCAGGGTTGGTGGTAAGATGGTTACGGCTTAGAGTACACACACACACGAATTCTAGGAGTTGCTCTTGATGGACTGATTTTGATAGTATTGTTGATCTCTTGCGAGTACTTTGTTTGTTATACTTGAAAATTATTGCTTAGCTCATGCAAAAGCTATCTACACTGGGTTGGATATAGTCCGTTCTTTTTCTTCGCTTAAATTGCTAGGGACTAGCTATAAGCTGGTTGGGAGGTGTATATGTGCATGAAATTGTACCTTTTAATACGACCACTTTAGGCTAAATTGTTAAGACTTAAGCATAATTTGGGTATTTTTATGATATTTTTCTAATCTGAGCTTTACTTCACAAAGTGTCCAAGTCTTAATTGATTTTGGTGATTTTATTGTAGGAATGGAGTTAAGAAGATTGAATATTCCATTGCAGTCCGAATGAAATAAAACTTGGTGGAGATGAAGTAGACATGATGAGGTTTCATATGCATCAAGAATCAGGTCAATTGGAGCTCCAGAGAGAAAGTTATGAGGTTGCAAAATTAGGTTTCCCTAAACCGCCAGCCTAGGCCCTGACAGATCAGACCTTTGTGTAGTATTTCGATGTTTTCAGGAGCTACAGAAGTCCAAATGAGATGATTCAAATTTTGTTGAAAACTAGACTTCTAGAGATTTCAAATAAATATAAGAACACAAAATTTGAAGATCAGATGCGATCTGGTGAGTCTCCCGAACTTCATGCTGACGTTGGTGCTTAGGGGTAAAGTCGGAAAAATACATGCAAACGTGTCTAAGTCGTGTTTCCTAGGGTTTTTAGCCCCAAAAATCATATATATACTTGGAGGAGCATGCCGTTCTGAAGGAAGAAAGGTTACATTACAAAGAAATCATCAAGAGGAGCCAAAAATTCATGGAGAGCTAATTCTTTGGTGAAGCTAGGGATGAACTTGCTTGGATGATGGTAGTTTCATTTATATTTGATCTATGTTATAGATTCTCATGTTGATACAATTCTTGTTTATCATTTCTCATCAATAGATCTTTCTTGTATTGGGATAATCTTGAACATATTCTTTTTATAGATTCAGCCATGTCTTTTTCTATAGAATTGTTGAGGTGCTTAATTATATCAAGATTTGATTGTTTATCCAGTTAGTATGATTTTTGCTGAAATATTGCCATTGGGTATATTTTTATCTTTAAATCAGAGTCTAAAAGGATAACAATCCTTAGTTTTAAAAGAGAAGAATGATTTTCTAGAATTACCACTAAATATTTTGATTGTAATGCTATATCTTCCGATTAGAGAATCTAGTGCTATGATCTCTAATTGAGTTATCCAATGGATCAAATATGAATGGAATTACCTGATTCAAGTGAGGAATTCCCATGCTTTGCTGCCATTAATTCTGGTCACATCTTTTCACTACTACAATCTAATTGTCAATTTACTTTTAAACATTCACATCACATTTTACTGCTTTGATATTTTCTTTTAGTTTTGTAGTTTCTTTTAGTGTTCCTACCTTCTCCTTGTAGAATCAACACCCCAATATATATTGTGTTAGCCGCGTTATTCTTTGGACGTAATCAGGTCCCGGATTGGATGGCTTCACCGATGTTTTTTTCGAAGGTATTGGATGATAGTAGGACAGGATGTGACGGCAGCTATTCAGCAGTTTTTCAAAACAGCAGTGATGTCGTCAGATTGGCAGAGGACCTTTATTACTTTGATACCGAAGCGGCAAAATGCTACTGAGCAGGGTCACTTCCGATCGATTAGCCTGTGTATCATCTTGTACAAGGCCACGATGAAGATACTTGCCACTAGATTGAGGGATATTCTTCCGAGGCTGATCAGTTTGGAGCAGGGAGTTTTTATAGGAGGGCGGAGCATTGCTAATAATGTACTTATAGCCCAGGAGTTCATGTTTGACTTGGGCAGGGCCCCGATGGGGAGGAGCTTGATGGGGATCAAGCTAAATATGGAGAGGGCCTACAATAGGATGCGATGGAATTTTGTGCAGCAGTCTTTGCAGGGGTTTGGATTTCATGAGACATGGATTCGGTGGGTGAAGGGCTGTGTTCGGTCTCCTCTTTTGCCATCCTAGTGAATGGCACACCATCTGGTTTCTTTGAGTCCTCTGGAGGGTTGCGGCAGGGATGTCCCCTATCCTCTTTGCTATTTATTATTTGTGCAGATACTTTGTCTATAGCTCTGCGACAGGCAGTACTCACTCAGGAGTTGGAGGCTTACAGGCCAGTGGTGGGGGCTACTCCGATCTCTCATTTGCTTTTCGCGGATGACTGCTTATTGCTAGCCCGGTCGTCTCGGCAAGATGCTAGGGTCATCGGCAGGATTCTTCGTGACTATTGTGCAGTGTCAGGACAGAGGGTCAATTTATCAAAGTCAACAATTTGTTTCAGTCTGAAGATCAGACAGGCGGTGAGGCACTCTATTTTGGAGATTTTGGGGGTAGGCGAGCAGGAGGGCACTTTGAGATACTTGGGGGTTCCGATCTCTGGTCGGTGACTGCGTAGTACGGACTGCTCTTCCCTGGAGGTTAGCATCAGGCACAAGTTGGAGGGATGGCAGATGCATTCACTGTCGATGATGGGTAGGATCACCCTTGTTCGGGCAGTCCTTTCCTCGATCCCTATTTATTTGCTATCCAACTCCCTCATTCTAGTGGGGGTCTTGAGGACTCTCGAGTAGCTCTTTAGGAACTTTATTTGGGGGAGGAGTGGAGGCAGAGGTGGTATCCACCTATGGGCTTGGGAGGTGGTGTGTCAGCCGATCAGGTTCGGGGGCTTGGGGGTGCAGTCCTTGTTGGTGAGGCTGGAGGCCCTAGCGGCTCGTCATGTTGCTAGATTTATGATGGAACTCGACAGTATGTGGTCTTCGTTGATGAGGGCCAAGTATGGTGTTCTGCTGCCTGGAGTGAGAGCGGCCCGTCACTATTCACTGGTGTGGAGGGAGATGTGTGCTAGAGCCATGTTGGTTCTTCCGAAGATCAGATGGGCTATTGGTGATGGCCGGTCCATTGATGTACTGGAGGATTGCTGGGTGACCTCGCAGCCGATTAGCCGCCTGCCGACCATGGTGGACTCAGTGCAATTAGATGGCTGCAGGGTTAGCAATCTGATGGACTCTAATAAGGGACGCTGGAGGGAGGAGTTGATTCGGGAGGTGTTTGGGGAGCAGCTGGTTGAGATGGTATTGGCTCTCTCGGTTCCTGCCTAGGGGGAGTTCGATAAGTTAGTATGGGTGCCGTCGGGACGGTCCCAGGTGCGTGCGAGGGATCTTCAGACTCTATTCAGTAGGGAGCCGACCCGGCAGATCGAGGGAGGTTGGATTTGGAGGATGCGGATTCACCCGCAAGTGACGCTCTTCATTTGGAAGGTGGCCTGGGGCTACCTACCATCTAGGAGTGTGCTGGGCTGACAAGGTATGCGGATCTCTTAGTATTGTGAATGTGCACGGACTGCGAGGAGACTATTGGCCATGTTCTATTGCAGTGCCCCAGGGTCAGGGAGATATGGAGGACATCACCGGCCCCTCTTCCCCATTAGGTGGAGTCACCACAGGACATGTTACATCTGCTGAGAGTTTCTTTGCGGAGTCCTAGGTTTGCTATGACAGGGATACTTAGAGCATACCTGGTTTATCATATTTGGTTAGACAGGAACGCGGGCTTGTTTGAGGGCAGGAGGTCGACTCCAAGGATGGTGGTGGATAGAGCTGTGCTTCAGGCTATGGAGGTTATTTTATGTACTGCTATGTTCTCTCCTGGGATGGTCAGGGACATCTGGGGTACTCTCTCCGCTGCTACAGCGCCCAGGTTCACCCTTGTTTCTTGGGTGCCTCCACCCCTTGGCCATCTCAAGTTAAACTTTGACGGTAGCATATTGATGGATGGGTTATTTGGAGGTGTGGGATTTGTGATTAGAGACCACTTTGGTAGGTTGGTTGCAGCCGGAGGACGCTGTACGACAGGACTTACTGTAGTTGGGGCAGAGCTGCGAGCAGCTTGGGAGGGTATATCCTCCGCGAGGTGGGCTCTTCGTGTCGAGCGGGTGTACCTCGAGGGGGACTCATCGGTGGTGATCGATTGGATCCTGGGTGCGGACGGATACGAAGATGGTCATCCTCTTATTCGTGAGACTCGTAGACTGGCTATGGAATTGGATGAGTTTCAGGCGGCACATGTGTTCCGGAAGGCGAACCGGGCAACAGACTGGGTGACCTCCTTTGTTGCGCGATATTTCGGGAAGATCCTTTGGACGTCCACAGTAGATTTACCGCCCCCATTGTACTTTTTACTTTCTTCTGACTTGGCAGGATGTACTCACACTAAAGCTATATGAATTGCCGTTTTTCACCAAAAAAAGGTTATGATTATCCATGAGAGTTGACATTGAGGACTATGGAGCCAATTTGTTGAAACTAAACTTAGTAATCATAGAGCAAGTTGTTGACCTATGGGTTGAACTATCCAAAAGAAAAAAAAAAAGTTCTCTCTCTCTCTCTCTCTCTCTCTCTCTGTGTGTGTGTGTGTGTGTGTGTGTGTGTGTTTTAATGACCATAGGGCTATTCTAGTCAACCATGTCATCTTAGATTGATCTCAATTTGGTAGGATGAATCAAGCATGATCAACCTAAAAT
This sequence comes from Phoenix dactylifera, assembly GCF_009389715.1. Lineage (NCBI taxonomy): Eukaryota > Viridiplantae > Streptophyta > Magnoliopsida > Arecales > Arecaceae > Phoenix > Phoenix dactylifera. The sequence goes on from NC_052395.1 coordinate 16,732,528, forward strand.
ATACTAGATTAGAAACAGGGGCAAGGCAAGGCTTAGTTTCTATAGACAATCAACTTAAATTTTACAATTTTTCTCTTAATATATGTTTAAAATTTGTTAGTATTTCTAATATTTTTCCAAGTGAGTATCATTAGATAAGAGATATAGATAGCCCATTTACATATTCTATCATATGAATCTCATAGGCTGACAGGCTCACATCCTTATCTAACCTTTTTTTAAAATTTTTCTCAATGTTGTGCAGATTTTCCATTATGAGGAGCAAAATGCATGCAGGCTTGCAGCTCGACTATCTTATATGATGCATGAAATTCCCCATTTTATGATAGGATACAGTGATCAATTGACTGCCAATTTCTGCTAAGTTGCATGTTGTTAGATGTATGCCCTAGAAGCCAATCTGGCTGACACATTGTTAATTCTAGGGACATAATTTTGTACTTGACTATTTATTATTGAATAAATAAAAGGCATCTTTTTATTCATATTGTTTATGTGTCTATGAATCGTCCAAGAATTAATAAGATGATGATGCATATTCTTAAAGAGTTAAGAATTTGAGCCATGCATCATTGGTGATTAATTTCTGAATGCTCCTGATCAATAGATCATCACGATGACGGTGATCGATCCGATCAGTGCACACATTGCTTTCCTTATGGATGGACGAGACTCGAGTCCACAGTGTGGCGACACTGAAGTAATAGTGCAGGTGCTTGTTAAGAACAAGGGTACTGAGCGTGACCAAAACAAAAAGTCACTTGGATGTCTATCCACTCGTCAGTGACTTGCTTGATGTTGCAGTAGTGTGACTGGTCCTTTGATCTGCGATGCTTCGGCTACTCACAGTAAGGTTGTTGTAGTTTGACTGCACATATACATGGTCTCTAGCCATATCGGTCCATGCAGTGTAGATTGGCTGCAGTAGGTTCACTGTAGGAGTAGGGTATGCACCTATAAGGAATTTATCGACCTTGATAGATAAGGAGAGATCCTATGTGATTTATAAGACTGAGTTCGTAAGACCTCGGCCGGGGCAGATTGTATAGTGGAGAAAGAGTTTTCCACTCTCGAGCTTAAGTCGAATGAATCTTGACATATGACAGACGATGGGGTTTGACGAGTTGTCCATGACCTCCATCCTGTAGGGATCCACGATAGTAGGACTGTATTGTTGGGAACCCGCCCATGCCGCAGAAAATTCAAAAAAATTCAGATGGCAGCGGAAGAGGCATGTGCGGGATCGACGTTCATCTCATGAACGTTGTTTCATGAACCGTTCGTAGATGGGTTAGGATTAAAAACTTTTAATCTAATTAGAAGATCAGATCTTCACCTTGCGCGGGTAGATGATCACCGCAAACTGATGATCGTGGTTTTTGGATGAAGGTTCGCTTGAAGCCGTTCAAGTGCCCGGCCTCTACGGGTATCCACACGAAGCAGAGATCCGATCAAAGCTCTCTTGTCTTTCCGAGGTGCTAGCTCCCTTGCAAAGACTTCTTTTGATGGCTGATCTCCTCTCTTTCTTTCAACTCTTGAATGTGCTTGAAAGGAGGAAGAAGAAGGAGGGATAGAGGAAGAGGAACGAAGCCCTTGCAGCCTTTCTTTTCTTCCCTGTGTTGGAACCAAGGAAGGAGGCCAAGGAGAGGTGCACGCCTCTTCTTCTTTTTCCTTTGCTGATGGCGGCTGAACCAAGGAAGGGAGAGGGGTGGCCACGGCTTGGAGGAGGAGGAATCCACTTCTACCTAGGGCGCCGGCCCCTTGTCCCTTTTTATAGCCATCTAGGGCTCCTACAAATTAGGAGCCCTAGACTAGTTTCCTAAGAGGGGGCGCCGGCCCCCTCTCTTCATCCCGCACCACATCGAAAGGGGAGGGGCGTATGCCCCTCCTCATGGTAAACCCTAATCCACATTAAGTAGGGTTTGAAATGCCCTAATGTGGTCAAGCCCTAATCCAATTAGGCTTAGCCCAAGGGTGAACCAATTTGGATCCAATCTAGGTAAGTCCTAATCCAATTAGAACTTAAATCAATTTTGACTCAATTGAACTCTTCAATCCTAATCCAATTAGGAGTCTTATTGATTCATTAGATTAATAATTAATTGTGACTTAAGAAACCCTAATCCAAATTAGGACATATTTAATTTTAGTCCTAATCCAATTAGGACTCTTATTTGAATTCGAAGTCCTAATCCAATTAGGACTTCTAGGAATCCTATTCCAAGTAGGAATCCAATTTTAATTCAAAACTCCTAATCTAATTAGGATTGTAGGAATCCTACTCCAAGTAGGAATCCCAATCCTACTCCAACTAGGATTTCCAGTCCTAATCCAATTAGGACTCTAGGAATCCTACTCGAAGTAGGACTCTTGTTTCAAGTCCAATTAATTAATTCCCTTTGTTCCTTCTTCAACTGAATATCAATCGAATTGATTACTTGTGATTCCTAATCACGATTCAACCATCGGATCGGTCAATACTTCTAGTGTGTGTGACCCCATAGGTTCTACTCTGACTGGTAGTGAGATATATTATGATCTCTATCATAATATCATTGAAAACTCCTTTCAATGGATTGGAACGATTCCAACTCTACTCATTAGGGTTTATCGATCATCGAGATAATCCCTGTGAGTCCCACCATCCACCAGTGACACCTAGCAGCATGTAGTGGCTACCCAGTAGAATAGAATGATGAACCTCTAGGTGCAATTGACGTGTGATACAGTCCTACTATCGTGGATCCCTACAGGACGGAGGTCATGGACAACTCGTCAAACCCCATCGTCTGTCATATGTGAAGATTTATTCGACTTAAGTTCGAGAGTGGAAAACTCTTTCTCCACTGTGCATACTGCCCCGGCCGAGGTCTTACGAACTCAGTCTTATAAATCACATAGGATCTCTCCTTATCTATCAAGGTCGATAGATTCCTTATAGGTGCATACCCTACTCCTACAGTGAACCTACTGCAGCCAATCTACACTGCATGGACCCATATGGCTAGAGACCATGTATGTGTGCAGTCAAACTACAATAACCTCACTGTGAGTAGCCGAAGCACCGCAGGTCAAAGGACCAGTCACACTACTGCAACATCAAGCAAGTCACTGACGAGTGGATAGACATCCAAGTGACTTCTTGTATTGGTCACGCTCAGTACCCTTGTTCTCTAACAAGCACCTGCACTATTACTTCAGTGTCCCCACACCGTGGACTCGAGTCTCGTCCATCCATAAGAAAAGTAATGTGTGCACTGATCTTATCGGATCGATCACCGCCCTCGTGATGATCCATCGATCAGGAACATTCAGAAATTAATCACCAATGATGCATGGCTCAAATTCTTAACTCTTAAGAATATGCATCATCATCTTATTAATTCTTGGACGATTCATAGACACATAAACAATATGAATGAAAAGATGCCTTTTATTTATTCAATAATAATAAAGTCAAATACAAATTATGTTCCAGAATTAATAATGTGTCAGCCAAAATTGGCTTCTAGGGCATACATCTAACAATCTCCCACTTGCACTAAAGCCAACCAGTCATATATTTTAGTCCCATCTTCTCAAGATGGGCTTCAGTCTTTTGCTGACTTAGCTGTTTAGTGAATGGGTCTGCCACGTTGTCCGCGGAGTCTACTCTCTGCACTTCGACATACTTCTTCTCAACATAGTCGCGTATGAGATGGAAGCGCCGCTCTATGTGCTTGGACTTCTGATGAGACCTTGGCTCCTTAGCAAGAGCTATGGCGCCATTATTATCGCAGTAGAGTGTTATGGCATCTGATGACATTACATCCAATTCCGCAATGAATTTTTTGAACCAGAAGTCTTCCTTAGCAGCTTCAGAGGCGGCGATGTATTCAGCTTCCATAGTAGAATCAGCAATGATCGGTTGTTTAGAACTCTTCCAATTCACCGTACCACCATTGCACAAGAACACATATCCAGATGTTGACTTTCTATCATCGACATCAGTCATGAAGTCTGAATCTGTGTATCCTTCTACCTTCAACTCTGATGATCCTCCAAAGACTAAGAATAAATCTTTAGTTCTTCTCAAGTATTTAAGAATATTCTTCACAGCTGTCCAGTGTTCTTCACCTGGATTCGACTGATATCTGCTTGTGACACTCACAGCAAGAGCTATATCAGGTCGTGTACATAGCATGGCATACATGAGGCTTCCTATTGCCGATGCATAGGGAATCTTGCTCATGCATTGAATCTCTTCAGATGTGTTGGGGCACATCTTCTTGGAGAGATGAATTCCATGCCTAAGGGGTAAAAGACCCCTTTTGGAGTTTTCCATGCTGAACCTCTTCAGCACCTCCTCTATGTACATCTTCTGTGATAGGCCAAGCATCCTTTTAGATCTATCTCTATAGACCTTTATTCCCAAAATATAGGATGCTTCCCCAAGGTCTTTCATGGAGAATTCTTTTGACAACCAGACCTTGACCGAGGTTAGCATGGGAATATCATTCCCAATCAGGAGAATGTCATCTACGTACAGTACGAGAAAAACGATAGCACTCCCACTAACCTTTTTGTAAACACACGGTTCCTCTTCGTTTTTGATGAAATCAAACATTTTGATTGCGTCATCGAAACGAGTGTTCCAACTCCGAGATGCTTGCTTTAGTCCATAGATGGACCTTTGCAGCTTGCAGACCTTGTGATCTCCATCACTGGAAGTGAAACCCAAAGGCTGTTTCATATAGATATCTTCATCAAGATATCCATTCAGAAAAGCAGTTTGCACATCCATCTGCCAGATTTTATAATCATGAAATGCTGCAATGGCAAGCAATGTTCGGATGGATTTTAGCATGGCTACAGGTGAAAAGGTCTCCTGATAGTCAATGCCTTCGCGCTGACTATACCCTTTCGCCACAAGCCTTGCCTTATAGGTCTCTACCTCTCCATCCGAACCTATCTTCCTTTTGTAGATCCATTTGCATCCAATAGGTACAATACCTTCTGGTGGGTCTACTAAGGTCCAGACTTGGTTGGAATGCATGGAGTCTAATTCTGACTTCATAGCTTCCAACCATTTCTCAGAATCGACATCAGATATCGCCTCGTTGTAGGTTTTGGGATCCTGTATGTGATCCCTATCTCTCACTAGGAACATTTTCTCGGTATCCTCTTCTAGTACACCTAAGTATCTATCGGGAGGATGGGAGATCCTACTAGATCTGCGAGGTGGTTGAGGGACATCGTGTACTGGCTCTGTATTAATGGGTTCTATAGGATCCATAACTCGTTGCTTTTCAGAGACTTTCTCTTCAAGCTCAATTTTCCTCCCACTGCCTCTATCAAGGATAAACTGGTTTTCCAAGAAGATGGCATGACGGCTCACAAACACATTGTGATCCTCTAAGACGTAAAAATTGTATCCTAATGACTCTTTAGGATACCCTATAAAACGAGCACTTATGGTCTTAGCCTCTAGTTTGTCCGCCTGTAGTCTTTTGACGTGGGCTGAACATCCCCAAATCTTGAGATGACCAAGACTTGGTTTCTTACCATGCCATATCTCATATGGTGTGGTAGGAACGGATTTAGAGGGAACTCTATTAAGTAGATATACTGCGGTGAGTAAGGCATCTCCCTAAAGAAATATCGGTAAATCAGTGAAGCTCATCATGGACCAGACCATATCCAATAGAGTCCGATTTCTCCTCTCTGACACCCCGTTGAGTTGAGGTGTACCCGGAGAAGTCCATTGTGAGACTATGCCATTGTCTTTGAGATAGTCCCGAAATTCTCCACTAGGGTATTCTCCTCCTCGATCTGATCGAAGAGCCTTAAGGGGTTTTCCAGTTTGTTTTTCTACTTTATTTCTGAATTCTTTGAACTTTTCAAAAGATTCAGATTTGTGTCTCATAAGATACACATACCCATACCGTGAATAATCATCGGTAAAGGTAATGAAGTACGAATAACGTCCCCTGGCTAGCACATCAAATGGGCCACATACATCTGTATGTACTAGGATAAGTATTTCAGTGGTCTTCTCCCCATGTCCTACAAAGGGCAATCTAGCCATTTTTTCTTGAAGACAGGATTCGCAAACTGGATATGATTCGGAAGTCAATGAGCCGAGAAGCCCATCTTTATCCATTTTGTTCATTTTGTCCTCTCCAATGTGGCCAAGCCTGAGGTGCCACAAATATTTTTGGTTTATCTCATCTCTGGATCTTTTGGATCCTTTGGCACTCACTTCTTGCTCAGACACATTTATAGATACATCCATATGCAAATGATAGAGACTGTCAATCATAAAACCACGTGCAACTATTTTATTTCTAAAATAAATAGAACAGCAGTCTTTGTCAAAAGTAAAAACATGACCTTCCTGTGCTAGACATGAAACAGAAATCAAATTTCTGCTAGCAGCAGGTACATAATAGCAGTCTCTAAGCAATAAACTAAAACCAGACAGTAGTCGCAGATGGTAGGTGCCCACAGCCACAGCAGCAACTTTTGCCCCGTTGCCAACCTGAAGGATTACCGCACCTTCCGCCAGCCTTCTACTTTCCTTTAGATCCTGCATGGTAGTGCACAAATGAGCATTAGAACCAGAATCTATAACCGAACTAGAAGTAGAAGAAACCGTTAGATTCGTTTCAATTATGAGCAAGTCTATACCTTCTGAAGGTGTGTCACCTTTCTTGTTCTTCAGGCTCTCGAGGTATGAAGGACAGTTTCTCTTCCAGTGGCCGTCGACATTGCAGTGGAAATATTTTCCTTTGTCGTTAGCCTTTTTCTTTTGAACTTCCTTCTTTGGCTTCTTGTCTTTCTTCTGCTTCTTAGCAGGCTTCTTTTTCTTCCAAGTAGACTTTCTCTTGGAACCAGAAGTCAACTCAGCAGCAAGGACATTGCCCCTTGAACCTTTCAAGGCTCCCTCAGCAGTTACCAACATGTTTATCAGTTCAGTCTTAGTGCATTCAATCTTATTCATGTGGTAGTTTACTATAAACTGACCAAATGAATCAGGAAGTGACTGTAGGATCAAATCCACTTGCAATTCCTTGTGCATGTTCATTCCGAGCTTCTCAAGCTCCTCAAGGTCCTTGATCATAGTTAGACCGTGATCATGGACGGACTGCCCTTCGCGCATCTTTGTCTTGAAGAGCCTCTTGGACACTTCAAAACGAGCTGTGCGACTCTGCTCACCATACAACTCTTGCAGGTGTGCCAGTATGTCCCTAGCAGTCTTCATATTTTCATGCTGGCATTGGAGTTCATTTGACATGGATGCCATCATATAGCATTTAACTCTAATGTCATCATCCATCCATTTTTGATGCATCTGACGCTGAACATCAGTAGGACGTGTTGGTAGTGTGGGGCTATCTGAATCGAGTATGTAGCCTATTTTCTCACAGTCCAAAACAATTTTGAGGTTTCTAAGCCAGTCCTTGTAATTGGTTCCGGTCAATCGGTTGGTCTCAAGAATACGGGTCAAAGGGTTTGAAGCTGACATTGTATCTGCAGAGAGTAAAGATTCTAGTTAGACTTTTGTACTTGATCATTAATCTGTTCTAAGGTCTTTTAGAACAAATGTAACTCCCACTATTTTCTCGAATCCCTCACACTCCCCTGGTAGGAAAACGGAAATCCCACACGACTAGGGTTTCTAGTGGGTACTGCGGTCCCACCGATTTACATGCCACCTCACCTAACAGTTATTGGTGACACATAGATTGATGAATGTACAACTCTTGTACAATGCTTCTCAAGTATGTTGCAGTGCAACTTAGTCTCTAAGCCATGAAAACCTCACCTAACAGTTATTGGTCCCATTTCTTAGTTAAGTCAGACCCACCGTATAACCGTAGGAATAAAGTCGTCATTGGGTCCTCACCTAACAGTTATTGGTGCCCAACCCCACCTTTACCCTACAACATCTCATGTCTATAGAGAGGTCCAGCCCCCCGATGCAACTTGACCACTGTGTCCAGCCGAGACAAATCAACATCAGAAAGGCCTTAGCAGCTCTACTACAGTGGAAGACCTGTTGACTTAATATTGGTTAATCAGGTCTTAGTGTTTGCAACTTGAGCTCTTCATAAGAGGTAATCGAACAATTGGCCAGGTAAGCAGGTGGGAGGCTCCCCTTACTCAGAGAGTAAGGTCCTAATTAAGTAACCACTTTTCATGCTTTCCTAGACACCAATTAGATCAATTAATCTAATATGACTTGCTCATGTCGGTTCACTCTCGACTTGATTGAGGAGGTTTTAATTTAGGTCTCAATTGGGTTTGCTACATCACATGTAAACCTATCTACTCGACTCTCATTCACATCACATGCAAACGGCACATTGCAGGCAGTTATAATCGCAGCAATAATTAAAGCTAAACTTTAAATAGGTGATGATCATGGATTCTAGTTAGGTCGTATTACAAGCACATGCACGTCAATCGATCAACTGGTCTTCAACTCTTGAATTGGTTCCAAGCCTCCTTGATTCGATCCTTGACCAACTCTTGATCCAATCGCCATCAACCGCTTAGACCCCTGCTCATCTCATGCATCATCTTCGACTTGATCGTTGACGTACATCACATCACAGAAATACAACCAGATGTAAAATAAAAATAAAAATAAATTACATCTCCTTTTAGGAGGCACGCAGGCCTCTCAAAATATCAAATAAGATGCATGCAAGCATCTGAAAAATTACATGACATCACAGATCACATTGCAGGTCATTACATTTGATACCAAAAGGGTTTGAATCCTATGATCATCACCATATGCAACAATTATAATTTTCAGATCTGAAAACTAACTGATTATATCATGACATAGGTTGCTGATCATGATAATCATGATTCTAAACTTTGTAATCTCATTAACAATGCAATTAGAATCATCATCTTATCACATAAAAATCAGCATGCAAAAATCAGCACCCCTGAAATTTTCAGCATGCAGAAATTTTCAGCATGCATGATCATTTAATTTTCAGATCTAATAAGCCTTTAGATAATTAATTCTTACCTTAATCTACGAAGCCTAGGCTCTGATACCACTGTTGGGAACCCGCCCATGCCGCAGAAAATTCAAAAAAATTCAGATGGCAGCGGAAGAGGCATGTGCGGGATCGACGTTCATCTCATGAACGTTGTTTCATGAACCGGTCGTAGATGGGTTAGGATTAAAAACTTTTAATCTAATTAGAAGATCAGATCTTCACCTTGCGCGGGTAGATGATCACCGCAAACTGATGATCGTGATTTTTGGATGAAGGTTCGCTTGAAGCCGTTCAAGTGCCCGGCCTCTACGGGTATCCACACGAAGCAGAGATCCGATCAAAGCTCTCTTGTCTTTCCGGGGTGCTAGCTCCCTTGCAAAGACTTCTTTTGATGGCTGATCTCCTCTCTTTCTTTCAACTCTTGAATGTGCTTGAAAGGAGGAAGAAGAAGGAGGGATAGAGGAAGAGGAACGAAGCCCTTGCAGCCTTTCTTTTCTTCCCTGCGTTGGAACCAAGGAAGGAGGCCAAGGAGAGGTGCACGCCTCTTCTTCTTTTTCCTTTGCTGATGGCGGCTGAACCAAGGAAGGGAGAGGGGTGGCCACGGCTTGGAGGAGGAGGAATCCACTTCTACCTAGGGCGCCGGCCCCTTGTCCCTTTTTATAGCCATCTAGGGCTCCTACAAATTAGGAGCCCTAGACTAGTTTCCTAAGAGGGGGCGCCGGCCCCCTCTCTTCATCCCGCACCACATGAAAAGGGGAGGGGCGTATGCCCCTCCTCATGGTAAACCCTAATCCACATTAAGTAGGGTTTGAAATGCCCTAATGTGGTCAAGCCCTAATCCAATTAGGCTTAGCCCAAGGGTGAACCAGTTTGGATCCAATCTAGGTAAGTCCTAATCCAATTAGAACTTAAATCAATTTTGACTCAATTGAACTCTTCAATCCTAATCCAATTAGGAGTCTTATTGATTCATTAGATTAATAATTAATTGTGACTTAAGAAACCCTAATCCAAATTAGGACATATTTAATTTAGTCCTAATCCAATTAGGACTCTTATTTGAATTCGAAGTCCTAATCCAATTAGGACTTCTAGGAATCCTATTCCAAGTAGGAATCCAATTTTAATTCAAAACTCCTAATCTAATTAGGATTGTAGGAATCCTACTCCAAGTAGGAATCCCAATCCTACTCCAACTAGGATTTCCAGTCCTAATCCAATTAGGACTCTAGAAATCCTACTCGAAGTAGGACTCTTGTTTCAAGTCCAATTAATTAATTCCCTTTGTTCCTTCTTCAACTGAATATCAATCAAATTGATTACTTGTGATTCCTAATTACGATTCAACCATCGGATCGGTCAATACTTCTAGTGTGTGTGACCCCATAGGTTCTACTCTGACTGGTAGTGAGATATATTATGATCTCTATCATAATATCATTAAAAACTCCTTTCAATGGATTGGAATGATTCCAACTCTACTCATTAGGGTTTATCGATCATCGAGATAATCCCTGTGAGTCCCACCATCCACCAGTGACACCTAGCAGCATGTAGTGGCTACCCAGTAGAATAGAATGATGAACCTCTAGGTGCAGTTGACGTGTGATACAGTCCTACTATCGTGGATCCCTACAGGACGGAGGTCATGGACAACTCGTCAAACCCCATCGTCTGTCATATGTGAAGATTTATTCGACTTAAGTTCGAGAGTGAAAAACTCTTTCTCCACTGTGCATACTGCCCCGGCCGAGGTCTTACGAACTCAGTCTTATAAATCACATAGGATCTCTCCTTATCTATCAAGATCGATAGATTCCTTATAGGTGCATACCCTACTCCTACAGTGAACCTACTGCAGCCAATCTACACTGCATGAACCCATATGGCTAGAGACCATGTATGTGTGCAGTCAAACTACAATAACCTCACTGTGAGTAGCCGAAGTACCGCAGGTCAAAGGACCAGTCACACTACTGCAACATCAAGCAAGTCACTGACGAGTGGATAGACATCCAAGTGACTTCTTGTATTGGTCATGCTCAGTACCCTTGTTCTCTAACAAGCACCTACACTATTACTTCAGTGTCCCCACACCGTGGACTCGAGTCTCGTCCATCCATAAGGAAAGTAATGTGTGCACTGATCTTATCGGATCGATCACCGCCCTCGTGATGATCCATTGATCAGGAACATTCAAAAATTAATCACCAATGATGCATGGCTCAAATTCTTAACTTTTAAGAATATGCATCATCATCTTATTAATTCTTGGACGATTCATAGACACATAAACAATATGAATAAAAAGATGCTTTTTATTTATTCAATAATAATAAAGTCAAATACAAATTATGTTCCAGAATTAATAATGTGTCAGCCAAAATTGGCTTCTAGGGCATACATCTAACATGTATCACACGATAACTGCACCTAGAGATTCATCATTACATTCTGCTGGATAGCCACTACATGCTGCTAGGTGTCACTGGTGGATGGTGAGACTCATAGGGATTATTTCGATGATCGATAAACCCTAATGAGTAGAGTGGGAATCGTTCCGGCTCATTGAAAGGAGTTTTCAATGACATTGTGATAGAGATCACAATATATCTCACTACCAGTCAGAATAGAACCTATGGGGTCACACACACTAGAAGTATTGACCGATCTGATGGTTGAAAAGTGATTATAAATCACGAGTAATCAATTCGATTGATAATAAATTGAAGAAGGAACAATGGGAATTAATTAATTGGACTTAAACACGAAACCTACTTGGAGTAGGATTTCTGGAGTCCTAATTGGATTAGGACTGGGAGTCCTACTTGGAGTAGGACTGGGAGTCCTACTTGGAGTAGGATTCCTACAATCCTAATTAGATTAGGATTTTGAATTCAATTTGGATTCCTACTTAGAATAGGATTCAAATTAGAGTCCTAATTGGATTAGGACTAAAATTGAATAAATCCTAATTGGATTAGGATTTCTTAAGTTCTAATTAATTATTAATCTAATGAATTAACAAGACTCCTAATTGGATTAGGATTGAAGAGTCAATTGAGTCAAAATTAATTTAAGTTCTAATTGGATTAGGACTTACCTAGATTAGACCCAAAATTGGTTTACCCTTGGACTAAGCCTAATTAGATTAGGGCTTAGCTACATTAGGGCATCCCAATCCTCCTTAGAGGAGGATTAGGGCTAACCAAGAGGGAGGGGTTCCTCCTTGGTGCGGCAAGAAAAGAGGGGCCGGCGCCCCTCTTGGAAATAAGTCAAGGGCTCCTAATTTGTAGGAGCCCTTCATGCCTTTAAAAGGAGAAGTGGGCGGCACCCTAGGGCATTCATTGAAGCCTTATTCCTCTCCAACTTGTGGCCCCCTTCCTCCCTTTGGTCTTCAGCCACAAGCAAGGAAGAACAAGAAGAAGGCCTTGGCGGCCTCCTCCCCTTCCCTTCCTTCTTCCAACGCAGGGAAAAGAAAAGGCTGTGTCTAGCCTTTGGTTCTTCTTCAAAGATCCTTTCTTCTTCTTCCTCCTTCCAAGCATAGTCAAGAGTTAATTAAAAGGGAAAAAATCAGCCATCAAAAGAAGTCTCTGCAAGGGAGCTAGCACCCCGGGAAGACAAGGAAACCTTGATCGGTCTTCTACTTCGTGTGGATACCCGTAGAGGCCGGACGCTTGTGCGGCTTCAAGCGAACCCTCTTCCAAAACCACGATCATCAGGTTGCGGTGATCACCTACTCGCACAAAGGTGAAGATCTGATCTTCCTAATGTTTCAAAAGTATTTAATCCTTATCTAACTACGAACGGTTTTTGAACAACGTTCATGCAATGAACGGTTGATCCCACACATGCCTCTTGCGCTGCGTCTGAATTTTAAAAAAAAATTGCTGCGGCATGGGCGAGTTCAAAGCAATGCGCGATTTAAATAGAAAATTCAACAAATTAAGCCAGAATATAAGATAAAAATGGGTGTTTGTGAGAACCTGGGAGCCCAAGAAGATGATCCTTTGGCGGAGAAGCATGTTAGTGGTGTCGAGCTCCTCGAACCTCGGCATCCCAGAAGCCGCGGCCACTGTACCCGACAGAGCCCACCCCTCCGACAGCATCCTCCTGCGTCCCGTCAATGCGGGGGCTCTGACTGACTGGTGCGCTTTTCTCCTGAGTCGGGTGGTGGCTGGAGACGGCGGCGCCGCCTCTTGCCATAGGGAATCAGAGGAGAAGAGGAGGCCACAAGAGAAGAAGAAAAAGAAGGAGAGCTTAGAAGTGGGAGGCGAAGGCGATCGCGACGGTTTCCATTCTCCGCTTGGGGAGGGCCTCCGAGAGTGGGGGTTCGAGGAGGTGAGAGGTGGGACCAGATGAGTCACTATCGTTTAGTTAAATAAAAAAACCCGATCTTTTTATTTCGGATTTTTTTTCATAAACATTATTCTAAAAATTCAAATATATATAAATATTTTTTAAAATTTATATTTATCTTTATATTTTTATAAAATATTTTTTTTTACAAATATCATTTTTTTAACATCATTAAAAGAAATCATATTTATTTTTAATTAAAAATAAAATAAAATTTTGAAATTAGTTTTTTATTTTTTATCATGAAATATTTTTTTATATTTATCCATTAAAAATAATTTAATTATTTTAATTTAAAATTATTAATTTTGTAATGATATTAGATGGGATGAATATATATGAAAAATAAGGATAAAAAATAAAATAGCAAAATAAATACTTTATAAATATATATATATATATATTAATATTAAAAAATATTTATATAATTTTGATATTTAAAAGAATATGTATATATATATATATATATATTATTTTATTTTTTTCTCGCACAGTTTGCGTGGGAGCCGAATCCATCAAACCGGTAGAAAATCCATCTAATCCCGGCCCTAAGGGCTCGTTTGGTTCGCGGGAAGCATTTTCCTTCCTAGGAATATGATTCCTGGGAAACAAATTCCTAGGAAGAGGATGCCTAGGAAAGTACTTTTGGCATGTTTGGTTGACCATGGGAAAGTGACAAATTTCCAAGATGCTTATGTTTGGTTGGCCATCCACTTTCCTAGGAAAGTTATATATAATTCCTATTATGCCCTTAATAAAAATTAGGTTTTTAATGCCTCTTTAATGCTTCTTTAATGCTGAAGGGACTTTTTGGGAAAAAGTAAAAATGGAGTGATTCCCGCCTCATGGGAAAGTAACTTTCCCATGTTTCTCATGGGAAAGACTTTCCCATGAAATGTGGGAATCACATTCCCATGGGAATACAACTTTCCCTTCTCTCTCCTTTGAAAACTCCAACCAAACAAGAGGCATCTCATTACTTTCCCGTTGACCACACTTTCCCCCCTTCTTTTCCCGCGAACCAAACGAGCCCTAAATGAGTTGCGCTCAGCCAATACGGTCCGATGAGATCCCGCCACACGTGGATACTACAAGCACCCGTTTTCCCACGTGCATCTCCCGCGCCGTCTAACAGCAAAAACCAGAGCAGGCGACAAGGCCAGCCTAGCCGGAGCCATCTCCCGGGCTCGGTACCTCGGGCTCGATCGAGTCGGTCTTCCATCCCGCCCTCGCCATCCAAGCTGCTTTTCTTTTTGCATCGCTATCACCGGGGGTGACGCCACTCGGTCCGTCCCGAATAGAAGAACCCCAAGCGCCCAAGCCCTTGGTCGGCGCGGCAGGAGAAGCGAAGCACCGTATAATTGCTGGGCAAATCCCGACCCCCCCTTCCCCCCCCCCCCCCCCCCCTCCCATCCCGTAACTCTTCCCTCCTCTCCTCTCCTCCTTTTCCGTCGGCCATCGCCAAAGTAAGTCGAAACAATTCTTTCTTCTTTTTTTTTTTAAAGAAAAAAGAAAATCTTCCATCCAGTATGCTTGTTCTATTTGAATGATTCTTTCTTAATTTAATGTTCGATGGTATAGGCTTAGGGCCATCTTCACCTTCGTTATAGTTGGAAAATTTATTCTGGGGACTGCCTATTCATGGATGCCTGTTTCATATTCTTCTTGGCATCACAAACTCGAAATCAGCATATGTTAGATGTCGATGAATTGTTTGCTGAAATGTTATCCCTGGCAAAGAAGGAGGTCTTTTGCAGGCTAAGGAAGGAAAGAAAGTCTCTATCATTTTGGGCACCGATTCTTTCATTTTCGATATCATTCAGGGGAAGGAGCTCCCAGGTTTCCAAACTCCATATTGCGTGAGCTTTGAACGTATCAGTCCAAGTGACTAGCTTGGTCTAAGAGGGAAATATTGCTGGTTATCTCTATGTAGTATGCTTATTGGACGATAACGAGTAAGGGGCCCGAGATGTGGTGCGTGGTATTTTCTAGCTAAAACAGGGGTTAAAGAAATTTTTTATATGCAATAGTATACAATACATAAGCCTTGTTGCAAACTAATGCATTAATGTGTCTTGTTAGCGGACGTATTGTTTTGTAGCAAGAACTGCTTGGTAACATGAGCATTTCTGAGCCTTATTACTTTTGACTCAGCAATTCCGGGTGTATTGGATGGTTCAGTGGAATCCATCTAATTCAATCAGTCCTGTTTGCATAGTTTTGGAGGCAAGATCTTAGAGTATTTTTAATATGGGTTAATTTTAATTCAGATCCTAATTCTGTTGGGCAACAATACTTATGCCTCTTTGCCTTATTCTCTTTCTCTTGGTCCTTTTCCATCAGTGGCCTTTATTGCATTGCACTTATATCACAATTTTTCAAACCAGAGGCCACAGCAGACCATTTTGCAATCATAATATGTTTTATTAGCTTCACTTGCTAAGAGATAAATTGCAAATATTTGTAATCTAAGATTTCCTTGTGAGGTAGTTGTCTCAAGATTTGAAACAATGATCGATCATCGTCATCATTGTCATCCAAGCCTATCGTCAATCAAATATGGTCTTGGCTATGGAGCATGCCTCTAAGTTGAGATGGTTCCCTTGAAGGATTGACTAGATTTTATGGATAACTATTAGTCTAGGATCAGCTTATAGCTTTGTAGTAATGGGTGCCAGACACTTGAGAAGGTAAATATAGGCCTACAATGGAAACTATATGGCCAATTGGTGACCAGGCACTAGTCTGTTATGCATTATTTGTCATAGTTTGATTTGATGCAACTAGGCCACAACCCTCCAAAATTACCGTGAACTTGGGAAGAGATGAAGCATAGAAAGAAAATGGAAGATTTCTTTTTTATTTTTGGTTAATTAACATATAGTCAACACTATAATCAATTGTTATCTGAAATGTGCGTTAATTTAGCATGAATTCATGTTGTTTGATTGTTATTGAAGAGGGACTGCTAGTTTAGTGCTGGATTTCCTTCAAGCTTATTGATAATTTCTTTTATATTCAGAGGAGCGAGTCCGTTGCTGCTCCACAATTTTTTGCACTTGCTCAATTGTGTCCCCTTAGTTCATCTTTTGATTCTTGACCATGCCATCTTCTCAGTTGAACCTCCTCCATGCCAAGCTCATCCAAAAATTTGTTCTCTCCTTTCCCATTTTAAAATCAAGGCTTAATAACTTTGTGCCTATACAATTTGTCAATAACTTGCAAATTTGGGAAATATCCAACTCCAATCAAACTTAAAAGGAAGTACTGGGAATCTTGTGCCATTGAAAAAGAAAGATATATAAAAATGTAGTGAAAGTTCTGGACTCAACTTGCATTATGAATTACTGGGTTGATTTTTTTTCTTGTATCAGTCATTTATCCTTAATATTCTATTTGTTTTCTATAAAAGAGATCGAAGTTGGGAGTTATTGTCTGCAAAACAAAGCAGTTTCAGTTTTTTTTTTCCTTTGGGAAATTTTGGTTGTTACAGATAGAATTAAGATTGTTACTGAAGCATGGTTTCTGTTAAGAGTATAGCATCAGTCATAGTAGGCCATGAAAACTTCCTGCTCTTCATGATTTGAGAATTTGGTATGGATCTATGATTCTTGAATTATATGCTTCATCATATGCATGACTTGACTGCAATTCAAGTTGAAAAGAACCATTTTGGAATCTAGGAATTTTCATTCTCAGGATTCCTACTTATCGTAAGTCCTTGTGATGCAAAACTTTCTTCGCAGTTGTGTTAAACTGTTAGTCCTATACGCACTGAAAATATATGCCAGTCATGGAATGAACCCAAAATGCAGTTATGCCAGTCATGTAACAAGTGATATGTCTAATTTCTGTTTATTAATAGAGATTTTCTGTTTTCTGGAAACTAAATTAAGGCTGATAGTGTTTCAAATACATCTAATTGAGCCATTATTGGAAACAGATCGGTTGGTTGGTGTGCATGCACTCGGACATATATATAAATTGTTAAATTAGTTTTAATATATGATATATTGGTTGCTAGTGCCGTGTTACACGTTCTCAAATAGTTGAATGCTCCAAAGATGCAATTTAGCTGTTCATCATTTTCTTTTAGAAGTTTCTGTCATTTCATCTTAATCCCTCTAAATTTAAATTGTTCTGCTACTAATGTTGGTATTATGCTTGTTAATGTGTTTCAGGCTGCACCTTTAGCATAGAGCAATAGACTGTTGGCAGATCAAGGATCTTACGTGGACTATTTTAAAGAATTTCACCAAGTTTCTTTGTTTTTTTCTTAAATTATTATCTTTCAGGTCCTATGTGTGGCTGACCATCTAATTAGCATTAGTTTTCTTGCTGAGAACTCATGGCTAACTTTCATGGACAGCCATTGCCTCCAGGAATTGATCCACTGCCAAATACATCTTTAGGTTCTGCTTCAATGAATCCTTCTGTTTCTTATCTTCCTCCACCTTATGTGAACATGCATCATGATGGACATTCTAACAGCTCTGGAAGCTTCTTCCCTGTTAATCCATCTAATCCATCCTTTCCTAAAGCTCAAAGCCAGTTTCCTCATTTACAACCATCTTCCCTGGTACATATCATTACCAGGGAGAGTCAGTAAAAGTTGCTCTGGTAAGAGTAGGTTGCATAGGTTTAGGGTATCTGAAGGAGTTTCAGTAAACTCTCTTCATTTTTTTAATGGAAATTGGTGCACTAGAACAGACCATCTCTCATAAGAAAATAACTGTAATATCTCTCTTGAGGCAATGGCCAGTGGTCAATGACTAACCGTGTAGGCTTAGATCCTTGTAATTTATATTGCCTTTTTGAAAAAAAGATCATAATATCCGATTATGTCGAAGTGCTTCAAGGTTTCAAGCTATGGCTAGTGCGATATTGAAGGTTTCAAGCTATGGCTAGTGCTTCAAGGTTTCAAGCTATGGCTATGATTATGCATCAGAGATGACATTGAGGACTATGGAGCCAATTTGTTGAAACTAAACTTAGTAATCGTAGGGCAAGTTGTTCACCCATGGGTTGAATTATCCAAAAGAAAAAATGTTCTCTGTCTATGTTTTTTTTAATGAGCATAGGGCTATGTCTAGTCAACCAAGTCATCTTAGATTGGGCTCAATTTGGTAGGATGAATCAAGCATGATCAACCTAAAATATACTAGATTAGAAACAGGGGCAAGGCAAGGCTTAGTTTCCATACACAATCAACTTAAATTTTACATTTTTCTCTTAATATATGTTTAAAATTTACTAGTAATTCTAATATTTTTCCAGGCAGAGTATCCTTAGACAAGAGATACAGGTAGCCTATTTACATATTCGATCACATAAGAATCTCATAGACCGACATGCTCACATCCTCATCTAATCTTTTTTTTTCATTTTTCTCAATTTTGTGCACATTTTCCATTATGAGGAGCAAAATACATGCGAGCTTGCAGTTCGACTATCTTTCTTCCATATTTTCTACCTTATCACTTCTTCAATATCTTGATTTGTAATCTTTGATCCAAATTGGAGATCTTTGAATACCTTTGGCGAGAATCGTATCTAAGTTTTATCTAATTGAAAAATATATTATATTTAAATAGTTCCAAAAGAGGCATTTATATTTTTTTTTCTACATCCAATCATTATTTTGTGTATCGAAATTATTACTCCATTCAATACAATAGACAATGGTGCCATTGAATGAGTATGATCCATTCCAAGTATAATGGATGAAAACACCCACACAAATGTCTTTGCGAAAATTTAGGCTATGTCGGTTATTCTTCTAATAAAAGAGAGGGACTTGAGGATTGATATAGATAGAAGATTGACAAAATTTGCCTATAGTAATAAACTAGAATGCCATATAAATTTCAAATAAGGTATCGATATAACCAAGTTAACTATATCATGTTATCATCCAAGTTGTGTTTGCGAGACTCGAACTAAAAATGCATATGATGCATGAAATTCCCCATTTTATGATTGGATACAGTGATCAATTGGCTGCCAATTTCTGCTAAGTTGCATGTGTTGCATCTAATCCAAATATTCCGAGAATAAGTATATTATGCATAAGCTATACTGGTTCATGACTAATCCTCTACTTTCTTAAGTCTGTTGAGAGCGAGAGAAGTTAAGAGAGCCTTCCATGATTCTGAAGTTGTACAGGAGTTCGAGTGGGAAGAAAAAAATCCAAAAAAAAAAAAAAATCAGCCATTGATCATGACCATTTCACAGGCTGGCCCTCGCAATTCTAGGTAAAATGAACGGCAGATCTAGGAGATCGCATGTAACTATTTACGCGCGAGTCCGGATAGGATCTAGGTCGAAGCCAGTGCACCCACGCGAATTCTATACGGAATCTCGCGTAGGAGTTCGTTCCGTTCTTGCCCCTCTCCTCCTCGCTGGGAGTCGGAATCCGCCCAATCCTAACCCTAATCCACTCTCCATCAATCCGCCGGTGACTAAGAACCCTAGGAGATCGAAAAAATCCGATCTCTATCTTCTTCTCTCCATTTTGATCCAGGTATCATTTTTTTCCCGACTTTTTGGATCATTTTCTTCACTTTAGGGACCAATTGAATCTCGGGGTATCAAGTTTTCTGTTTTTAATCCTTAAATCGAAGATTAACGTCACTTCCTGTGATTCTTCTCTGAAAGGTTCGATTTTGGTTGTGGAAGTTCTGAATTCTTCAACCCCATTTCAGAAAGCCCCCTTTTTTTCATGGGTTTTAAGTAGTTTTTTTTAAAAAATAATCAGCATCTGTTTCGATGTTCTTATAAATATATTTTTTTGAACAGTCATCGCATTATACGGAGCTTTGGATTGTCCATCCTTTATTTTCATCTTCTAAGCTGGAGACAAGGTCAGCTATTCTATGTCTCTTATACTGTTTGTTGGAAAATTGATTATCCAGTAGCTTGCAATTTTCGGAATTTTTCAAAGATTTTGGGAGAAGATGCTTGTACTTGTTTACTTCGTATGAAATTATAGTTGTGGAGTTGGGGGCATACTGAACTGGAATTTTCTGTCCAATCTTTTGCTTAGCTTGCAAAAGACGAGATTTCAATGTTCTTTCTTCAAATATATGGTGGTTATAAGTAAAAGAAAGCACCGCAGTAATAGTTTAATCAGTTTTCTTGTAAGCAATTGGATTTGGAAATGCGATGCAATTATCTTATTCAAACCACCGAAATCAGTAGCTTTCATTTGCTTGCGCATTATCTGAGTAGAATGTTATAATTGTTGGAGTTGCATGTCAGTTTCTACTGTATTGCTGATTCTAATTGATGATTTAATTTCAATAAGGTGTGGTGATTTATCTTTTGGATCCAGTTTTTCATTGGTTACCAATTCATCTTAAACTGATACAGTCATGCATCAGCACTGCATGTGACTCAAGTGAGAAATTCCCAAAACAAATACGTGGTTCCAACTCAACCTTCTTTTGTTGCCTGCTTGGAACACTTTGTTTGCTTATTTGCTTACTTCTCAGGAATGGACTCATCTGGTTCTTCTTCAGATAATGAATCTGTGGAAACTGTTGAAGATTCTTTAAGTGATAAAGAAAAAGACGATGCAGAGATGGATAATATGTCACAGGGGCCTTCTACTGGAGAGAATGTTGTGCAGAAGATATCCCAAGCTTCAAAGGAAGGTGACTCTGGTTCTGCAGTTGTGAAATATACCAATAATATTGATAAATCAAAGGCCAATGGCAACTCACAGTTGGAGCCGGAAGTTGGTATGGTATTTCATTCAGAAGATCAAGCATATTTATTTTATAATAGATATGCTCATCGGAAGGGTTTTAGTGTCCGGAAGGGTCATCTTGGCCGAAGAAAAGATGGGACCGTACGGAATAGAGTTTTCTTGTGCAGCAATGAAGGCTCTCGTCAGGAGCATAGTACACATATGACGAAGAAACCACGTGAAGCTGTGAGAACAAATTGCATGGCTCGTATTGAGTATAAAGTGAGTCGTGATAATGTATGGGTTGTGAGTAAAATCATCTATGAACACAACCATCCACTTCTACGTCCGCATAAAGCACACTTGTTAAGGTCTCATAGGAAGTTATTGTTGGCTCAGCGTGATGGAATGCCAAATGTTGCAGAAATGGGTAATGATGCAGATAATCCTGCTCAAGCTTTGGAATTTCTGGTGGAAGAGGCTCGTGACGCTGAAACTGTTGGGTTTCTGCTGAAGGATCAAAGCAGCTATCTGCACACCAACAGGATGAGAGAACTTGAAAAGGGAGATGCTCAGGTTCTTTTAGAATTTTTGAAAGCCAAGCAGTTAGAGGATCCTTCCTTTTTTTATGCCATACAACTTGATGATAGAGAACAAGTGACCAACTTCTTTTGGGCAGATGCACGCTCTATACTTGATTTCTCCTACTTTGGTGATGTGGTCTTATTTGACACAACTTATAGGACGAACAAGGTTGAGATACCATTTGCACCATTCATTGGCATAAACCATCATAAGCAAATTGTGGTATTTGGTGCTGCTTTGTTATTGGATGAAACAACGGAATCATTTGTTTGGTTATTTAAAACCTTTATGGTAGCAATGTCTGGACGACAACCAAAGACAATCTTTACAGATCATTTCCCTGCATTGTCAAGGGCAATAAGTTTGACATTACCTGAGACATGTCACCGTCTTTGTTTGTGGCATATATTGCAAAATTCAGCGATACATATTTCCCATGCATATAGCAGCGAGCCAGATTTTCAGAAGGGTTTCAAAAATTGCATCTATGAAGGTGGCTCTGAAGAGGATTTTCATACTCGATGGGTTGATTTGGTTAATAAGTATGGCCTTGAAGGAAATGCATGGTTGGAAGATTTATATGCAATACGAGAGAAATGGGCTCTGGTTTACCACAAAAATTCTTTTTGTGCTTCCATGACAACAGTGAAATGGAGTGAGAGCATGAAGAATCACTTTAAAAAGCATTTCAACAGGAAGCTGCCACTTTCCAAATTTTTAGAGCAGTATCAAAAGTCACTGGTTCGGTTTCATGAGAAGGAACTCTATGAAGATTACAAATCAAGGCAAACTAAACCAGTTTTGCTGGTTGATATGCCCATGTTGAATGAAGCAGCAGAATCATATACAAGGCTGGTATATAATGAATTTGAGGATGAGATCAAGAGTCAGCTTTCTTGTCTTTGTGAACAAGTTGGTTTTGACGGGACAGTAGATGTTTATAAAGTTTCCCTTCCTGAAAAACACAGTTATGGGATTGTTGAATATAACTCATCCAATTTCATGGTCACTTGTAGCTGCAAAAAGTTTGAGACTGCTGGCATCTTATGCATGCATGCATTAAAGATTCTTCTCCTTAGGAGCATTCTTAGCCTCCCAACTCGGTATATACTAAAGAGGTGGACAAAATATGCGAATGTTGAGGCCATGTCTGATAGACATCGATCAATTGCTGACACTGATGGTCAAGAACCTCTGACCCTGCAATATACCCGGGTTTGCCACAAGGCAATTACTATAGGAGTAAAAAGTGCAGTTTCTGAGGACGCCTTACAAATATTTGAAAACGAACTCGATAAACTGATGTCAGAAGTAGAAAATGTGTTGCGTATTGCTCCATTGAGTAGACAGACAGATGAGGAAGATGTGACTGTCGTTGATGATATGCAGCGGAATGCATTAGAAGGAAGTAAGAAAAGACGAGGCTGCAAAGGGCGCCCTAAGGGAGGACTTGAGCAGAAAAGGAACAAGAAAATTCAACCCACTTCCAGTTCAGTTGACATCATTACCCAGAACCAGCAATCACAGAATAAGACGAAGACAAGTATGTACTGCTAATAAAAAAAATCCAAGTAATATTTTCCATAATTTATTTTTTTTCATGCATTTCAATTTTCATTGGAAAGTAGGACAAGCTGATGTATTGGGTCAAACTATGGTTAATGAGTCCTCAAATGTTCCTTCCTATCCTCCGGATGGTACAACATCATGCTGTACGCCAATTCAAATGCAACCCTCAGGATGCACATCTTTTACTCAAGAGGTGGTCATGCCTGCTCAGGTTTTGTCCACTTACTTATATTATCGAATTTCATAGCGAATCATGTTGATAACCTCTCTAGTTCACTTACTGAGTGTTAATCTGCTACAGGAATCATTTACACCCTCACAAGGTATATTTGACCATACAATGGCAACCCAAGCAGTAAGAAATCCTAGCATAGCATGGTGCACTCGTAGGGGCTCTGTTGGTGTTCCTATGCCAATCATGCAGGGACAATCCAACAATTTTGTTAGTTGGATGGTTCAACCTCGTAGTGTTCCAAATGTTTCCCTGTCCCCACATCATCTTGATGAACCAATGGTATGAGTTATTCGACAAATAGAATGTTTTGTTCTTTTTTCTTGTTTTAGTTAAGGTATCCTTTTATTTTGGTGCAGCATTCTGCTCTTCCGGGTCAACATCAGCCATCGTCCCGCAAGCTTAACTTTGATATAAACAAAGGTAGAAAAACAGCATTACTTATTTATATTGACCTCAAATGTTCCAATATGAACTAACATAATACCATTAACTGTCAGGTAACTGACTGGGACTTCATTCACAAGGCATCAATGATTCCACTTGGATCTGAATTGCTTATTAATGGGAACTCTGTATTGACTTTCTGCTTTTTTGGGGAGCACTGTTCATGGAAGTACCACAGCCATATAATCTCATGTAGAGTGTTTTCTCATCTAAGGTTCTCTTTTTGTGTTACATATTTTCTGAACATAAATTTGTTTGTATTGTCAATGTCTTAGCTATTTCTGTCAATAGACAAAATTTTATGTCTGAAGTAATTATAGTTGCTTCATTTCTGAAGCAGATAAAGTTGTGTTTAGTTGCCCATAGAATGCAAAATGTCGCATAAATTTTGGCCCAATTTTTTTCGTATCATTAGCATTCTTTCGATTGTTAGTACTTTGTTTTGAGAGATACCATGCTTGTTGTTGGTTACTCCATCCTTAATATGGAAAAGCTGCCAATAGAAATTCTGAACAGCTCAGGGACTGTTTGGGAAATCCAGCAGAATTAGGCATTTAGGCTGGATTTCCTAGGGGAATTGCCACTGTTAGGCCTGCCTGGGCCTTTTTTTTTTTTAAAGGTCTGTCCTAGGCTTGGCCTGTATCCCATATATTGGCTTGTTGGATTGCATGATGAACAAAAGAGACATATGGAGGTCTTTTTTTTTTTTCTCCCGCAGGATTTGACCTGGACAGAGATCGGGTTGATATGGGCCTTACCTAAATAGATCGTGTAATCCATGATCTAACAGCAAATCTAGCCCAATGGTGCTGGATTTTCCAAACTGGCTCTAGTACAGATGAAGAAATGGTTTTTCTAATATGGTCTTTCATTGAGTTGGTATTACAGAAAAAATAAGAAAGGCTACCCATGCAGCACCTGATAGTGGAGAAGCTGGGAAGAAATCAGTAGAATGACTTGATTGTAGTGTTTCCAAAATAGGTTGCTGCAGGGGAAATGACTTGGAAGTTGCTGTTGTTGGGTTCCTCTTCACCTAAAAGTTCCTGCAGAGCGTGTTTTCAGCTGAGGTTCCAAGAGGCGGCTCAAGTGCTATGTTCTTTATGAAGTTCAGGAGTGTGGCTGGTGTTCAGTTTAAATCACCTGAAGATGCCGCTTCTTAATTGGCGAAGGTTTTCATGACAAGGTTGGTAGTTATTGTTGAACCGAGCTATTTTGTATGTATCGGGTTCTTATTGTGGTGAAGGCTTTTTTGGATGTTTGCATTGGAGCTGCGACTGCCCCCTATTGAGGAGGGTACTTTGAGAAAACCTCTTGCTTATGCCGTTTAGATGCTTATTCTGCTGTTGTTAGTACTTTAAAAACTCTCTGGTTGTGTTTTAGTATGTTTAATAGTTGCGACTTTTTCCAGGAGTTTGTAAGGCCGTTTCTGGTGCTGTTTGTGTGTCATTTGTTTTGCTATAGGGATTCTGGCTTCTCATGATTTCTTGTTCCTCTTGTTCCCTGGGTTCTGTTATGTTTATTTTGCACCTTTTTGCTTTCTACCATGAATGTGTAGTGGTCTGTCAGACCTCATATGTTCTTTGCTTTCTCAACAGAAAAAAAGAAAAAAAATCTACACATGGCTTATATCTTGTCATAAACCAGTCCGATTTCGTTAAAAATGAATCAAAATTGCCAGAAACGAAAAGTATCAATTACTCTACAATATATCAGCAAAATATAGCATAACACCCACTGTCCATATTCACATAGAAAACTTGATAACAAGCATTTTGAATAAGCAGAGTTTCACCGGTAGTATGCTTATCATTATACAGTCTGGAGCTAG
Source organism: Phoenix dactylifera (assembly GCF_009389715.1). Taxonomy (NCBI): domain Eukaryota; kingdom Viridiplantae; phylum Streptophyta; class Magnoliopsida; order Arecales; family Arecaceae; genus Phoenix; species Phoenix dactylifera. The sequence continues at coordinate 16,758,243 of NC_052395.1, forward strand.
ATGTAACTTAAGCACAATTTCTATCCTAAGATTTTCATTAATTCCGATCATGAACCATTCTTCTATCAATTCCTACTTAATACCATCTGTTCCAACTCAAAATTTGTCATTAAATATTTTCACCGCTTTCTTTAAGTTTTCCTCCACTTCTCGGACCTTCATATGTGCTCCATTTGTTACGAATTGTCTCCCATAGACATCCCAAATTGGCTCTTATGTCCGATTGGTTTCTCCATCCTTTGCAGGTTGCGGTGCATCAAATCAACATGCCAATCCTGAAACATGTTCATACATGCACATGGTAGCGTCCTTATAACTGATATCATAATTCTTATAACATAGAAAAACTTGTTCCAGGCTACCACACGCACATCTCAACATAAACCCTACAAAGCTAGCATCCACAAGTATCCTCCTTATTTCCTGGCTTTATATCCTTAGGGAATCTTATTGCTGTTCATAGATTTCCAATCAATCCTACTATGTTGTCAAGTTTTGTTCTAGTATCCCCCTACAGCCTTTGCAAGTAAATTCCTCCTCCCCCTCTTTTTAGGCATTTTAACATGTCAGGCCCTTTTCTCCAATCCAATCCAAAAAGGGGAGCACCTGATTTTTGGTAATCGGGACCAAACAGTCGCTATTAGTAAAGTATTGACTGATTTGATCGATCGCATCTATTTAACAAAGATTCCAATTTTGATTTTTCTATTATTATAACACAAACTGCTTAATGGATGATCCACTCTTCATTCATGTATTCAACAAATTTCTTAATTACGAGAAAGAAATGCCATGCTACCATCAAATGACCATATTTCATGAACTTATTGTTGTTTGCATGTATTGTGAATTTATAAAATAAATTGAATAATAAATATATGAATAAATAAATCTGACCTCAAATGAAGAATCAACTATGTTAGATCAAGGCTAGTGTTTGACACTATGTCCTTAAGACAGATTTCGCCCTCCACACAGGTGCTTTGGATCTCGTGAGCGTCTGTCTCCCAGGATACAATGATCTTCACAAACAAAAGAAGCACACCAATTTGTTTGTACGGCGAACCAAAAACTGAGTTTTTGTACTCTCTTTGAATGAACTCACTTATGCTCTCTAAGAACTCTAGAATGAGAGAACTAGATGAATTGGAAAAATTCGGTGTTTAGAATGGTTGGAGGAAGGCTCTATTTATAGAGTTCATGGTGACTTTTCAGAATAGACACCAAGTGAAGAGACATGTCTTTTCTATTCAAATGAATAGACACATCCCTATGAATAGTTATGTCTTTCATGCTAATAGTCATGTCTTTTAAATGAAAAGATGCATCATACAAAGATGCAATGAAAAGATGCAACTCTTTTGAAAAGACATACCTCTTCTAAGAAGCACCCTTTCAAGTGGGTCATTTTGCAGCCTATTTTCTCATTCACCTATTATAGTCTAACAATCCCCCACATGAATAGAAAATTGGCTGAATGCATGTAAATGTTAATGCAGACACTCAAGAGAGTACATTGCGAAAAGATTCTGCATCGAGATAGGTAGCTTTTGGCCTTGAACCTTCTCTAGTGAAAGGCTATCGGATTTACTGGCTAAATAGTGAACAAGATGTCTTGAACTATTCAGCTGATTAAGTAAATCGAATCAAATAGACTTCACACAGTCTCTTTTCTAACACAGTTAGTTCTCATGATTGTGTTCATTTTGGCCCTGAACAACTCCTGGTATTCATGAGTGCTCTAGAGAATTCAGCCTTATAAAAATTCTCATAGAAGCGGCCCCTTCACACTCATATAGGTGACTCTTATTAGGAATATCCTGCTATATCCCACTTAGATTTTCAAGATATAAGAGTTCATTAAAAGCGAAGCTTACCCTTAATTATAAACGCTGCAGGCAGCACTAGTTAATCTTAGGAATAGGTTGGAGATTTTGTCTCCCTAGTGCTTATGTTAAGCCACACATAATTCGGTTGTCCCTTTGAACATAGATCTTGGGATCTCCAGTCAACTAGGTTGGGTTGCCATTATGATGACTCTTTAATTATAGGCTTTAATCCCATTCCTCTCGATGTGCAATTTACTTGCTCTCTAGTTAAACCTTTAGTAAGCGGATCCGCAAGATTCTCTTTAGACTTTATATAGTTGTTGCTGGTGGTCCAAACCGAGAACGATTGGCACTGCGGTGTGAACGGGGTTCCGTCTGAGTTGTCTTGGTTGGTGTTGGTTGCGCTCCACCTTCCGCCAAGAAACCTGCAAACAAGCCTTGCACCACCACCAGGGTGGTGATGGCCCTCCGACGGTCAAGTCAGAGGAGATTGGAGGAGGAGGAGAGGTGATAATCGCAAGTAAGAGAGTGCTCTGGGAGATATTGCTCACCTCCCCCCCTTTCTCCCCCCAGCCGCATATATACCTGACCGGGAGGTCTCTCAGGGGGGTTCGTTATCGTGGGGCACGATGGTGTGGCCACTGACATGGCCGTTACAGGGCGTCGTGGAGCAGCACCGGGTACGGCCACGTCAGGGCATAGTGGGGCTCCGCTTTGTACGGCTGATGCAGGAGATCGTGGAGCAGCATCGGATACAGCCGTTGCAGGGAGTAGTGGAGCAGGAGGCCGCGGCGTGCCTCTGGGGAATAGCCTGTCGTTATCAGGAGATCTCCGACTCGGGGTCGGAGCGCTGGATCAAGGGGCAGCCGACTCGGGGTCGGGCTGCGGAGCCGAGGATGTCCGACTCGGGGTCGGATTGCTGGATCAAAGGGCAGCCGACTCGGGGTCGGGCTGCGGAGCCGAGGATGTCCGACTCGGGGTCGGATTGCTGGATCAAAGGGCAGCCGTAGTCTTCCTGGGCGCGCGTGCCGGTCACGTGGGGCATGGCGGCTTATTTCCCCCGTAACAGTAGCCCCCCACTTCCGAGCCTGGAACCAGAAGGGGAACAGGTGAAGGGAGTGATGTTTCGGGATTGCCGCCGTTCCTCGGAGAGGCGCGCGCGCTTCGAGCTCCCCGCCCTTTTTATGGCGTATGGCGGTTATTGCTGACCTGGCAGTCTGAGGATTTCGGCGTACATCCTTCCTTAATGGTGTCGATTCGCCTTTGGGGCGCGAGCGACCCTTCGGCAGCCAGGCGTCCTCTGGCGTCATCGAGGCGTCACTTGCCTTTCCGCCTATTTAATCGGGGGCCTTTCCCCGTCCGTCTTCTTCTTTACAGATATTTTCAAGTTTCCCCTTTGCGCAGCTGTTGCTGCCGTCGGACTGTTCACTTGTTTCCCCTTTGGCGCTCTCGGAGCCGTTCTTACCTCTTTTCCGGTGAGTTTTCCCCATTCTTCTACTTAGGGCTCTCCATACTTTCCCCTCTTATACTAGTGTACTCCAGTCGCTCCGGTCTTTCCCCCCTTCCTGTCCCCGTTCTGACCGTAGGTTTATTGGCCATTAGGAATGGGCGAAGTGAGAGCAGACCAAATTAAGTCGGAGCTGGTCGCCACAGACTTAGACAGACTCGTGGCTCGGTACCACCTTCCCGAGGCCTGCAACGCCACGCTCCCGGGGCCTGAGGAGAGGATGTCCCATCCTCCTCCAGGGAAGATCGCCATCAATGAGGGCATTCTCCAGGCCGGGTTCCGCTTTCCCCCTTCGGACTTGGTCATGCAGGTGCTACGGGGTTTAAGAGTGGCACCGACGCAACTGGTGCCGAACTCGTGGCGGGCCCTGACGGTCTTCCAGGTTCTCTGCCGTATGCACGAGATCCCCGCCACCCTGAACGTTTTTTGGGAGTTCTACAGCCTGAGCGGCCACCCCCAGGACAAAGGGTGGTGGTGCTTCGCAGCGCGGCGAGGATGCGGCCTTGTCAAGGAGGCTCCTACCTCCATTCACAAATGGAAGGAGCGCTTCTTTTTTGTTGATGCAGATCCCTCTTGGGAAATCAGGGCGACCTGGGAGACCCCGATGAAGTCTCCGATCGGCCTATCGAGACTGTCAAGGGAGGAGTCCGATGGCTTGGCCGCCTTGAAGGGGTTGGTTGCCGAGGGCCAGCTCCCCCCGGTGGCCCGCCTTATTTCCGAGGATACTTTGGTGAATGTCGGTCTGAGCTCGGTCCCCACCGACCGTGAGTCCGCCACCGATTCTTTCTTGACTTTTTCCCTTCTTTCGTCCCGTTCTTTCCTTTGGTTTCTCCGTCTCCGACTATCCCGTCCTTTTTGCAGAGATCGACGACGTCATGCGGTCGGTGAAGACAAAGGCTGTTGGTAGGGCGTCCCTGCTGGAAGCAGCCCAGAGGAGGAAACGAGCTCTTCCGAGCGGGGCCCCACCGGCGAAGAAGTCCCGTAAGGAGGTGCCTCCGACGCCGACCGACGAGTCCGGGCCCACCGATCAGGGAGACGTCGTGGGCACGGACCGGCAGCTGACGCTGTATCAGCCCTCCGGTGGTAAGATTGCCGCTACTCCGGAGGTATCATCCGAGCCTGCCCGAGACGGACGGGTCGGACGTGATCGGTCCCCGACCCGGCCTTCGACTCGGTCGGCTCCTGATGACTCGAGGAGGGACGCGCCGAGGCCCCGACCGAGCGGGACCCTATCAATTCCTGGGGTGACCCCCGCCCCGAGCGCGATCGGCCGGACTCTTCCCCAGGCGATGGATAGGGGTAAGGCTGCAGAACCACCGTCCGGCTCTGGGGAGAAATCGGGGTCTGCCTTTACTACCGATGGCGCCCGAAATCTCATCGAAACAGTGCTGCTGGAGAAGGACCGTCGGCGGGTCCGGGAGTTGGAGGTCTCTGACGTTGGGGCTGCCAGCTGTGTTTGTCTCATGTCGGTGAGTGTTCTTCTGGCCGCTTTTCACCATTTATTGGCTCTGTTGTTCTCCGCCTGACTCCCTTATTTTTCCTATTTCTTAGCTCGCCCAGTACATGATCCGTCTGGAGGAGTGCTACAAGGAACAGGCGGGGCTTCTGGCGAAGGCCGAGGACCGGCTGAAAGCAGTGGAAAAGGGAGGCCAGGCTGTGGCAGGCAGGACGACCGGGGACTTCGAGGCGAGGCTCCGGGAGGCCGAAGAGCGGGCACTCGGCTTTGCTGCCCTCGAGAAGCAACTGTTGGAGGCTCAGGAGCAGCTCAAGGTTGTCTCGGGTCTCGAGGGCGAGGTCAAGAAGGCGGATGAGCGGGCCGAGAAGCAGTCCCGGAAGGCTGCCGACTACCGGGAGAGGTGGGAGAAGGCCCAGCGGTCAGCCGACAACGCCCGCAACCGAATCCGGTCTCTTGAAGCTAAGCTGGGCGAATTGGAGTCGGCCTTGGAGAAGTCCCGTGCGAGCGATCAGGAGCTTCATTCGCGCCTGACGGAGGCTGAGGCTGCTCGCATTGCTGCCGAAGCGAAGCACAAGGAGGCTCGGGCTGAGCTGCTGAGGGTCTCCACCGAGGCGGAAGGCCGGATTGTGGCGAAGGTCTTGGAGGCGAAAGCCCAGATTATGGAGCGGGCAGAGGCGGCGCTGGCCGAGAGGAGTGCGGAAATCGGGCGTCAGGCGGTAGAGGCTTATCGCCAGTCCGCCGAGTTCGCTCATGATATGTCGGAGGCAGTACAGACCTATCGTCAGTCCGACGAGTTTGTCCGTGACGCGTTGGACGCGGGGGCCGAAGCCTTTATCTTAGGCTTCGAGGAGGGCCTGGCAAGGGTGTCGGCTAAGTACCCCGAAGTTGACCTGAGCGAGATTTCCCTTCTCGACTCCTCTCCGGCGCCATTGCCTGCTGGTTCTCCTGCTGCTTCCCTACCTCCTGCGGACGAGCCCGACGTTCCCGACCCGGGAGTTCCTCCAAGCTGACCTCTTGTACCTTTCGTTGTCTTCTCTTTTTTTTTTTTTGTATACCGGGGTTTTGCCAAATTGTATGGGCCTCGGCCCTGAAACAATGAAAATTAATGCAAGTTGAATGTTTCTTCATCTCGCCTTCGTCCTTCTTTTTCTTTTAACTCTCGGTAGCGTCTTGCTGACTCCTGGCTCCCGAAATTCTTCCGGCGCTAGGCCAGGCATCCGAGGGTTAGGCCTCAGGAAACTCTTCCGGCGCTAAGCCAGGCATCCGAGGGTTGGGCCTCGGGAAATTCTTCCGGCGCTAAGCCAGGCATCCGAGGGTTAGGCCTCGGGAAATTCTTCCGGCGCTAAGCCAGGCATCCGAGGGTTAGGCCTCAGGAAATTCTTCCGGCGCTAAGCCAGGCATCCGAGGGTTAGGCCTCAGGAAATTCTTCCGGCGCCAAGCCAGGCATCCGAGGGTTAGGCCTCAGGAAATTCTTCCGGCGCTAAGCCAGGCATCCGAGGGTTAGGCCCCAGGAAACTCTTCCGGCGCTAAGCCAGGCATCCGAGGGTTAGGCCTCAGGAAATTCTTCCGGCGCTAAGCCAGGCATCCGAGGGTTAGGCCTCAGGAAACTCTTCCGGCGCTAAGCCAGGCATCCGAGGGTTGGGCCTCAGGAAATTCTTCCGGCGCTAAGCCAGGCATCCGAGGGTTGGGCCTCAGGAAATTCTTCCGGCGCTAAGCCAGGCATTCGAGGGTTAGGCCTCGGGAAATTCTTCCGGCGCTAAGCCAGGCATCCGAGGGTTAGGCCTCAGGAATTTCTTCCGGCGCCAAGCCAGGCATCCGAGGGTTAGGCCTCAGGAAATTCCACTCGTTGGTCGGCCAAGGCTGGCGCAAGCCGAGGCGACCGGTCGGGGCTTCCGGCTAGTCTGCTCCCGGGATGATCATCGGGCTAGCCAGGCATCCGAGGGCCGTCAAGCCTCAGAAAATTCCGCTCGTTGGTCGGCCAAGGCTGGCGCAAGCCGAGGCGACCGGTCGGGGCTTCAGGCTAGTCTGCTCCCGGGATGATCGTCGGGTTAGCCTGGCATCCGAGGGTTGTCAAGCCTCAGGAAATTCCGCTCGTTGGTCGGCCAAGGCTGGCGCAAGCCGAGGCGACCCGGTCGGGGCTTCAGGCTAGTCTGCTCCCGGGATGATCGTCGGGTTAGCCTGGCATCCGAGGTTGTCAAGCCTCAGGAAATTCCGCTCGTTGGTCGGCCAAGGCTGGCGCAAGCCGAGGCGACCGGTCGGGGCTTCAGGGCTAGTCTGCTCCCGGGATGATCGTCGGGTTAGCCTGGCATCCGAGGGTTGTCAAGCCTCAGGAAATTCCACTCATTGGTCGGCCAAGGCTGGCGCGAGCCGAGGCGACCGGTCGGGGCTTCAGGCTAGTCTGCTCCCGGGATGATCGTCGGGTTAGCCTGGCATCCGAGGGCCGTCAAGCCTCAGGAAATTCGCTCGTTGGTCGGCCAAGGCTGGCGCAAGCCGAGGCGACCGGTCGGGGCTTCAGGCTAGTCTGCTCCCGGGATGATCGTCGGGTTAGCCTGGCATCGAGGGTGTCAAGCCTCAGGAAATTCCGCTCGTTGGTCGGCCAAGGCTGGCGCAAGCCGAGGCGACCGGTCGGGGCTTCAGGCTAGTCTGCTCCCGGGATGATCGTCGGGTTAGCCTGGCATCCGAGGGTTGTCAAGCCTCAGGACATTCCGCTCGTTGGTCGACCAAGGCTGGCGCAAGCCGAGGCGACCGGTCGGGGCTTCCGGCTAGTCTGCTCCCGGGATGATCATCGGGCTAGCCAGGCATCCGAGGGCCGAGCCTCGGGACATTCCACTCGTTGGTCGGCCAAGGCTGGCGCAAGCCGAGGCGACCGGTCGGGGCTTCCGGCTAGTCTGCTCCCGGGATGATCATCGGGCTAGCCAGGCATCCGAGGGCCGAGCCTCGGGACATTCCACTCGTTGGTCGGCCAAGGCTGGCGCAAGCCGAGGCGACCGGTCGGGGCTTCCGGCTAGTCTGCTCCCGGGATGATCATCGGGCTAGCCAGGCATCCGAGGGCCGAGCCTCGGGACATTCCACTCGTTGGTCGGCCAAGGCTGGCGCAAGCCGAGGCGACCGGTCGGGGCTTCCGGCTAGTCTGCTCCCGGGATGATCATCGGGCTAGCCAGGCATCCGAGGGCCGAGCCTCGGGAATTCCGCTCGTTGGTCGGCCAAGGCTGGCGCAAGCCGAGGCGACCGGTCGGGGCTTCCGGCTAGTCTGCTCCCGGGATGATCATCGGGCTAGCCAGGCATCCGAGGGCCGAGCCTCGGAAATTCCGCTCGCTGGTCGTGCGCTTGTCGCTCGCTGCCCGACGGGTTTCTCCGTGGCCAGCCGCGATCATGTTTCTCCTTTTCTCTAAGCGTTGCCTGGGGGAACACGAGAAGGGCATTAAACGCTAATTAATGCGTTACCTGGGAAATCGGATCGCCAGCTGCTGCTTGCGAGGAGTGTTAGTTGAGCGGCCGCGATACGCGGGTTCTTCGAGGAGGATACGGCCTGGGCGCGAGCGGAGATATGTGGACCTAGGGGTACATGACACCCGGATTGTCCTGCACAAAGAATGCGGTTTAAGGAGAATGACGCTTAGGAAATCGCGGGGAGATACGCCTCGGGAGCCGGAACGGCTCCGGTTTCAATGCGCCTGCATTTATTGGAGCCACCCGCATCGGAACGACCAGGGGGCCGCAGTTTGGCTATAAATACAGGTGCAGGTACGATGGAGTTTGCCAAGCCGGAGCTGTTCAGGTTGCCATGGATCGCGGACCTCCTCCTTGGCATATGACTGAGAGACTCCTGTTGAAGGAAAGGGGAGACGCTCCCCTTGCGACTTCAGCCAACTAGCCGTTTCATCTGGGATCAACAAGGAGGGTCTTCCCGGCGGAACTCCGCTCTAGGCGTTTCATCCGGGATCACATCTCCCCTCCTTGAAGTTCAGCCTCCCGATCGAGCTCTGCACCAGACGCTCAGTCCGGGACCGCGCCTCCATATGCTCTTCCCCCTCGTATTCCTTCTCTTTCCTACCACTGGGGAGGATGGGAATATCCTTTGGAGGCGGCGTTCCCCTGGGGGCAGCGGGAGCTTCTTCTGCGGCGGCTCCTCGTCTTTTTGGTGAGGTGCTGGATGGCGCCTCCGGTTAGAAGCACCCACTTCCGGTGGGATTGGCAGCTGCTTTGGGTTGAGGGTTTGGGATCCTCGGTCCTCAGCTCCACGGATTCTCCACCTCTTCTTTGCTTTCTTTACTCCCTAATTCCCTCTGGGAATTCCTTGTAATCACACGAGCACGCCATTTAACCAGAAATTATGAAATGAAAAGTGTTGCACCTTTTCAAATTGTCTTTCTGGCCTTGTTGTTCTACTGGTAATACATCCGCAGGTTAGCGGAATTCCAGCCCCTTTGAATTTCGTGCCATCTAGGGCTTCCACTATCCACAAGAACACGCCTTACATCATAGTTCGCCATAGTGAGAGAGATCACCATGGCGTCATCGTGGGGAGTCTGAACCCCCTTTACATCTTCATCACAAAAAGTGATTACATTTCCGACCCGCTGCCTCTTCGCGACGGCCACTCCTGATGCTCCGCCGAGCCCCCTGCATTCCTCACGGGCCGAGAGCAGCCCCCAGTGATGGTGTGGATCACTCCCGCGACGGGTCGATTCTGCTCCCGAGGCTCCTGAGGGGCCGGGTCGACCGGACGCGGGTCTGCCGGGGGACGTCGGTCGTTTACATATCGACCGAGACGCCCTCGGCGAATGAGAGCCTCGATCTCGTCCCGAAGCTGGAAGCAGTCTTCGGTATCGTGGCCGTGGTCTCGGTGGTACTCACAGTACGCCCGAGAAGGCCTCCTCCCAGGATCTTCTTCATCTGCCTCGGGACCGGGAGGTCCTCCCGCCCTTGACCTCCATGAGGACCTGGGCCCGGGGGGCCAGGAGTGGGGTGTACCGGTTGAAGCGTCGGTACGGAGAACGAGGGCGTGTGGCGCCGTGGTTCCTTGCTGGTGACGGGCTTCTGCGCCGGCGTTGAGGCGTCGGGCTCCTCCTCTGGGGTGCCTCTTTTCGCCTTTTCTTCCCGGCTTTAGAGGGGCCTCGGCGGCCTCCTTGTTCCGGTGGGAGGCTGCCTCCTCGGCATCTGCATACTGGTTTGCCCGAGATAACAGCTCCGGGAAGCTCCGCGGCAGGCGTTTGTCCAGGGAGAAGGTGAGTCTGCCCTTCCGGAAGCCACGCTTCAGGCTGAGAGAGCCACTTCCTGGCTCAGGTTCCGGACCTCCAGTGTAGCCTTGTTGAAGCGGGTGAGATAATCCCGCAGGCTTTCTCCCCGTTTTGCCGGACATCAAAGAGGGAGTCGGAGACCAGTCGCCGCCTGCTACTGACGGCGAAATGGCTGATGAAGAAGCGGGTGAACTGGTCGAAGGACTGGATGGAGTTAGCCTCCAGGCCGGCGAACCATGCCCTTGCCGGGCCACGGAGGGTCGCCGGGAAGGCCTTGCAGAGGACGGATCCGATGCTCCATGGAGGAGCATAAGAGTCCTGAAACTCTCCACGTGGTCCCGCGGGTCCGCCGCCCCGTCGTAGGGTTCGATCGCCGGCATTTGAACCCCGGCGGGTTCGGGTCCGCAGGATCCTCGAGGCAAGCGCCGGCTGGGAGGAGATCTCCAAGTCAGCGAAGGGATCATTTGGAGTGGCCCTTCAGGACCTGGAGTTGTCTGTGGAGATCGTCCACGCCGCCGGTCCAGGGAGCGCGACCGGTGGGTGGGGGACAAGGAGCGGCGCGAGGGGGACCGACTGGAGTGCGGGCCCCTCGAGGACTGGGGTGTCTGAGAACGCGCCCGGGTCCGCCTCTCGTACCCCGCACAGCCTCCGATGAGAAGGTCCTGGCAGAATGGACCGCACTCGAGAATCCTCCTCGCGCCGGCGCTCCTCTCCATGGGAGAGGAAGGAGCGCGGGTTGTGAGGAAGAGGCGAGTGCTCGGGGGGCAAGCGGCTCTGAGCCCGTTGCGGCACCCGAGAGATCACGCCCTGCAGATTCTGCACTGCCTCCGCGAGGGTGCGAACCTGCTGGGGCTAGCTGGTCGAACTGGGCAGCTTCGACCGTCTGAATGGGAGAAGGGGCGGTGGAGTGGCTGCTGAGAGTGCGTTGGGGACGCAGCAGCCTCTCGGCCGGAGGCGCGAGAGGCCTCCGCGACCGGCAAGCATTGGAAGCTCCACGACCACCTCGCCGTGCCATTAACGATCGTTCTAAGATTCGGGCCCCTCCTTCTAGCGCCAACCTGTTGCTGGTGGTCCAAACCGAGAACGATTGGCACTGCGGTGTGAACGGGGTTCCGTCTGAGTTGTCTTGGTTGGTGTTGGTTGCGCTCCAACCTTCCGCCAAGAAACCTGCAAACAAGCCTTGCACCACCAACCAGGGTGGTGATGGCCCTCCGACGGTCAAAGTCAGAGGAGATTGGAGGAGGAGGAGAGGTGATAATCGCAAGTAAGAGAGTGCTCTGGGAGATATTGCTTCACCTCCCCCCTTTCTCCCCCCACGCCGCATATATACCTGACCGGGGGGTCTCTCAGGGGGGGTTCGTTATCGTGGGGCACGATGGTGTGGCCACTGACATGGCCGTTACACGGGCGTCGTGGAGCAGCACCGGGTAACGGCCACGTCAGGGCATAGTGGGGCTCCCGCTTTGTACGGCTGATGCAGGAGATCGTGGAGCAGCATCGGATACAGCCGTTGCAGGGAGTAGTGGAGCAGGAGGCCGCGGCGTGCCTCTGGGGAATAGCCTGTCGTTATCAGGAGATCTCCGACTCGGGGTCGGAGCGCTGGATCAAGGGGGCAGCCGACTCGGGGTCGGGCTGCGGAGCCGAGGATGTCCGACTCGGGGTCGGATTGCTGGATCAAAGGGGCAGCCGACTCGGGGTCGGGCCTGCGGAGCCGAGGATGTCCGACTCGGGGTCGGATTGCTGGATCAAAGGGCAGCCGTAGTCTTCCTGGGCGCGCGTGCCGGTCACTGTGGGGCATGGCGGCTTATTTCCCCCGTAACAATAGTCTATCGATATAATTCCATTTGAGACAATTGTCTTATGGTATTATGTCTTCGACAGATATGTCGAGATTTACCATTATACATATTACTCTGTGCCCTTCCTATTGCTGATTGGTTATCACAATGTAATACATATTACTGGCACAGGTTTTGGCCATATTGGAATATCCTCTAGAAAATGTCGAAGCCACTCTGCTTCTTCTCCTGCTTTATCTAAAGCAATAAATTCAGATTCCATTGTGGATCTTGCAATACATGTTTGCTTAGAGGATTTTCCAAGACACAGCACCACCACCAAGTGTAAATACATAACCACTTGTGAATTTTGTATCTTTGGTATCAGATATCCAGTTTGCATCACTGTATCCCTCAAGTACAAGCTGGATATCTTGTATAGTGGCAAACCAAAGTTTAGAGTGTATCTCAAATATCTAAGCACTCTAATAATTGCCTTCCAATGATCAACTCCAGGATTACTCGTATATCTACTCAATTTGCTAACTGAGTATGCTATATCGGGTCTAGTGCAATTCATGACATACATTAGACTACCAATTATACGAGAGTATTCCACTTGAGAAATGCACTCTCCAGTATTTTTGGCTAAATGAAGGTTTATGTCAACAGGTGTTCTAGCTACATTGTTATCTTCTTTATTGAACTTTTCAAGTATTTTCTCAATGTAGTGAGATTGAGATAATATAAGTCCATCAGATGTTTTAGAAATCTTAATTCCTAATATAACATCTGCAACACCTAAATCCTTCATGTCAAACTTACTTGATAGCATTCTCTTGGTAGTTTTAATGATTTCATTATTACTACCCAGAATGATCATATCATCCACATAGAGGCAAACAATGACATAGGCTTGGCTATCATTTTTGACATAAACACATTTATCACATTCATTGATTTTAAATCCATTTGTGATCATGTGTTTGTCAAATTTCTCATGCCATTGCTTAGGTGCTTGTTTTAATCCATACAGGGATTTAACAAGTTTGCACACTTTCTTTTCTTGTCCTGGAACAATGGTACCTTCAGGTTGTTCCATAATAAATCTCCTCATTTAAATCACCATTTAGGAAAGCTGTTTTAATATCCATTTGATGTATTTCAAGGTTATACAATGCTGCAATAGCAATTAGCATACGAATGGATGTTATTCTCGTAACAGGCGAGTAGGTATCGAAATAATCAATACCTTCCTTTTGCTTGTAACCCTTTGCCACAAGCCTAGCCTTGTATTTATCAATTGATCCATCAGCTTTCATTTTTCTCTTGAAAAATCCATTTACTACCCAAAAGTTTACTTCCAGGTGGAAGATCTACCAATTTTCAGGTGTGATTTTGCATAATGGATTCAATTTCACTATTAACAGCTTCTTTCCAAAAAGGTGCTTCAGGAGTGGACATTGCTTCTTTGAAGCTTTGAGGCTCATTTTCTAATAAATATGTTAGAAAATGGGACCAAATGACTTTGCAGTCTTTGCCCTCTTACTGCGTCTAATTTCATTGCCTCTTTCTTTTTCAATGGACTCATGATCCATATCACTAGTTGCAACATCATAAGTTCTTTTATGAGAACTTGTATCACTTGTATTTTTGCATGAAAAAATATTCTCAAAAAATGATGCATTTCTAGATTCAATAATTGTATTGACATGTATTTCAGAAATATTAGATTTATGCACAAGAAATCTATAAGCACTACTATTATTTGCACATCCAATAAATATGCAATCAATGGTTTTAGGTCCTATTTTGCTCTTTTTGGGAGTAGGAACCAATACCTTAGCCAAACACCCCCACACTTTTAAATATTTGTAGGAAGGTCTTCTACCTTTCCATGCTTCATAAGGGATTTTGTTTGTTTTCTTATGGGGTAACTTATTGAGTATGTAATTTGCAGAAAGCAAAGCTTCCCCCCACAAATTCTGAGGTAATCCTGAACTTATCAACATAGCATTCATTATCTCTTTTAAAGTTCTATTCTTTTCTTTCAGCAACACCGTTTTGCTGAGGTGAATAAGGCGCAGTAGTTTGGTGAATAATGCCATGTTCTTGACAGAATTTATTAAGCGGTACATCATATCCACCACCTCTATCACTTCTAATTGCCTTAATTCTTTTGCTAAGTTGATTTTCAACTTCATCCTTATATTGGACAAACATATCTAATGCCTCATCTTTGCTTCTAAGTAAATACACATAGCAGTACCTTGTGCAATCATCAATAAAAGTAATAAAATATTTTTTTCCTCCTCTAGTTTGAATATTTTTCAAATCACATATGTCAGTATGTATCAATTCTAAAGGTTCAGTACTTCTTTCAATTGAATGAAAAGAGGATCTTGTTAGTTTTGATTCCATACAAGTCTCACATTTATTACTAGTATCAATATCAAATTTAGGCAATAAATCTAAACTTACCAATCTACGCATAGTATCAAAGTTAACATGTCCTAATCTACCATGCCACACATTTGAGGACTCAATAATATAAGCAGAAGATAAATTCTTATTATTAATAGATGGTACAATAGTCATTACATTCATCTTAAAGAGCCCTTCGCTCACAGTACCCTTTGCCTAAATAAATTCCACCTTTAGTGAGTACAAATTTGTCAGACTCAAAAACCAACTTAAAGCCATTTTTGCTCAACAATGACCCAGACACGAGGTTCTTTCTAATATCAGGCACGTGCAGCACTTCGTTTAGAGTAAGTTCTTTTCCCGAAGTCATTTTCAATATAACCTTGCCCTTGCCTTCAACTTTTGAAGTGGTAGAATTACCCATAAATAGTTTTTCACCACTAACTGTTTCATAGGAGGTGAACATGTTCTTATCAGAACATATGTGTCGAGTAGCCCCAGTGTCTACCCACCATGTCTTGGTATTGGAAACCAAATTTGCTTCAGATATTGTTGGAATATTTCAAAATTTCGAGTCTGCCCTTCTTTGTCTTTTGTCTTTTTGTCTAGTGTACTTTCTTTTAGTCCCACATTGGAAAGGAACAAAACTCAAAAGATCTTTATATAGTATTCAACCTTTTAACTTGGTGAAGCAAAGAAAGAAAGTAGCCCACGCGCGCATGAGCCCAATGGAGGTCCAAGCCAAAATTGGCGAATCTGATCCGGAAATGTTTAACCGGGCGCGTTGCGATTATCACGCGCAGGGGGACCCCCCCCCCCCCCCCGCGGGTGTGGGCTTGAGCCAGGTTTCTTTTGCCGTTTTATTTTTTGAATTGTTTTGTTTTATCTTAATAAAACGTGTAAAACTAAAACACCTCCTTGGTAAAACGACGTGTCTTTTAAATTACGCCTCTTCATTTCTTTTTAAACCCTAAGCCTCTCTCTCTCTGTGTTCCCGAGAGGATACTCTCCTCTGTTCTGTTCCCGAGAGGATACTCTCCTCTGTTCTGAGCGCTTCTGGGCTGTTCGACAAGATCACTGCATCTGCGAGTGTGCGCTTGGAGGATAGGCCGCCATTACCTGCTCCACCGAGATTCATTCTCCGGGGGGCGCGATCTATTCTTAAGGACAGTGAAATCACGCCTCAACTGATAAGTTCTTCCTTCTCTCCATCTATTATTTTACTACAGATATAACAGCAGAAAAACTCAATTCTGCAACATTCGAAGCTAGCTTATCCACCTCGGTTATATTAGCTTGTGGTGACTTTTTTTTAAAATTCTCGCGCACCTTTCGGTGGCGACAATCCTTAGCACGATGGCCAGGTTTGTTGCACACATAGCAATTTCCCTTGAACCTCTTTCTATTGCCACTCTTGGTATCTTGTTGATCATTATTCTTTCTTTTTCTTTTGTTGGTCTTGTCTCCCTCTTCCACCACATGAGCCTTGGACTCCATGAAATGGTTTCCAACCTTTTTCTCAGAATTTCGATTGTCTTCTTCAATTCTCAATCTAACAATCAAGTCTTCAAGTTTCATCTCCTTGCGCTTATGCTTGAGATAATTTTTGAAATTCTTCCAAAGTGGTGGTAATTTTTCAATAATTGCAGCCACTTGAAAAGACTCACTTAGTATCATCCCTTCAGCATGAATGTCATGGATGATCACTTGGAGATCTTGAACTTGACTTATGACATCGTTGGAGTCGACCATTTTGTAGTCTAAGAATTTGCCCACAACGAACTTCTTTGTTCCAGCATCTTCCATTTTGTACTTCTTGTCCAAGGATTTCTATAGTTCCTTTGCCGACTTGAGAGGACTATACACATTATATAATGTGTTGTCCAATCCATTGAGAATGTAGTTTTTGCATAGAAAGTCAGAATGCTTCCATGCTTCTACAGCAGCCATAGTTTGAGCATTCTCTTCACCCTCGGCAAGAATAGGAGCTTCTTCACGAAGAACCTTCACAAGATTCAACGTAGTGAGATAGAACAACATTTTTTGTTGCCATCTCTTGAAATCGTTCCCATTGAACTTTTCGGGCTTCTCTCCATGGCTCACATGTGAGGCAATGGGAATGGCGGTAGGCACCACATTGCTTGAACTTAAAGCCATCTCTAATTGCTAAATAAATGAATAATCTCAAATTAGAATGAGTAATATCAAAATTTAGTTTGTCAAGTTAATGCAAACCAACAATGAACAAATTTTGCAAATAGAATTATAAAGTGTATATATAAAACTATTTGCAAATAATTAAATAAATACAAAATCACAATATACACAATATAAAAAGTGTAAATCTGTCTTAAGATTGTTGTTTGCATGTATTGTGAATTTATAAAATAAATTGAATAATAAATAAATGAATAAATAAATCTGACCTCAAATGAAGAATCAACTATGTTAGATCAAGGCTAGTGTTTGACACTATGTCCTTAAGACAGATTTCGCCCTCCACACAGGTGCTTTGGATCTCGTGAGCGTCTGTCTCCCAGGATACAATGATCTTCACAAACAAAAGGAGCACACCAATTTGTTTGTACGGCGAACCAAAAACTGAGTTTTTGTACTCTCTTTGAATGAACTCACTTATGCTCTCTAAAAACTCTAGAATGAGAGAACTAGATGAATTGGAAAAATTCGGTGTTTAGAATGGTTGGAGGAAGGCTCTATTTATAGAGTTCATGGTGACTTTTCAGAATAGACACCAAGTGAAGAGACATGTCTTTTCTATTCAAATGAATAGACACATCCCTATGAATAGTTATGTCTTTCATGCTAATAGTCATGTCTTTTAAATAAAAAGATGTATTATACAAAGATGCAATGAAAAGATGCAACTCTTTTGAAGAGACATACCTCTTCTAAGAAGCACCCTTTCAAGTGGGTCATTTTGCAGCCTATTTTCTCATTCACCTATTATAGTCTAACACTTATTTCAATGAATACATATGAAACCACTTCAAAGCAATGCGCGATTTAAATAGAAAATTCAACAAATGAAGCCAGAATATGAGATAAAAATGGGTGTTTGTGAGAACCTTGGAGCCCAAGAAGACGATCCTCTGGCGGAGAAGCATGTTAGTAGTGTCGAGCTCCTCGAACCTCGGCATCCCAGAAACCCCGGCCACCATACCCGACAGAGCCTACCCCTCCGACAGCGTCCTCCTGCGTCCCGTCAACGCGGGGGCTCTGATTGACTGGTGCGCTTTTCTCCTGAGTCGGGTGGCGGCTGGGGACGGCGGCGCCGCCTCTTGCCATAGGAAATCAGAGGAGAAGAGGAGGCCACAAGAGAAGAAGAAAAGGAAGGAAAGCTTAGAAGTGGGAAGCAAAGGCGGTCGCGACGGTTTCCATTCTCCGCTCGGGGAGGGCCTCCGAGAGTGGGGGTTCGAGGAGGTGGGAGGTGGGACCGGATGGGTCACTATCGTTTAGTTAGATAAAAAAACCGATCTTTTTATTTCGGATTTTTTTTTATAAACATTCTTCTAAAAATTCAAATATATATAAATATTTTTAAAATTTATATTTATCTTTATATCTTTATAAAATATTTTTTTTACAAATATCATTTTTTTAACATCATTAAAAGAAATCATATTTATTTTTAAGTAAAAATAAAATAAAATTTTGAAATTAGTTTTTTATTTTTTATCATGAAATATTTTTTTTTAATTTATCCATTAAAAATAATTTAATTATTTTAATTTAAAATTATTAATTTTGTAATGATATTAGATGGGATGAATATATATGAAAAATAAAGATAAAAATAAAATAGCAAAATAAATACTTTATAAATATATATATATATTAATATTAAAAAATATTTATATAATTTTGATATTTAAAAGAATATGTATATATATATATATTATTTTATTTTTTTCTCGCACAGTTTGCGTGGGAGCCGAATCCATCAAACCGGTAGAAAATCCATCTAATCCCGGCCCTAAATGAGTTGCGCTCAGCCAATACGGTCCGATGAGATCCCGCCACACGTGGATACTACAAGCACCCGTTTTCCCACGTGCATCTCCCGCGCCGTCTAACAGCAAAAACCAGAGCAGGCGACAAGGCCAGCCTAGCCGGAGCGATCTCCCGGGCTCGGTACCTCGGGCTCGATCGAGTCGGTCTTCCATCCCGCCCTCGCCATCCAAGCTGCTTTTCTTTTTGCATCGCTATCACCGGGGGTGACGCCACTCGGTCCGTCCCGAATAGAAGAACCCCAAGCGCCCAAGCCCTTGGTCGGCGCGGCAGGAGAAGCGAAGCACCGTACAATTGCTGGGCAAATCCCTCTCCCCCCTCCCCCCCCCCCCCCCCCTCCCATCCCGTAACTCTTCCCTCTTCTCCTCTCCTCCTTTTCCGTCGGCCATCGCCAAAGTAAGTCGAAACAATTCTTTCTTCTTTTTTTTTTTAAAGAAAAAAGAAAATCTTCCATCCAGTATGCTTGTTCTATTTGAATGATTCTTTCTTAATTTAATGTTCGATGGTATAGGCTTAGGGCCATCTTCACCTTCGTTATAGTTGGAAAATTTATTCTGGGGACTGCCTATTCATGGATGCCTGTTTCATATTCTTCTTGGCATCACAAACTCGAAATCAGCATATGTTAGATGTCGATGAATTGTTTGCTGAAATGTTATCCCTGGCAAAGAAGGAGGTCTTTTGCAGGCTAAGGAAGGAAAGAAAGTCTCTATCATTTTGGGCACCGATTCTTTCATTTTCGATATCATTCAGGGGAAGGAGCTCCCAGGTTTCCAAACTCCATATTGCGTGAGCTTTGAACGTATCAGTCCAAGTGACTAGCTTGGTCTAAGAGGGAAATATTGCTGGTTATCTCTATGTAGTATGCTTATTGGACGATAACGAGTAAGGGGCCCGAGATGTGGTGCGTGGTATTTTCTAGCTAAAACAGGGGTTAAAGAAATTTTTTATATGCAATAGTATACAATACATAAGCCTTGTTGCAAACTAATGCATTAATGTGTCTTGTTAGCGGACGTATTGTTTTGTAGCAAGAACTGCTTGGTAACATGAGCATTTCTGAGCCTTATTACTTTTGACTCAGCAATTCCGGGTGTATTGGATGGTTCAGTGGAATCCATCTAATTCAATCAGTCCTGTTTGCATAGTTTTGGAGGCAAGATCTTAGAGTATTTTTAATATGGGTTAATTTTAATTCAGATCCTAATTCTGTTGGGCAACAATACTTATGCCTCTTTGCCTTATTCTCTTTCTCTTGGTCCTTTTCCATCAGTGGCCTTTATTGCATTGCACTTATATCACAATTTTTCAAACCAGAGGCCACAGCAGACCATTTTGCAATCATAATATGTTTTATTAGCTTCACTTGCTAAGAGATAAATTGCAAATATTTGTAATCTAAGATTTCCTTGTGAGGTAGTTGTCTCAAGATTTGAAACAATGATCGATCATCGTCATCATTGTCATCCAAGCCTATCGTCAATCAAATATGGTCTTGGCTATGGAGCATGCCTCTAAGTTGAGATGGTTCCCTTGAAGGATTGACTAGATTTTATGGATAACTATTAGTCTAGGATCAGCTTATAGCTTTGTAGTAATGGGTGCCAGACACTTGAGAAGGTAAATATAGGCCTACAATGGAAACTATATGGCCAATTGGTGACCAGGCACTAGTCTGTTATGCATTATTTGTCATAGTTTGATTTGATGCAACTAGGCCACAACCCTCCAAAATTACCGTGAACTTGGGAAGAGATGAAGCATAGAAAGAAAATGGAAGATTTCTTTTTTATTTTTGGTTAACTAACATATAGTCAACACTATAATCAATTGTTATCTGAAATGTGCGTTAATTTAGCATGAATTCATGTTGTTTGATTGTTATTGAAGAGGGACTGCTAGTTTAGTGCTGGATTTCCTTCAAGCTTATTGATAATTTCTTTTATATTCAGAGGAGCGAGTCCGTTGCTGCTCCACAATTTTTTGCGCTTGCTCAATTGTGTCCCCTTAGTTCATCTTTTGATTCTTGACCATGCCATCTTCTCAGTTGAACCTCCTCCATGCCAAGCTCATCCAAAAATTTGTTCTCTCCTGTCCCATTTTAAAATCAAGGCTTAATAACTTTGTGCCTATACAATTTGTCAATAACTTGCAAATTTGGGAAATATCCAACTCCAATCAAACTTAAAAGGAAGAATTGGGAATCTTGTGCCATTGAAAAAGAAAGATATATAAAAATGTAGTGAAAGTTCTGGACTCAACTTGCATTATGAATTACTGGGTTGATTTTTTTTCTTGTATCAGTCATTTATCCTCAATATTCTATTTGTTTTCTATAAAAGAGATCGAAGTTGGGAGTTATTGTCTGCAAAACAAAGTAGTTTCAGTTTTTTTTTTCTTTGGGAAATTTTGGTTGTTGCAGATAGAATTAAGATTGTTACTGAAGCATGGTTTCTGTTAAGAGTATAGCATCAGTCATAGTAAGCCATGAAAACTTCCTGCTCTTCATGATTTGAGAATTTGGTATGGATCTATGATTCTTGAATTATATGCTTCATCATATGCATGACTTGACTGCAATTCAAGTTGAAAAGAACTATTTTGGAATCTAGGAATTTTCATTCTCAGGATTCCTACTTATCGTAAGTCCTTGTGATGCAAAACTTTCTTCGCAGTTGTGTTAAACTGTTAGTCCTATACGCACTGAAAATATATGTCAGTCATGGAATGAACCCAAAATGCAGTTATGGTTAAGAGGATTAAGCTGTAACAAGTGATATGTCTAATTTCTGTTTATTAAATAGAGATTTTCTGTTTTCTGGAAACTAAATTAAGGCTGATAGTGTTTCAAATACATCTAATTGAGCCATTATTGGAAACAGATTGGTTGGTTGGTGTGCATGCACTCGGACATATATATAAATTGTTAAATTAGTTTTAAGTAGTTTTTTTTTAAAAAATAATCAGCATCTGTTTCGATGTTCTTATATATATATTTTTTTTAACAGTCATCGCATTATACGGAGCTTTGGATTGTCCACCCTTTATTTTCATCTTCTAAGCTGGAGACAAGGTCAGCTATTCTATGTCTCTTATAATGTTTGTTGGAAAATTGATTATCCAGTAGCTTGCAATTTTCGGAATTTTTCAAAGATTTTGGGAGAAGATGCTTGTACTTGTTTACTTCGTATGAAATTATAGTTGTGGAGTTGGGGGCATACTGAACTGGAATTTTCTGTCCAATCTTTTGCTTAGCTTGCAAAAGACGAGATTTCAATGTTCTTTCTTCAAATATATGGTGGTTATAAGTAAAAGAAAGCACCGCGGTAATAGTTTAATCAGTTTTCTTGTAAGCAATTGGATTTGGAAATGCGATGCAATTATCTTATTTAAACCACCGAAATCAGTAGCTTTCATTTGCTTGCGCATTATCTGAGTAGAATGTTATAATTGTTGGAGTTGCATGTCAGTTTCTACTGTATTGCTGATTCTAATTGATGATTTAATTTCAATAGGGTGTGGTGATTTATCTTTTGGATCCAGTTTTTCATTGGTTACCAATTCATCTTAAATTGATACAGTCATGCATCAGCACTGCATGTGACTCAAGTGAGAAATTCCCAAAACAAATACGTGGTTCCAACTCAACCTTCTTTTGTTGCCTGCTTGGAACACTTTGTTTGCTTATTTGCTTACTTCTCAGATTTAACTGTTAGTTTGCGACAGTTGTTTCTCACATTGGCTGCTGTAAATTACTTTCAGCTAGTGGCTAACTTTTTCATTTTCATCTCAGGAATGGACTCATCTGGTTCTTCTTCAGATAATGAATCTGTGGAAACTGTTGAAGATTCTTTAAGTGATAAAGAAAAAGACGATGCAGAGATGGATAATATGTCACAGGGGCCTTCTACTGGAGAGAATGTTGTGCAGAAGATATCCCAAGCTTCAAAGGAAGGTGACTCTGGTTCTGCAGTTGTGAAATATACCAATAATATTGATAAATCAAAAGCCAATGGCAACTCACAGTTGGAGCCGGAAGTTGGTATGGTATTTCATTCAGAAGATCAAGCATATTTATTTTATAATAGATATGCTCATCAGAAGGGTTTTAGTGTCCGGATGGGTCATCTTGGCCGAAGAAAAGATGGGACCGTACGGAATAGAGTTTTCTTGTGCAGCAATGAAGGCTCTCGTCAGGAGCATACTACACATATGACGAAGAAACCACGTGAAGCTGTGAGAACAAATTGCATGGCTCGTATTGAGTATAAAGTGAGTCGTGATAATGTATGGGTTGTGAGTAAAATCATCTTTGAACACAACCATCCACTCCTACGTCCGCATAAAGCACACTTGTTAAGGTCTCATAGGAAGTTATTGTTGGCTCAGCGTGATGGAATGCCAAATGCTGCAGAAATGGGTAATGATGCAGATAATCCTGCTCAAGCTTTGGAATTTCTGGTGGAAGAGGCTCGTGACGCTGAAACTGTTGGGTTTCTGCTGAAGGATCAAAGCAGCTATCTGCACACCAACAGGATGAGAGAACTTGAAAAGGGAGATGCTCAGGTTCTTTTAGAATTTTTGAAAGCCAGGCAGTTAGAGGATCCTTCCTTTTTTTATGCCATACAACTTGATGATAGAGAACAAGTGACCAACTTCTTTTGGGCAGATGCACGCTCTATACTTGATTTCTCCTACTTTGGTGATGTGGTCTTATTTGACACAACTTATAGGACGAACAAGGGTGAGATACCATTTGCACCATTCATTGGCATAAACCATCATAAGCAAATTGTGGTATTTGGTGCTGCTTTGTTATTGGATGAAACAACGGAATCATTTGTTTGGTTATTTAAAACCTTTATGGTAGCAATGTCTGGACGACAACCAAAGACAATCTTTACAGATCATTTCCCTGCATTGTCAAGGGCAATAAGTTTGACATTACCTGAGACATGTCACCGTCTTTGTTTGTGGCATATATTGCAAAATTCAGCGGTACATATTTCCCATGCATATAGCAGCGAGCCAGATTTTCAGAAGGGTTTCAAAAATTGCATCTATGAAGGTGGCTCCGAAGAGGATTTTCATACTCGATGGGTTGATTTGGTTAATAAGTATGGCCTTGAAGGAAATGCATGGTTGGAAGATTTATATGCAATACGAGAGAAATGGGCTCTGGTTTACCACAAAAATTCTTTTTGTGCTTCCATGACAACAGTGAAATGGAGTGAGAGCATGAAGAATCACTTTAAAAAGCATTTCAACAGGAAGCTGCCACTTTCCAAATTTTTAGAGCAGTATCAAAAGTCACTGGTTCGGTTTTGTGAGAAGGAACTCTATGAAGATTACAAATCAAGGCAAACTAAACCAGTTTTGCTGGGTGATATGCCCATGTTGAATGAAGCAGCAGAATCATATACAAGGCTGGTATATAATGAATTTGAGGATGAGATCAAGAGTCAGCTTTCTTGTCTTTGTGAACAAGTTGGTTTTGACGGGACAGTAGATGTTTATAAAGTTTCCCTTCCTGAAAAACACAGTTATGGGATTGTTGAATATAACTCATCCAATTTCATGGTCACTTGTAGCTGCAAAAAGTTTGAGACTACTGGCATCTTATGCATGCATGCATTAAAGGTTCTTCTCCTTCGGAGCATTCTTAGCCTCCCAACTCGGTATATACTAAAGAGGTGGACAAAATATGCGAATGTTGAGGCCATGTCTGATAGACATCGATCAATTGCTGACACTGATGGTCAAGAACCTCTGACACTGCAATATACCCGGGTATGCCATAAGGCAATTTCTGAGGACGCCTTACAAATATTTGAAAACGAACTCGATAAACTGATGTCGGGATTAGAAAATGTGTTGCGTATTGCTCCATTGAGTAGACAGACAGATGAGGAAGATGTGACTGTCGTTGATGATATGCAGCGGAATGCATTAGAAGGAAGTAAGAAAAGACGAGGCTGCAAAGGGCGCCCTAAGGGAGGACTTGAGCAGAAACGGAACAAGAAAATTCAACCCACTTCCAGTTCAGTTGACATCATTACCCAGAACCAGCAATCACAGAATAAGACGAAGACAAGTATGTACTGCTAATAAAAAAAATCCAAGTAATATTTTCCATAATTTATTTTTTTTCATGCATTTCAATTTATATTGGAAAGCAGGAAAAGCTGATGTATTGGGTCAAGCTATGGTTAATGAGTCCTCAAATGTTCCTTCCTATACTCCGAATGGTACAACATCATGCTGTACCCCAATTCAAATGCAACCCTCAGGATGCACATTTTTTACTCAAGAGGTGGTCATGCCTGCTCAGGTTTTGTCCACTTACTTACATTATCGAATTTCATAGCGAATCAAGTTGATAACCTCTCTAGTTCACTTACTGAGTGTTAATCTGCTACAGGAATCATTTACACCCTCACAAGGTATATTTGACCATACAATGGCAACCCAAGCAGTAAGAAATCCTAGCATAGCATGGTGCACTCCTAGGGGCTCTGTTGGTGTTCCTATGCCAATCATGCAGGGACAATCCAACAATTTTGTTGGTTGGATGGTTCAACCTCGTAGTGTTCCAAATGTTTCCCTGTCCCCACATCATCTTGATGAACCAATGGTATGAGTTATTCGACAAATAGAATGTTTTTGTTCTTTTTTCTTGTTTTAGTTAAGGTATCCTTTTATTTTGGTGCAGCATTCTGCTCTTCCGGGTCAACATCAGCCATCGTCCCGCAAGCTTAACTTTGATATAAACAAAGGTAGAAAAACAGCATTACTTATTTATATTGACCCCAAATGTTCCAATATGAACTAACATAATACCATTAACTGTCAGGTAACTGACTGGGACTTCATTCACAAGGCATCAATGATTCCGCTTGGATCTGAATTGCTTATAATGGGAACTCTGTATGGACTTTCTGCTTTTTTGGGGAGCACTGTTCATGGAAGTACCACAGCCATATATTTTTCGTATCATTAGCATTCTTTCGATTGTTAGTACTTTGTTTTGAGAGATACCATGCTTGTTGTTGGTTACTCCATCTTTAATATGGAAAAGCTGCCAATAGAAATTCTGAACAGCTCAGGGCCTGTTTGGGAAATCCAGCAGAATTAGGCATTTAGGCTGGATTTCCTAGGGGAATTGCCACTGTTAGGCCTGCCCGGGCCTTTTTGTTTTCAAAGGTCTATCCTAGGCTTGGCCTGTATCCCATATATTGGCTTGTTGGATTGACATATGGAGGTCTTTTTTTTTTCTCCCGCAGGATTTGACCTGGACAGAGATCGGGTTGATATGGGCCTTACCTAAATAGATCGTGTAATCCATGATCTAACAGCAGATCTAGCCCAATGCTGCTGGATTTTCCAAACTGGCTCTAATACAGATGAAGAAATGGTTTCACTAATATGGTCTTTCATTGAGTTGGTATTACAGAAAAAATAAGAAAGGCTACCCATGCAGCACCTGATAGTGGTGAAGCTGGGAAGAAATCAGTAGAATGACTTGATTGTAGTGTTTCCAAAATAGGTTGCTGCAGGGGAAATGACTTGGAAGTTGCTGTTGTTGGGTTCCTCTTCGCCTAAAAGTTCCTGCAGAGCGTGTTTTCAGCTGAGGTTCCAAGAGGCGGCTCAAGTGCTATGTTCTTTATGAAGTTTAGAAGTGTGGCTGGTGCTCAGTTTAAATCACCTGAAGATGCCGCTTCTTAATTGGCGAAGGTTTTCATGACAAGGTTGGTAGTTATTGTTGAACCGATATATTTTGTATGTATCGGGTTCTTATTGTGGTGAAGGCTTTTTTGGATGTTTGCATTGGAGCTGCGACTGCCCCCTCTTGATGTCCTGGGTACTTTGAGAAAACCTCTTGCTTATGCCGTTTAGATGCTTATTCTGCTGTTGTTAGTACTTTGAAAACTCTCTGGTTGTGTTTTAGTCTGTTTAATAGTTGCGACTTTTTCCAGGAGTTTGTAAGGCCGTTTCTGGTGCTGTTTGTGTGTCATTTGTTTTTCTATAGGGATTCTGGCTTCTCATGATTTCTTGTTCCTCTTGTTCCCTGGGTTCTGTTATGTTTATTCTGCACCTTTTTGCTTTCTACCATGAATGTGTAGTGGTCTGTCAGACCTCATATGTTCTTTGCTTTCTCAACAGAAAAAAAGAACAAAAATCTACACATGGCTTTTATCGACACAGCTCTTTTTTGCGTGAAGTTTGTGTTGATTTTTCTATGAATCTGAAACATTTCTCATGCAAGCAAGGGAATTAAATTCGATGACATCGAACATAATTTGCTCGGACCTTGCATGACTACTTGCAGTTTTGGTAGTTCATGAGATTTTTGAATCTCCATTACAACATGGAAATAGGACATACATTTGATGTCAGGTGAAATTTACTTTTTCAAATGCATTTTGTATACCCCAGGAGTATTCCTTTTTTTATATAGCGGTCTGCATGCATGTACAAGCGAGGGCATTTGTGAATCAAAACAGATGATTACTAGTGGCTGTTTATGTGTGTGAGTATGTGTCTTCACACTCGATCAAAAAAGATGATTCTTAGGTGGATGTTTAAGCAAGATGTAAGATGAAGCTTTGCAAAGCTCTCTCTTGGGCTATTTTTGCATTAGAAAATGCTTGTTGGATTGCAGCATTCATCTTTTTTTTTCTTTGTTTTTTTTTTTTTTTGTTTGATAAGGTGGATGGATCATACAATCCAAATATAAATGCATCTAAAAAAAATGAAAAATAAAATATTATGGAGCGTGGAAAGAATAGCTGTTATAAAGGTCCACAAAAATTCTTCAGAATGCTCCGCTGTATAGAAGGCGATTCAATTTGCCACATCATTTGTCTTATGCTGACTATGAAAGATGTGCACTCCTTTAAGCTCCTTCAGGTGCCATGCAAAAGAGGGTGAGGGATTGCTGGCCCCTCATGGTCCTGAATCTAACCGACCACCGATGACATTCATCTATTGGCTTGGGGCTGACAAGGCCCTCATTTCCATGCCAGGGCCCCTTTGGTGGATGCTAAACCACACGGCATATCAAGGGCCACGATCCCAGGTCCAAAGCATGGCCACCTGCTTGGTTTTCACGAACAATTTGTCTCGGGGCAACATTTCAAAGTTTAAAAAGAATCCAATGATGGCAAGGAACTACAGGCTTAGAGCTTCAATCTATATTATAGCTGGTTGTTGGAAGTCGCCGGCTCCAGAATGGGGAGCATTGAATAGAAAGCTGCACCCATAAGTCGACCCCATTTAATATCAGGTTGCCCGTCCGCTATCAATTTATTAAACCAGGGGATTTTGAATGCAATCATCGTCAACCCAGACAAAGATAGGGCTGTGCATATAATTCTAAACCAAGGGGAGGGCAGTATTAAGTCATATCGAGTCTATTTTTTCTGAAACCCAAAGATGCTGCTGATTGTAAATTTAGATACGTACTATATTTAATAGAAAAGGTGAGATGCATATCGTAGAAGCATCTAACCGATTTATAATGTACTATTACAACAGCATAAGATGATACAATATAACGAGAAATAATATAACATAATATATGATTTAATTATAATAATTTAGGATGTTACTAAAATAGTTAGGCGGAAACTATTATTTGAGTTTCTTGGTCCTATATAAATACTTAAAATTTACTCAGCAAACACACGTCTGCGGGATTCTCACATACTTTTCTATTAGTACTCAAGTTCTATCCAACGAATAAAGGCTAAATACATGCAGGCACGTTCCTCACAAATATTATATTATTATTGGATAACATGATATATTCTTTATAAATTAAAAAAAAGTTGGGAAGTCTCTCTGAGTTTTTTTTTTTTTTTGTGTGTGTAAAACTCTTGTTTTGGATATGTTTAAATAATCTATACTCTGGGTATCTGAGACTTACAATAATTTAAGGTTCAAGGATGGTTCGTTAAATAATTTGTCCTTGTCAATAGAAAGTCGAGTCCGCAAATTCTGCTGTTCTCGTGTGAATGCCCACGTAAGTGATCAAATACCCAACCGTGTTGTTATATATAGTTTTGCCTTTTGGCATTTAAAAGTGAAAAAACCTTTGGTATTCTATTGAATTTGAATTCTTTGCCGACTTATACGGACGTTTCCGAGGTTTGCCGACTTCCATATTATTTTGGAATCAGAAGGTTGGTGACCGAGACGCTATATATTGGGCACCGCCATTGGGAAATTTGAAACTCGAACATTGGAGCGGGGCGGTGAGGCCGCAACCCTAGATGGCGCACGCTCCTCTTCTCCTCCACCGCCATTGGTGCCGGCGCCGGTGTTCTCCCTCTCCGTTGCGGTAACGCCACCTTCCAGGCTTCGCTCTCTCCGCTTCGCTTAAACCTTCCACCTCCTCGTACAGCCGGAAATCCGAAGTACCCCAAGAACGAGCGGAACCCAAGTATCGGGACGTCTTCTACAAATACCACCGAAATATGGTTTCTTTCTCTCTTTCTATCTTCCTCTCTCTCTCTCTCTTCCCTTTCTTTCTCTATGATTCTTGCGTTTTCGATTGATCAAGGGGTTCTTGTAAGAGTTCTTCAAGATTGGCACTACTTGCAGAAGGATCGGGAACACCACTTCTTGGTGAGTATAATCGACTCGTCAAGATCCTTCCACCTCATCGTACAAGCACGAGAGGAGCCCAAGTGTCCGGACGCCTTATACAAATACCGCCGGAATAAGGTCTCTCTCTCTCTCTCTCTCTCTCTCTCTCTCTCTCTCTCTCTCTCTCTCTGTTCCCTTTTTTTCTATATGATTCTTGCGTTGTCGATTGATCAAAGGGTTATTGGCAGAGTTCTTTAAGATTGGTACTCCTAGTAGAAGGATCGGAACACCCGTTCCGGGTGAGTATAATCAACTCGTCAAGTTTTTTCTTTTTTTTTTGGTAATTTTTGATGCTTGGATTCCGGTATCACTCGTCTTACCTAGCTATTCGGTGAGAACGATCAGGCTTCTGCTCACCCTAAGGTCGTACTGGAGGCAAGTTCTTGAAATTTTAAATTCCTGATAGATCAGCTTTCTTCTCTCTCTTTTTGGGTAGATTCTTGAAATTTACTTTAACAAAATTTCCTGAGTTACTTATGACAAAATGGGACTGTGAAATTTTTGATTAGTCTTAAGGATCAATTGAGAGCTGAGACAAGGCAAACTGCCGATGCATGGAGACCTCGGTTTAGGTGATGTTCTTTTGTTTCACATTGTGTTCTTGGAGCATTATATGTTATGCGTTTGCCTAATTGCAGGGATAGTTTAGATGGAGACTTTGTGCTGTACACCATTTGATCTTTGTGGCAAGATATGTCTTAGAGTTTGGTCAGACGTTCTCATCCAGGTACTACTTTAATTATCAAATGTTATCCAGATCATCTTGATCTGTCTTTCATGTTTATTTATTATTCTAACAATCTGCTTATTAGAACTGAAGGATGTAGCATGTCTTTATTCTTTAAAGCATGTGGCTGATGGATTTCCAATATCTTATAGTTGATTTTGTAATTTATTTTATCTGATTATTTTACATATTTGCTTTTGCATATGTGGATTGTTTAAAAAGTTGTGTTGTGATATTTTTGATATCTGTTGGTATCTTTGTTTTAGGTTTTATTAAATCCTAACTGCTACTTCATAGGCACATTTAATTCACTATGCTTTTCAAATATAGAAAAGGACAAAGATGTTAAAATAATAATTAAAAGAGCAAAGGGCAAGGTCTGCTGAACCAGGCTGAATCGCTCGGTTTAGGCAGTACAGAGCCGAATTGGTGCGAAATTGGGTTGGTTCGCTATTTCAATTCGGTTATGGCTCCTATGGGCCAGAATTGGAAAGGGACCGGTGTTGAGGACCCCGCTCCGCCAAGCTAAATTTCTTGCATACACGATGACTCGACGGAGCATAGCATCGACCAGATCAGCAACTTGGAGGCAAGTCTTCAGCTTGCCGGCCAAGCAGACCAGCAGCCAACCGAGCCATGCACAGGCCTAGATAAATGCCGTGCAAGGTTCTCGGCCTGCCAGCAGCATTAGCGCGCGCCTTGCACTTAGTGACCATGCACGCCCAACGCTTTACGCCCGCGCGTATTTGGTGTCCAGTATCCGAACATGCCCAGCACTCAGCGACGGGCAGTAGCTAGTTTAAGCCCGTTCACACTGGAGCACGCCCGGCAAAGCCCGTTCACACCCGAACACGACCTGAGGGCCTCGACAAGCGGGGCCGAGCAGTAGCAAGCATGCCCATGCGCGCCACCTGGCCTCGGCCAGCCATGTAGAAGCTGAGTCCAAGGAGGACTCTACCTCCGCCACACGCCTAATAGAGTCCTAATTTCGGTAGGACTTTTCCAAGCAATCAGAGAGTCAAGGGAGATCTCCAATGGGTGCCACGCAGGGAGGCACCAAGGGCCAAGATCGCAGCGGAGTACACCACGCCAAGGAGTCTTCCATGCAGGCCATATCCAACCCAAGTCCGAGCCAAGGGGACTTCTCATGCATCCAGCCGAGCCGCATGGAAACCATCCAAGGGAGCCACATGGGACGGCACCACAAACAACAAGTTCAATCCTCATGGCAAAACCAGCAAGTCTACCATACCAATGATTAGCGGACCATGCGCGCACCACATCACCCATCCGAGCACATGGGGAAATACTTTTATGGAAGGAAATCGAGTGCCAACTAGAGGGGCACCAAGAGGCAGCAATGCGCGCACATGGGGAAATCCTTTTATGGAAGGAAATCAAGTACCAACTAGAGTTGCCAAGAGGCAGCAGTGCTTCCAAAGAAAGACTCTTCGGGCGTGACACCTCAGCGATCCAAGGGCCCAAAGATCCAGCATGAGCAGCTTAGATTCAACATCTCTTCCATAGCCACTGCTTTTAGAGGTGGTCCTTATGAGTGGCTCGACAAGATTGAGCAATACTTTCATATGTATGAGATCCTATGAGAGGAGAGAGTAACCTTAGCTAGCTTCCATTTAGAAGGGAGAGCAAGTAGATGGTGGAGATGGCTAAGGAACCAATATGAAAAAGAGGAAAATAGATTGGGGTGGACAGCATTTGAAAAAGAGTTCATGACTCAATGGGGGTCGTCCACAGTTGTAAATCATCATAGCCAATTGGCCAAGTTAAAGCAAGAAGGCAAAGTGCAAAGCTACATCGACGACTTCCGCCAACTGCAAACCATGGTGGATGGGTGGTCCGAAGAAGCTTTGCTTGGCACATTCATCAATGGGCTCAAACCTTGGCTTGCCAAGGAACTCAAACTCAAGCAGCCCACAAGCCTTAAAGATGCGATGAGGATGGCGGAGATCTTTGACCAAAGCGGCCACTACGATCGACGACCGGCCAAGGAAGCTACCAACTGCATGGATACCAAATCCTTGCGTCCACGGCTACCACTTGCAGTAGCCAACACCTCCAAATCGCAGCCTCGACAAATCAAAAAGCTTACGCATGAGGACCTGCGAGAATACATAAAGAAGGGCCTTTGTTTCAAGTGCGGCGCAAAGTGGGAGAAAGGCCACAAATGCAACCCCGGCCAATCTTTCACAATCTATATCACTAGCAGCGGGGATGAGGCCGAAGAGGAGGCTGCTGCAACTTCTGATGGCAGCAGTACAGAGGTCGAACCAATGGAAGCCAATGCCCTAAGCACCATTCCCAAAGATAACAAGTTGTCCCTACATGCGTTGTCCGGAGTTCGGAGACCTTCTACCATGCGGATGACAGCTTGGATCAGCAAACATGAGGTATCCCTACTCGTTGACACTGGTTCATCACATAACTTCATAAATCCAGGAACCCTTCAACGAGCCGGCCTCAAGGGGGCAGCCACCGAATCGTTTGATGTCAAGGTGGCAAGTGGCGAGAAACTCAAGTGCCAAGAGGTTGTCAAAGATGTTCAACTCAATATTCAAGGAGTCCGGATCTTAGCCGATCTACATGTTCTACAACTTGTAGGACTTGATGTTGTTTTCGGCAATGCATGGCTTTGAAACATAGGGAAGGTGGTCATAGATTATGAAACTATGACCATGGAGTTTAAGATTGGGGGAAAGAAGAGAAGTGGACAGCCCTCAGCCACAAAGAAGTTCGGGCTTGCGAGGCCAATATGCTCCAACGTCTATGCTGTGGGGGAGCTCTTTGCTTCGCCGTGGTGCTGTCCAACCGAGAATGGGCTGCGGAGGGACCTCAACCGCAGCCAGATGAGTAGTTACAAGGCTTGCCATTGCGGGTCCGACAACTCTTAGAAGCACATCGAGGCGTCCTTGAGATGCCAACCTTTCTTCCACCCTGACGCGCCTTTGATCACCCTATCAGATTAAAAGATGAGAGCAAGCCTATCAATGTACCACCATATAGATATGCTCACTTCCAAAAAGTGAAATCGAAGGGCAAGTGGATGAAATGTTGAAACAGGGATTAATCCGGCCAAACCCTAATCCTTTGTCCTCACCGATCCTTTTGGTGAGAAAGAAGGATGGATCATGGCGATTTTGCACCAACTACAGGGCCTTGAATGAGGCCACAATCAAAGACCGGTTCCCTATTCCAACCGTGGACGAAATGTTTGATGAACTCCACGATGCCAAGTACTCCACAAGGCTCGATCTTCGGGCCGGATACCATCAGATCCGGATGCGTGAAGATGTCCACAAGACGGCATTCCGCACCCATTTCGGACATTACGAGTACCTTGTCATGCCATTCGGCTTGTGCAACGCTCCATCTACATTTCAAGCCGCCATGAATGAGGTATTTAGACCGCACTTACGCAAGTTTGTCATTGTTTTCTTTGATGACATACTGGTCTACTCTAAATCCATGGATGAGCACATGCAACACTTGGACCCTATCTTGCATATTTTGGAAGAGCACCACTTCTACATCAAACCTTCTAAGTGCGCCTTTGTCCAAGAAGAGCTCGAGTATCTTGGGTACATTGTTTCCGACGACGGTGTGCGCATCGATGAGGAGTGGGTGGTGCGGACACCAGTCCTAGACCTTTGATCAGGTACGTGTATAGTCGCAGATGCAGGAGGGTAGCCCACCCGGTGATACTTTAGCTGGGTGATAGCTTATGAGAGAGTTTATTTGTTGGGTATTTGGATCTTTTCTTCTGTAGGGGTATTTTGAGGATTTGCTCTTGTCATGTTGCTTATATAAAGGCTGGTAGGGCTTGTTAACATTTGGGTGGTTATTGAATGAATAGGTTTTCCTTCCATATTGTGTTTGTTGGTGGATTCCAACACTCCGCTGGTGGATTCCGCGAGTTGAGCTTTCATTTTGAATATTGTTCTGCATCAACTTTGGTATCAGAGCCGCCAGGCTTTGCCTCTGTTGCTAAAGCTCTGAGATCCAGTTGATGGACGGGCCACCCCCGATCTCTCTTATTCATTTGCCTCACGAGATTTTTGCCGGGGCAATCGCACCACGGACGCCGGATCGTGTCGAAGCTCACCGCGCACTGCAAAAAAAAGGCAACATTTCTTCCCTTCTTTCTTCATTTTCATCACTGACTTTATCTTCCGCTTCATCCCAAACAAGAGAAGAGGACATCTTCATCGCTTCCCCCGCCTGCCATCGCACCCGTGCCCATCACCACCGCTCACCGCTTTTGCCCCTGCGTGCTGCCTCGGCCACCGCCGGAGCTGGTCCCAATGACGTCGCTGCCGCCCGCCAATGACACCGCCGTCGTCCGCGATTATTACCGCCTTCCATCGGCCGGATCTGAGGAGGGGGGCCCTGTCCGGGCCGGCTTTGACCAGATCCGAGGAGCGGATCACCCCGAGCGCCGCCATCGCTCAGATTCAGGAGTCCTATCGCCGAGGAGCCGTGATTGGGCCGTCGGCGCTGTGCCCCGTTTGATCTTCTGTCTTCGTCGTCTTCATCGACGAATCTGATCGAGAGGATGGCCGAGGTCTTCGTGTTGACTTGCCGAAAGCCGCCATTAACATGCCAGCCGCCGCCGCCGCCTACCCCCCTCTCCCTCTTCGAGAAGGAGAAACTCTAATGGGTAACCTTAACGGGTAAGTTCCGACCCATTATCCTGATCCTTTAGCCCAAATCCGTGAGCACAAAAAAGCACGTGATTCGCACGTGACCAACAAAAAGGAGAGAAACACGTGATTCACACGTGACCAAAAAAGAGAGGAGAGAAGCACGTGAGTGACCAAAAAAAATTAAAATTAAAAGTGGTCGCACGTGCCACTATTTTCTACTTGCTTCCTCTTCCGAGCCCTTAATTTCTCCTGACCGCCTCCACCACGTCGTTCTCCGCCGCGGCCGCCGTGAAACTCCATTAGAGGGCGGCACGCCATCGCCATCGCTTCTCTCGGCCGCCTCCACCACACCCGCCACCTCCCCACGGCCGCCTCCGCCACCCCCCTTAGTTGTAGCGCCACCCCACTCCACTGTTTCCGCCTCCGCTCTACACACCTTGCACGAGCCCCACCATCGGAGCTCCTCTCTGCCGCCATCGAAGACCCTTGGGTGACGAATACCGCATTCCTCGGCCAGCTTCACCTTGGAAGCCCTACTCCCTCCATCAAGTGTTTATCTCCCGCCATTCCCTGCCGGCTCCATAGGAAGTGCCACCACAGATCAAAATCATCCCCACAGCGTCCTCGAAGCAGCACGATTGGGCATCATCATCTGGGAACGGAGCACCATCGTCGCCTCCTCCCTGCTGCTGCCCTTCTCACTACTTCCTTTTCGCCGGTTTCGCCACCCCTTCTTCCTGCTTCAGCTGTGCCCATGGCCGCCGCACGCACCTGCTGCCACCATACCATCGCTGCCATAGTGCCTGTTGCTGCCATCGAGTCGGTCACTGCCGCCAGCATCTGATGCCTCAGCGGACTCGTCAGAACGCGGGTGACTCCTTTCCTTAGTAGTCTTATCTGTTTATTTCTGATAGTATCTGTCTTCTCTAGTGTGGACTTTTCCTTTACATACCCATATTTGAAACACTGGCACCCTATCTGCTTTACTCATCACACCACCACAATTCTATTGGCTACTAGACTTAGTATTACAAGTGCAACCAGCCAACCTAAAGGGACATTTTGATTTATTTGGCTTTCCGTTTAGATTACGAGGTCGCGTACTACTAGTCTGCAATTAACCTGATAGCACATTAGCTCTTTGAAAATCACTCTTAATTTATTTCGCTACTTACTGATTCTGATTCGTTATTGATCTCTGGCATCTTATTGCATCTTTTGCATTAGTTAGTTGCATTTCACGTTGTGAAGTCACATTTGCATGAACCTGCAAAGTGGACGTGTGTCCTCTAAAACCCAGTCTCAGCTTGTTATGGAACCCTCCGCCATGGAGGACATCCGTAAGATCATTCAAGAGTCCTTTGAGAAATATAGCGCCCACGTCACCACGAAGCTTGATAGCTTCAATGCCCGCCTCGAAGCCCTTGAAGCTGGTCATGATCGAGGGGCAAACGACAGCGATGTTGAAACTTCCCACATGAGCGCTAGTCGTGTTGCCCACGATGTCGAGGCTTCTCAACAACACGTTCACCATAGTTACCAAGAGAGCCCCGGCACGGTTCCCACAACGCTATAATTATTGAGACGACATGTTTGATCCGGATATGCCTCGGGGGTTACGGACCCAACTTGCGTATAGAGACTTTAGGGACCCTGAAGATCATCTCATCAAAAATATCAAAGTGGATGCTCCCACTTTTGATGGTCATTTGGATCCAACAGCATTAACTGACTGGATTTATAAAATGGACCACTTCTTTCAGTAGTACAACTTGTCAGAGGATAAGAGAGTGCGATTCGCTTAGATGAAACTAGTCGGTCGAGCTAAACTCTTCGGCAGAGCATTAAACAACTTTTATGCAGGAGGAACCAACCGCCCATAACTGATTGGATAGAAATCAAAGAAAAGTTGAAAGAGAAATATCTACCACATTCATACCACGGTGATCTGTTAGACCAGTGGAACAATCTTAGGCAGGGGGTAAAATCTGTTAGTGACTATGTCTCCTAGTTTGAGGAATTCATGATGAGGTGCGATGTCGTCGAAGACGAAAGAATGACATTGAGTCGCTTCTGACGCGGTCTTAATGAGGACATTAGCCGAGAGTTAGTTCTTCGTGAGATCACTTTGTTAGACCAGGCCTATTCTTTTGCCCTAAATTATGAATTGGTCATAAATCAACAGGCGTTGCGACCTGCTGGTCGACCTCCTTTACCCTTTGCTCCATTTGGAGCCAGACCTCAAGCAACAACGACATCCCGTAGGCCCAGTCAAAATGTGTTGCCCGCTAATCGAGATAAAGGCAAAGGACGAATGCATGATAACACGCCATCAAACGATCCCCGACAAGATTACAGATGTAAACAAGCGGGGCATGTGGCAATGAACTGCCCACACAAGGCGCTCTATCTTGGAGAATAGGAGAACACACTTGATGACGATATTGTTGAAGAACAAGTCTACGAAACCGACCCTGATGACATGCAGGAAAGTGATGACGATGGTACTCCCGGGGCCCATCCCGACGAATGCATTCGGCTTGCTTTAGGCGTCGTTCGATGTTTTCTAACCCAACCTAAAGCGACCGATGACTGGCGTTGCACTACAATTTTCCACACCTACATCAAGTGCGGGACCAAGGATTATAAAGTGATTATTGATAGCGGTAGTTGTATCAATGTGGTTTCATCTAGCATTGTGTCCTGCCTCGGGTTGAAAACAGTTCCTCTCCCAAATCCATACAAGGATCTTGGGTTGACACTTCTTCCATTGCCATCGACGAACAGTGTCGTGTCCTTATCCACTTTCTTTCTTATAAAGAGGACATTTGGTGTGACATTGTTCCAGTGGACGTCGGGCACATTATCTTGGGCCGCCTTTGGCTTTATGATCGAGATGTGACCATCTTCGGACGTTCGAACTCTTGCTCATTCATTTTTGGAGGCACAAAGATCACGTTGAACCCCTTACGTCCTTAGCCAACCCATAAGGATAACAAGAAAGAAGCATCTAGTAACAAGAGTTTACCCATCATAAGTCCAAAGAAATTTGAAAGGGAAGCAACCAAAGAATCCATTGTGTTTGCCTTGTTCGCACGCGAAGTTGAGATGTGGCTCCGTTACTGGACGAGTTTCACGATGTTTTTCCTCACGATCTTACAGATCATCTACCACCTATGCGTGAGATCCAACACACTATTGACCTAGTCTCGAGAGCATCTCTTCCCAATTTGCCGCACTATCGAATGAGTTTGATCGAACATGCCAAGTTACAACGCTAGGTACAGAAGTTATTAAAGAAATGATTTATTCGTGAAAGCTTGAGCCCTTGTGCTGTTCCGGCATTGCTCACGTCTAAAAAAGATGGAACGTGGCGCATGTGTGTTGATAGTCGAGCTATAAATAGAATAATGGTTAAATATCGTTTTTCAATTTCTTGGCTTGACGACATGCTAGATATGATGGAGGGGGCTATGATTTTTTCTAAGATTGATTTAAAAAGTGGCTACCATCAAATTCAAATCCGATTAGGCGACGAAGGGAAAACTGCATTCAAGACTAAGGACGGCTTGTATGAATGGTTGGTGATGCCTTTTGGGCTTTCTAATGCCCCCAGCACATTTATGCAGGTCATGACACAGGTACTCCGGCCATTCACGGGCAGGTTCTTAGTGGTGTATTTTGATGACATCTTGATTTACATGCAGTCGAGGGAGCAACACATGGACCACCTCCGACAAGTATGTCAAACCCTTCGTGCTGCCAACCTCTACACCAACAGAAAAAAGTGCTCATTCCTTGTGGATCGAGTCATCTTTTTGGATTTTGTCGTATCATCTGAAGGAGTCTACGCTGACCCCCAAAAGGTCAAGGCGATTGTTAATTGGCCTGAACCTACAAACATCTATGAGGCTGCAGTTTTCATGGACTTGCCACTTTTTATTGGCATTTTATCCATGGATTCAGTACCATTATGTCCCCAATTATTGACTGCCTCAAACGGAAAAACTTCCAGTGAACGCGATCGACTGCTAGAGAATTTGAGGAGATCAAGAAAAGAATGACGGAAGCCCCCATGATGCGCCTTCTTGATTTTTCCAAGGTATTCGAGGTAGAGCGTGACGCCTTCGAGATTGGGTTGGGTGGCATCCTCAGCCAAGAGCGCCATCCTGCCGCCTATTTTAGCGAGAAGCTAAATACCGCTAAACAAACATATTCCACGTATGAC
Organism: Phoenix dactylifera; assembly: GCF_009389715.1. Lineage (NCBI taxonomy): Eukaryota > Viridiplantae > Streptophyta > Magnoliopsida > Arecales > Arecaceae > Phoenix > Phoenix dactylifera. The sequence goes on from NC_052395.1 coordinate 16,796,772, forward strand.
AGAGTCCTATGCGGTCATTCAAGCATTACGCTATTGGGGTCATTATTTGCTTCCACATGAATTCGTCCTTTACTCAAACCACGAAGTCTTCCGGTATCTCAACTGTCAAAAGAAACTCATTCCCTGACACGGTCGTTGGATTGAATTCTTATAGGAATACACTTTTGTTCTCTGACATCAAGCTGAGTTCGAAAATAAAGTCGCCGATGCGCTAAGTCGACGGGTTAGTCTTCTCTCCCTCATAAATGTTAACGTCACTGGGTTTGATAGGCTAAAGGAAGATTACGCATCCTGCCCTGCTTTGGGAATGTTTATCTCGCCCTATCAAATGACACGAATGTCTCACTTGACAGCTATTTCCTTCGCGACGGATACTTATTTAAGGCCAACAAACTCTGCATACCTCGGTATGTGACTTCCTCGTATGGGAAATTCATACTGGTGGCCTTTTTGGTCACTTTGGACGGGATAAAACCATCGAGGAAGTTGAACGCCAGTTTTACTGGCCGAGTCTCAAACGTGATGTGGCCAAGTTAATTGACAATGTAGAACATGTCAGTTGGCTAAACATCGCAAGCAAAACACTGGCTTGTACACCGCACTACTAGTGCCTGATTGCCCCTAGCAAGACGTGAGCATGGATTTTGTACTTGGTTTGCCACGTACCTTTCGCAAGCATGACTCTATCTTTGTGGTCGTCGATCGTTTTTCCAAAACCTCGGGCGCTTCAAATGTTGGAAAGTTATATTTTGAGCATGTAGTCAAGTTGTATGGCTTGCCGAAAACTATTGTGTCAGTTCGAGATGTTCGATTCATGAGCTACTTTTGGAAAACTTTATGGCACATGGTGGGCACGAAATTGAAATTCTCGACCGCCTACCACCCTCAAACTGACGATCAGAGGTTGTCAATCGTAGTCTGGAAAATCTTACGCTGTCTGGTGGGTGATCATAACAGAAATTGGGACTCTGTTCTTCCTATTGCTCAGTTTGCATACAACAATTCCATTAATTGTTTTATTGGTATGAGTCCATTTGAGGTTGTTCATGGATTTCGTACTCGAAAACCTTTGCACCTTCTTCCCATATCACCGCATGCTAGAGTCTCTGAGTCGGACGAAGCATTTGCACATCATGTCCATTCATTGCATCAAGAGATTAGTAGGCGAATTGAATTTAGTAATCTTCGTTATAAATTACAAGTTGATTTGCATAAACGTGCTAAAGAATTTCATGTTGGCGACTATGTCATGATTCGTGTCGGACTCGAATGGTTTCCATCGGGAACCGCGAGGAAATTGCAGGCTTGTAGCGTAGGACCTTTTCAAATCTTGAAACGGGTAGGCCCAAATGCATGTCATTGATCTCCCTCCTAATTATGGCATCAATTTCACTTTTAATATTGAGGATTTATTTGCTTACATTACCTCCTTTACCTGCCCCCGATGCCCCATTTGACGCACCTACTCTGCCCCCGCCAGATCTGCCTACCTTTGATCCTCTCACTTGTCCTTTTCAACCCACATAGAAGAACAAGATAGATACTATTTTGGATGAACTAATAATATCTACTGCTGACGGAGGCATTCAGCGTTTCCTCGTCCGATGGAGGGACCGTCTAGAGTTCGATAGCACGTGGATTACTTATGAGGAGCTACATCAGATCGATCCAGATTTTTTGGAGCACTACCAGAGCTGCCCGTTGTCCCACTCGACGGAGTCAAGTTTCTTCCACCCCGGGAGAGTTGGTGCGGACACCAGTCCTAGACCTTCGATCAGGCACGTATATAGTTGCAGACGCAGGAGGGCAGTCCATCCGGGGACACTTTGGCTGGGTGGTAGCTTATTAGAGAGTTTATTTGTTGGGTATTTGGGTCTTTTCTTCTATAGGGGTATTTTAGAGATTTTCTCTTGTCATGTTGCCTATATAAAGGCTGGTAGGGCTTGTTAATATTTGGGGTGGTTATTGAATGAATAGAGTTTTTCTTCCATATTGCGTTTGTTGGTGGATTCCAACACCCCGCTGGTGGATTTCATGGGTTGAGCTTTCATTTCGAATATTGTCCTGCATCAATGGGCCACTTCGAGAGATTCGGAGGAGGAGGATGAGGAGGAAGAGTATGAAAATGGGGGTGACTATAGCGCGGGAGAGGAGGATGCTGAGCTCTCTTTGCATGCCTTGTCGGGGGTGCAAAAACCGTCCACTATGCGGTTGATGGCATGGGTGGGCAAGCGTGAAGTTTCCTTGTTGGTGGATAGTGGATCATCACACAACTACTTCATCAACTCTGGCATAGTAAGGAAGGTTGGCTTAAAAGGGGCGGCGGTGGAACCCTTTGAAGTCAAATTGCAAGTGGGGAGAAGCTCAAATGTAAAGAAGTGGTGAGGGATGTTCAGATGAATATTCAAGGGGTAAGAATTAAAGCCGATTTGCATATCTTACAACTAGTCGACTTGGATATGGTGTTGGGTAATGCATGGTTGAGGAGCTTGGGCAAGGTGCTAATCGATTATAGCACCATGACCATGGAGTTCAAATTGGGAGGCCAAAAGAAGTAGACCGCAATGGGAAGTAAGGAGGTGCGGTCTTGTGAAGCCAACATAATAGAGAAGTTGTGCAAAGGAGGAGCCTTATGCTTTACCATTTTGATGACCGACTAACACCATGATGAAGACAACCGGAAAGAAGAGAAGTTGGAGGGGCTACCTCCAAGGGTTCGAAGCTTGCTTGAAGCCCATCGAGGTGTCTTGAAGGTACCCACTACCCTACCACCCGAAAGAAATTTTGATTACCCCATTCGGTTGAAGAATGATGCCACACCAGTGAATGTTCCACCTTACTGGTATGCCCATTTCCAAAATGGAGAGATAGAAAGACAAGTGGAGGAGATATTGAAGCAAGGCTTGATCCGGCATAGCACTAGTCCCTTCTTTTCACCCGTGTTGCTTGTGAGGAAGAAAGATGGGACTTGGAGGTTTTGCACCGACTATCGAGCCTTGAATGAAGCCACTATCAAAGATAGATTTCCAATTCCTACGATGGACGAGATGCTTGATGAGCTACATGGTACAAGAATACTCACCAAGTTGGATTTGAGGACGGGATATCACCAAATCTGGATGAAGCAAGAAGATATACACATGACGGCCTTTCGGACACATTCAGGGCATTATGAGTACCTTGTGATGCCATTTGGGCTTTGCAACGCCCCGTCCACCTTCCAAGCTACCATGAATGAGGTATTTCGGCCTTACTTGAAGAAGTTCGTTCTTGTCTTCTTTGATGATATTTTGGTCTACTCTTGGTCCATGGAAGAGTACATGGAACACTTAGGAGTTGTGCTAGCCATCTTGGAGAAGCACCACTTCTACATCAAGCCCTCAAAGTGCCTTTGTCCAACCGGAATTGGAGTATTTAGGCCATATTATCTCGAAAGGAGTAAGGGTGGATCAAAGGAAGATTGAGGCCATGGTAGATTGGCCACTATCCAAGAATATTTCGGCTCTAAGAGGATTCTTGGGGTTGACCGGCTACTACCGGTGCTTCGTGAAAGGTTATGGGTTGATTGCTAAGCTCTTAATCTCTATGTTGAAGAAGAAAGATTTTGAATGGACTCCGGTGTCAAGAGAAGCATTTGATAACTTGAAGAGGACTATGACACGAACACTGGTCCTAGCACTCCCGGATTTTTCCATCCCCTTTGAAGTCTACACCGATGCAAGTGGAGATGGCATCGGAGCTGTTTTGGTACAACAAAAGAGACCTTTAGCATTCATTTCCAAAGCCTTAGGATCCTTGAAAAAGGCTTGGGGGATGTATGCTAGAGAACTTCTAGCCGTGGTGCATGCCGTTAACGTGTGGAGGCCTTATCTGCTTGGGAAGAAGTTCACCATCATCACTGACCAACAAGCATTGAGGCATCTTTTGGAGCAAAAGATTGTGACCCCCGAGGAACAAAATTTTTTGGTCAAATTGCTTGGCTTTGAGTATGACATTGTTTACCAATCGGGGAAGGAGAACAAGGTGGCGGATGCACTATCAAGAAAGGAGAGGAGCCCAATGCTTTGGGCGGCCGATGGAGAAGAGCCGACTTCCATGGCTCTTAGTGTAATCAAATGGCGGATTTGGGACCAAATCAAGGAGGCAAACAAGCTTGATGCTCGGGCCAAGGAAATCATGGAGAAGATTGAAGCCTCAACCGAAGGAGTGGCAAATTTCAAGCTTAGGGAGGGGCTGATTTTATACAAAGAGTATGTCTATGTGCCTAATGTTCCCAACCTAAGGAGAAGCATACTTGACCACTTTCACAATAGCAAAGAGGGCGGACACTCGGGTTGGCTTCGCACCTACATCTGTGTGAAGCACTTCTTCTATTGGGAAGGGCTAAAAGACGAAGTTAAAGCATTGGTGGCCGGATGCACAACATGTCAAAAGATCAAATATGACCCAAGGGCACCAATGGGCCTCCTTCAACCACTTCCTATTCCAAGCTTGATTTGGGAGGATATTTCGATGGACTTCATTGAAGGGTTACCCACCAGCAAGGGGTATGAAGTCATCTTGGTGGTGATGGATCGGCTAAGTAAGTATGCTCACTTCATTCCCATCAAGCATCCTTGCATAGTCAAATCGGTGGCCATAGCATTTGTGGAGTTGGTGGTCAACCTACATGGGATACCAAAGAGCATCGTCTTCGATCGGGATAGGATCTTCATGAGCACATTTTGGAAAGAATTGTTTACATTTCAAGGGAGCACATTGAAGGCTAGCTCATTCTATCATCTACAAACGGACGGGCAATCCGAGGTGGTAAACCGGACCCTTGAGCAACACCTAAGGTGTTTTTGCCACAACCAACAAACCAAGTGAGGAAAATTCGTTGCATGGGCCGAATATTGGTAGAACATAACCTACCATGCATCCATCAAGATGAGCCCATTTGAGCTAGTCTATGGAAGACCTTCCTTGGGATTACACCGTTATGTGAAGGGTACGGCAAGGAATGAGGAGGTTGAGCAAGAATTGGTGGCAAGGGACAAGGTCCTAACTAATGTCAAAAGAGAGCTTAAGAAGGCACAAAAAAGAATGAAGAAGTACTATGATAGAAACCAAAAGGAGGTGACCTTCAATTTGGGTGATATGGTATACTTGAAGTCGCAATGTTACACCCAAAAATCCCTCAAGAAGAACTTCAGCTACAAGCTCGCACAAAGGTTCTATACTTCTATGGGCCCTTCAAGGTATTAGAGAGGATAGGAGAAGTAGCCTACCGATTGGACTTACCCACCACTTCAATGCTACATCCGATGTTTCATGTATCTTGGCTCAAAAGGTTGGTAGGTGATCCTTCATTAATTGAGCAAAATTTACCTACTATTGATGAAGAAGGAAGGCTATTGCTCCAACCCAAGAAAGCCATCAAATATCGCATATGGAGAAATGGGAGAGAAAGAAGGTATGGCAACTTTTGATTCAAGGGAGCGGAATGCCAAAGGAGGAAGCAAGTTGGGAAGACTATGATACGGTGGCTTGACGGTTCCCACCTTTTATCCTTGAGGATAGGGATAGTCTTCAAAGAAGGGGGAATGTTGAGGATCTCTGCAAATGACACCGTCGGGGCCCTCAATCAAGGAAGACTTCGGGCCTTGAAGAAGCCAAAGGAGGGTCGTGCTGAGACCAAGACCCAAGCTTGGGCCAACTCCTTTGCTTGGAGGGTTGGCCGAGCCTTGGCCAAACACCTCCACAGTCGGCCAAAGTTCGTGTGCGCCAGCGTGCACTCGCGCCCGCACCCGCTTGCATCTGGCCGTACCATGCGGTAGGGCTGCCTGCGCGCTAGCTTGGCCGGCCATACCGCGCGACAGGCTAGCCTATGCGCATGCCCAGTGCTAGGCCAGCCCTGCCAGGCCATGCGCCCAGCCATGTCGCCATGCCAGCCACCACCATGCCTTGCCGTGCGCCCAGCGCCGTGCCTACTGCCCAGCGCCAGGCTTGCCAGCGCCATGCCGCCAGCCATGCATGCCTGCCATGCGTGCCCGCAGCCACCATGCCTTGGCAAACCTGCCAACCATGCGCCACAAGCAAAGCTTTGGCCTTGGCCACTTGGCCAAGGCCCTCTCCTCCCATGATGAGGTTGGCCCATACCTTAGCCACTTGAGCATCCTCATGAAGACTATAAATAAGCCTTGAGTAGAGGGATTTAGCACTTTTTTGTCTAAGTGAATCTTCTTGTATTTCGGCCTAAGGCTTGGAAAGGCTTTTGTCTTTGTAATCGGTCCTAGAGTTATTCTAAGGACTTGCGCTAGTGAGAACCCATCATAGTTCCACTAGATTGTTCTTGTTTGATCTTGTTTTGGGAATAGAAGCAACCTTCAATCTTTCCTCAAAGAATACTTGCATTGTTTGTTTGTTTTCATCAGGCCAAGGGTCGGGCTAAACTGCAACCAGTAGGCCCGCCCCTTGACTTGTTTCCACGGCCACTCGACGGAGTGAATCCCCAACCGGCGTTACCCTAGTTCGGCCCTTATTCACCAACTCACAAGGTGCGCACAAGGGGTGCAAAACAAGGATTTGGCATGGAGGCTTCGGGCCGAGAGCCTTCCTCCATCAACCAGCCGGAACCGGTCCTTTTCGTTCCGAAACCGGTCGGTTCGCACCGAGTCAACCCGATTTCGAACTGGGTTGACTGTGGGCACTATGACATTATTGCCACAGTGTTGCAATGTTCCGAACTAGTACCGAACCGGTATACAACTGTATCGACCGTCGACCGGTACAAGTCTGAGTACCAGTTCGACGACCTTTGGTAGAAGGTATATCAAGCATATTTAAAGATATAAAGTACGTAATGTTTTATAAAATTGCAGTTTTAAGATTTCGCCAGTCAAAGATTCTATCTTAAAAAAACAATTAGCTTTTAAGGGGAACTTTAATTTGAAAAGAAAATAAAGTTAGCTCTTTTAAAGTTTTGTTGTTTTTAGTTCTGTATTGCTCTTTTGTGTCTTTACTTTCACAAATTCAGTTTAGTATTATATTTATTTATCTCGTTTCATTTTTATAACCATTTTTGTGTAGTTAGTCTTCATTTTATTATTATTTTGTTAGCTTTGTAAAGTGTTTTTCATATTAATGTTGGTTTTATATATTCTTTCAAAATTTAATTTATTTTTATCTTTTCAAAGAAGAATGTGATATTGGCACCTTTTAGTTGCACTAAAAGTTCCCGTGTGGCAGAAGGATTGATATGATGTTTGAGGGTTTCCTCAAATAAAAATGTGCCATAGCTAGCAGCATGTTGGTATGGGGAAATTTTTGCGGCGACAATCTTGTAACATTGTTTTCCAAAAATTCTGGTTTTATTTTCTTTTGTATCTCATTTTGCTTCCGTTTCTGTTCATTTTCCATTTTTATTGTCCCTTCACAAATTCAGCATTGCATTGTTTTGTTTCATTGTATTTTCAATGCTTTACTCTTTTTATTATTTTGTTTCTTCTAGTTTTCAATGTGGTTATGTGTGTATTCAATTTTGCATATTTATTTGGAATTTCATTTTATTTTGTTAACCTCTTTGAAGAGAATGCTTCGGGTGCTGCTTAGTCATAGAAACAAGGCTGGTTCAATTTCCGAGGGGTTGGTCAAATAATGATATGCAATTCTAATGTGATGGTGATGCAAGAGAACTTGTTTGTGATTGCACCATTTGACATGTCTCTTCCTGAGACTTTTGCTTTTGTATTTTTCTTTTTGTTCTGTTTTTGCATTTTCCATTTTTCTGTCATCTTTACTTTTACAAGTTCAGTTTATTTGTATTATCTGTTTCTATATTATTCCTTTGCAGTTTGTTTTATTATATTTGTTATCTGTTTCTATATAGCCTGTTTTCTATACATTCTGCCATATGGTTTTATATATATAATTGGTATTTCGTGATACTGCCGGGGCTTGCCCATCAACACAAGATGCCCCTCCTGCCATGTTGTAGGGGAGTGCAATTTATCAGGCATAGCATTATTTATGATTGGTTGGTCAAATAATGACATGGCAAACAAGTTCGGTTTTGTTTTTTTTGTTAGTTTTGTTTCTCTTATTTTTACTATATATATATATATGTGTGTGTGTGTGTGTGTGTGTGTGTGTGTGTGTGTGTGTGTGTGTGTGTGTGTGTAGTTCTTCATTTTATTTTCGTTCCTTTTTATTTAGTTTTTGTAATTTTATTAAATTTATGCTTTTTAGCCATTCCCATATATGATGAGGCCCGGATAATGATCATGATTATATGTGATACAGGTTTAGGTATTTGATTTTTAAGTACGTCTGTTTAGTAGAAGGAATCTTTGACTTTTAGGTTTCTTAGTTAAGATGGATAATAGAGAAAACATGGCAAAATAGAAAGTTGGGCCCATATTTCTTTCTCTGATGCCCAATACAAACTCGCGAAAATATGAGGAGTCAAGAAAACTTTGTGAATAAGTTATGCAAGCTTATGAAATAATTGCATAGCTCTTAGTGAATTCGTTTATTAATTTGAATTATTCAGCTAATGAAAACATTACATACAAGACAAGAACTTCCCACTAAGTTGGAGAATTTGTTACTTTGTTCCAATTTGAGGTGGAGCTGGCATCTTGCTTAGCTTAGGTGCACAATGTGAATTTGTGGCACATAGGAGGTTTGCCACCAATGCTTAATATGCATCCTATGCAATCCTTATAATGTCTATTTCATTTGTTGGCTTGACAAGCCAATTCTCTCCTTTCTGGTCGTTTAGCTGAAGCAAATTTATTGACATCCGCATGCGGCTCCAATACTTTTGGGTGATCGTGGCATTATCAAATCAAGTGTATGTGAGAAAAGAAGAATGAGTGAATCTATTAGGTAGATTGCAAGAATGGGGGCGGTGAATTGACATGTACTGTTTCATATGCTTTTGGGTGTTTGTAAAGTTCCTTCAGTTAATTGTATATAATATGACATAAGGAGAAAATTTGTAGAGAGGTTCAGTGGGTCCTCATTTGTAACAAGCCAAAAACAGCAGTGCTATATAAAGTTCGAAAGGACAATGTTGAAAAAGCCTAGTTAGATTCACCTAGAACACTTGAGTATGTCATGAAAACCAAAGGGATTGCATTCTTGTGGCTGAAAAAGAAAGAAGAAAACGATGAGAGTGGAGCTTGTCTCTTTCCCAAATTTCAAACAAAAAAAGGGAAGTTTACCGGCTTGGGGTGGGATGAACAATTCGTGCTTAAATATCATGACTTGAGGAGAAAGATGGCGTCCGATAAAAGCATTATACCTCTCACAAGTTCCATCCATAATACACAGAAAAATATGTGCATAAACTATACATGCATACAACATCAATTTCTTTACGTTTACATGGAGATGAATGGAGACGAACGGTGTTGGAAGTTATACGAAAGTAACATCAGTCGGTAAGGCTAGCTTTAGGAAAACTACGGTTAATATGAGCTAAAAAGAACTTTTTCCGATACCATGTTCTTGCTCCCAGTAACTAAAACTTGCAATACCGACTAATGGTTTGAAATTTGAATTTGTCATCATTTGTTGCAGAGATGTTCCCTACTTGATTTTTCTACAATCTATAATTAATTATAAGTTTTTTTAAGTAAAGATACTGTTTCTTTTTTCTTTTTTTTGGTCCAGACTCAATCCATGTCTTCTTCTCCGAGGGATCTAAGCTTCATTGATCGCACCAGTGATCTTGGATGGAAAGAGTAGGCACGTCTTAGTCAATTTCATACTGGCACTATAATTGAGAGTAAATTCATAGCATTACCTTCTGATCTAAAATTTTCGCACTCTCTATCTTGCTAGCTATCACAGGGCCCAGCCTATTGTAGTTGACACAGGATTCTACTTGGCAATGAGGACCACAATTTTTTATGCTCCAGTGGCGGTCAATCCCATATGCTTTCAGATCCTTCACAGGCACCTTTCTCCCCTCACCACCATTATTCATCAATTTTAAATTCGTCCAGCTGCGGTCTCAACTTTATGATGTTTCCCATGGGTCATTCCCACCCGATCCTTTAGGATTATTGTGCTTTAGGATTATTATCCCAAGAAGGCTACTTTCGTTCTGTTGCATGCAACTTCCCCAAGTTCAAAAACACGACAGGGAAAAATGGCTGTGACGTTTATGGTGTGGGACGCTTCTCCAGAAATGCAAGCAAGGGTGTTAAAATCCTAGAGGCATCGCGATATCAGATAGAGCACATCATGATCGCATGAGTGGTGGTATTTCTCTGAGCTAGTGCCACCTTCAGGACATATTTTTCCACCCCATATTTGATGGGTTTTTTGGTATCTGCTGTAACAACGCATGCAGAGTTGGAAGGGGATATATAATTCTTGGTATATATGGCTCTGCCCTGTAGATGGAGTAGCTGCATTGGAGAAACACTACCTTGCATATGCTATTCACTGTGACTTTGACAGAAAAAAACAACAATGCCAAACGGCGTCTAAAATGTTCAGTTTCATGCAGTGTGATGAATAACCCTTTATGGAGTTCTTGGTTTGGCTGGGAAGATCAACTGACGAGGATATAGAGATTGACCAGTGTGCTCACCAGAAAATTAAACTCAGCATCATATATCATAAGTCAAGTATATTTCTCTGGAAAATATTGCCATGATTCAGCTATTTCTAAATTTCTAAATAATACAAGAATAATTTCTGAAGCCACATGCCTGATTGGTAGAAAATAGGAGGGATCTTTGAAACATGTGCTCCATATTCCAGCTGCTTTTTTTTTTTTTGAGTATCATGGATGATTTGATTATGATGTACGTGGAGGCAAGTTTCAAGCTTGTGGTCATTCTTTAGGTAGCATTTGGCCTAGATTGAGAGGCTATTTTAATCAGGGCCATAGCAACATGTTGCTTAACCTCACTCAACTTCGATTTTCGCTTGTACAGGTTGAATTTGGTTTGGCAGACATAAACCAACTTTATGTCAAGTAAGGCTCAGGCTGAGGATCATGCAGCCTGACCTAATGTCAAAATCTTGAGACTAATCTCTTCTCCTAGACCCACTCAATCCAACCCATTATTGTTCCAACTCAGCCCAGTATAATGATTGGAGAATAATTGCCCAACTCTTATACAAGGTAGATCTCTCGTGCATAACTAAAACAATCTTGGATATATAGGCTGTTTTTTTTCCTTGTACACCTAAAGATGCTGAAATATTAAGAACGAACATATGGGCAATCCATGATATCTGATTGGGTTAGAATGGCGAGGTCAGAAGGAAGAGTAGAAACATCGTAGAAGTAGCAATTTAGATATCTCCTAGCCCACCAATCAACTTGGCAATTAGCTTTTCAAAAAATATTACTCGCCCGGGACAAAGTTAGCCTCGAGACAATTGACTAAACATCTTGCAAAGTTGGATGCAAGAAGCTTGTAGGAGTGCCATTTTGTATCACGGATTAGGTTAGAAAGAATTGAATTTAAGAATTTAGGGAGTGAAAATAAAGTTTAAGATGAAGTTTTCAGCTAGTCTCGGCAAATGACGTGCCAACCATTCCGTTTCTTCCTTTAATGATCAAACACAAACCGTGCCATATGATGGGTTCGGTCTGGAACAAGCATCTATCAGACCAACCCGGTCCAGAGTGGAATTGGAATCGGAGTGAAGCGAAGAGCAGAATGAGAGAATTAGGGTTAGGGTTTATACGAGATCGCGAATTGGATGCTCCACTCCTCTCCAACTTTTCCATAATCCATTGACCTCAAGGGTACGGATCCAATATTCTCTGCTCAGTTCTTCTTCTTCCGAGTTCCTTATCTTCTCTTTCTATTCTAATGCCATACCTCTTTGTGGTTCCTAGGCTTTTCTAGGGTTTTAATTCCCTTCTCCTCACCTGATAGACGAAGAAATCCAGGAATAGAGAAAATTTTCTTTTCAAAAAAACTCTTTTTGAGGTTTGATCCTGGCTTTGCCTTATCGGAATTGAATTAGATTCTCCTCAATTTGTTCAGTGGATCGCCTAAAACAGTAGAAAAAGAAACAACTTTTGATCCAAGAATCTTTTTCACTAGTTTCCACTGGTCTGAGAAATTTATAGTGGCGGGTCCCTCTGTCATTGCTACTGATCTCCAGAATCGATATAAAAGAACTGGAATTTCCGATGAAAAGAGGATCGTGATGCGTAGAGTGGTTCCTTTTATGCTCTTATTTGATTGCGTGCATTTGGATTAGAGATGGGCCTTCTCTGTCATCTCCATCCCCTAAAAAAGACGGCAAGAAATGCTGTTAATTCCTCTGATAAATTCACGAAGTTTGTTTCTTGGCGCAAGATTCCTCATAGCCCTGCTATTTTGGTTAGCTCTATCATTCATTTTCCCAGATTATATGATGGAATTTCAAATGAGAGTTCGATGCCTATCAGCAAGCAAATGCGCCAGCACAATGACAGTCAATTTGAGTTTTGTGGAATGAGCTTTCTGCTTGGTTTTCAGAAATCCATTCACAATCTATCAAAAACCCAATTTTTTGTTGAGCCTGCATCTGCCGAGGAAACTTCAACTTCAGATAGCAGGCAAATCTCCGAGGATGCTGAAAAGATTTGTAAGATTCTCTCCAACCATTCCAATTCTAGCATACCATCTTCCCTAGATGAAGCCGGAGTATCAGTTTCACCAGTCCTTGTGGCAGAAATCCTTAAGAAGCTAAGCAATGCAGGAATGCTTGCACTTGTGTTCTTTCGTTGGGCCGAGAAGCAGCAAGGTTTCAAGAACAGCACTGAGAGCTTCCATCATCTAATCGAAGCACTTGGCAAGATCAAACAGTTTAGATTAATCTAGAGCTTGGTGGAGTCTATGAGGCAGAGGGGTCTGTTGACCAAAGATACCTTCGGATTGATCACTCGGAGGTATGCCAGAGCTAGGAAGAATAGAGAAGCCACTGAAACTTTTGAGAAGATGGGTGTGTATGGCTTGAGTCCGGAATTATCAGACTATAACTGGTTGATTGATATTATGAGCAAATCCAAGCATGTTAAGAAGGCCCAGGAGATCTTCAATGACATGAAGAGGAGGAGAAGATTCAGTCCTGACCTGAAGACCTACACCATTCTTTTGGAAGGTTGAGGGCACGAACTGGACTTGAAGAGGTTGAAAGCTGTTTATCAAGAAATGATCGATGAAGGCTTCAAACCGGATGTTGTAACCTATGGGATACTTATAAATTCTTTCTGCAGGTCTAGAAGATGCGATGAGGCCATAAAGATCTTCCATGAGATGGAGGCAAAGAATTGCAAGCCAAGTCCTCACATATACGGTACTCTGATCAATGGCTTGGGTTCCGAGAAAAGATTGAGTGAAGCTTTGAAGTACTTTGAGCTATCTAAAGCTAGCGGTTTCGCCCTTGAAATACCTACTTATAATGCTGTAGTGGGTTCTTACTGTTGGGTTATGCGATTTGAGGATGCTTTTAGAGTAGTGGATGAAATGAAGAGATGCAGGATTGGTCCGAACACCCGTACTTATGAAATAATTCTGCATCATCTTACAAAAGCTGGCAAGACATAAGATGCCTATCAAGTTTTTCAGAGGATGGGCAGGGAGGCAGGTTGTGAGCCCCTGCTTAATACATATACTATGATGGTTAGCATGCTCTGTACCGAGAAAAGAGTAGATATGGCTTTGAAAGTATGGAAGCAGATGACCGAGAGGGGAGTTCTTCCTTGTATGCACATGTTCTCAGCATTGATCAATGGACTATGCTATGAAAACAAGCTGGATGATGCTTGCAAATACTTCCAAGAGATGCTGGATAAGGGGATTAGACCTTCAGGCCAGTTGTATAGTAAATTAAAAGAAACTCTTCTTGATGGTGGAAGGAAGGATTTGGCCATTGATATGGGTCTGAAGCTGGAGAAACTAAGGAAGACCCCACTACAAGGTTAAGGATAATGGTTAATAGTACTGCACAAGTTTTTTCACAGTTTGACATGTTATCCTTCCAAATGTTATTCGTCAAGCATATTTGGCTGCCTAGAAAAAAAGGCGAAGCCATGCTTCCCAGGTGGATGAAAACATCACAATTTGTTCAGTATTGTTACCAATATTTGCGAAATATATGGAACACAATGAGTATATCAAGAAGTTTCTGAAGCTACTGGATTTTTTTCTTTTTATAGCCATTATACTGTCTCAGGCAGCTTAACAAGGTACATCATTACCAGGAAGAGTCAGTAAAAGCTGCTCTGGTGAGAGTAGGTTGCATAGGTTTAGGGTATCTGTAAACTCTCTTCATTTTTTAGGGCATCAATGATTCCGCTTGGATCTGAATTGCTTATTAATGGGAACTCTGTATTGACTTTCTGCTTTTTTGGGGAGCACTGTTCATGGAAGTACCACAGCCATATAATCTCATGTAGAGTGTTTTCTCATCTAAGGTTCTCTTTTTGTGTTACATATTTTCTGAACATAAATTTGTTAGTATTGTCAATGTCTTAGCTTCCAAGCCCACTCAAAACGGCTGGAAGTTAGAAAGGTAGAAAATGGTCGAAGTCTGTCAAGGTTAGCATGAGATCAATATGTTAGTTGCAAGGAGGGTAATACTCGGTGATATTACAGTACAGAAATCATTTTGTCAAAGTGGATGACTACTGGACAGCAAAGAGAGCTGAAGGACCACCAGCCAAAGAATTTGTTGTTTGATGTGGCCATGAAACTACCAAATCAAGTTCAGTTATTACCATAGATGGATCATAAGGAATGCTAGGATCTTATACCTGCCTCTGACCTATATCTACAGCAAGATTTTGAGAACAAGGAAAGCTGATAAGAAAGGACACAACAGTACAAGACATCGAAAACCACCTTGCTTTCAATAGCCTTTAATGTACAGTCTTTAAGCAAAAATCCCTGAGAAAGTAGAAGAGCAATTTCATTGAAATTTTTACATTACGATTCTAGCATCTCCTCTAATTTCCCATCTGTACCTTTTTTTTTTTTTTTTTTTTAGTTCCATGTAAAATGACTTCAGCATCAAGGCCTCAAAGATAATCTTCGTTCCTTTCTTCAGATTTTCAAAAATTGGGCTTGATTCAGTTTCTGTGCATCATACTCTTGTTGAAGCCTCTTTCGCCTGCTCTGTTCCTTTATCCTCATCATCCCCACTGCCAGCTTTTTATCCATTTTGGGAAAGTTTCTGTTCCAAAGGCAGATTCTGCCTCACTTTTTTACTCCCCACGATCTTCCATAAATCCCACACACAGGTTTTTGGAGGAGTTGAATCTGTTATTGGTGCAACTAAGCTTGGTTTCCCATCATCTATAACGGCATCTATCGATCCATATGCCTTGGCCTCCCAAGGGTTCATGAAATTGTCACGGTCTGCGTCCACTTCCATCTGCAAAGCAGTATAAGTGGAGTTGATGATGATGATGAGCTGATGGCAAGAACAATTCTGGAAAAAATGACTAACAATTGCAAGAATTTTAATTATGATCCCAACTGCTACCTGTTGCTCAGGTTTTCCTGTAATTCTTGACCAATTTTGTTCATCTTCACCCTATGTTACATCATTTCTCTAATCTGTAATCCCATTTCAGTTGCCTGGCATAACAAAAAAATAGAGCACAAGTAAAATTGAGAGAAACAACCACCTTTGTTCAAAACCGTTGGAGGAAGAACCTCTATGTGAACATGAGTGCAACTAAACATGCTTCATTTATAATATAATTGCTTGATATTATAAAAAAGCATGGTTCATAATCAGGTTAAAGAACTATAAAACCATAAAATAATCTCACCAAAACAATGGCATGCTTATTAAGAAATAGGTTCTCCATTAACCAGACTTTCATTCCCAGCTTACACGATGTAATGTCA
This sequence comes from Phoenix dactylifera, assembly GCF_009389715.1. Taxonomy (NCBI): domain Eukaryota; kingdom Viridiplantae; phylum Streptophyta; class Magnoliopsida; order Arecales; family Arecaceae; genus Phoenix; species Phoenix dactylifera. The sequence goes on from NC_052395.1 coordinate 16,812,638, forward strand.
ACAGGCTTACTCATCCACGTTAAAATGTGCAATACACCATAAAAATAAATCAATAGCAATGCAGATACCAAGCTACTTGTATGGACCTAAAATCACAACCAAACCTAGCAATGCAGATAGTAAGATACTAATAAGTATGCATTGACCATTTATAAAAATATAAACACCTAGAAAGGTTTTAATCTCGGCTGAGATACGGCTGATATCTTAGCCGAGATATCATTTTGTATCAGGTCCTTATCTTGGCCGATATCTCAGTTTTTTTTTTCCAGCTTTCCATCTTGACCCAGATGAACCAAGATCCTGACAGGATCACCTAAGTGTCAGTCACCCACAAAGATAGCTGATATCTCAGCTCATGAGAACCTTTAAACCTGGAAAGGAAGAGGCAGCAATCAATCACTCACTTTGCCACCAGCTGTTCCTAGTGGTTGATGAATCATGACTCCTACATTTGGCATGGAAAATCTCTTCCCTTGGTTCCAGAAGCAAGCACAGATGAACCCATAGATGCTGCAAGACCCAAGCAAACAGTAGAAACAATAGCTTCGCATAATTTCATAGCATCATAAATTCCCATTCCTGCAAATATTGGTCTGATGAAAAAAATGGCATTATAGCATCGAAAGTCCAAATAATATTCCTTGAATATAATATATATTTTTTAAACACAGCCAATGCATATGGTAACATGGCAAGAGATAGAATAAAAAGAAAATTAAAATAAGGATAAAATATTGTGATCTGCAAAAATATTGCATTGAGCCGTACTTGTTATATCTCCAAGTTCCAGGATTTTTTTTTTTGTGAATCTGTAAATTTCAACTTTAGATTTTATCTATGATGCACCAGACAAGAAAGAAAAGAAAAAAAAAAAAAAAAAAAACAAGGCACAGAACATATGCCAAATATGACAAATGCTTTGAGTCACCAACCACCGGAAAGAAAGGGACAAAAAAAATTTGTACCACATCATGACCTGAATATTGACTGCGGATTCAGAACATCATTTCTTATTAGTTAATCCAAATAAGATCAGGGTGTGCTAACATTCGTTTGAAACCTAACTTCTTCTGGAAAGACAATATGAAATTCCCTAGTATAAAAAGAATATTATCTATGGAAATGTCAAGTTTTTCTACTTAACTAAAACTGAAACAGACCTCAGATCGTAAACAAACTAGAAATTCATACAAGAAATAGAAATATGGAAAATAAACAGCATCGGCTAATTTAGGTAAACCATGATGTCAACAAAATAAAGAAAATATGCATAAAGAAAAAAGAAAAGAGGAAGAAGAAAATTCGAGAAATAGAAGAAGAGAATATACAAAGAAGAGCAGGGTCTAGTGATAAGAGGGTAGACCATTGGACTGGTGGATCAATAGAGAAAGAACCATGCAAATTCTCTGTCAAGTTAGGGCATAATTAAACATGTCAATCAGAATTATGGGCCAATATGATTACATCAATCATCATATTTGTTGGGGGAAAAAATATCGCCACGCTCGCCCAAGCAGGGGTCGACCGAGCAGATCCCCTCCGGGCAGGGGTCGACCGAGGAGATCCCCTCCGAGCAGGGGTCGACCGAGCAGATCCCCTCCGAGCAGGGGTCAACCGAGCAGGTCCCCTCCGAGCAGGGGTCGACCGAGCAACTCCCTCTGACCTGTAGGCGGCCAAGTAGAACCTCTTCGACCTGGAAGCGCCCGAATAATCCTACCAACCCAAAGACGCCCGACCTGCGCGCTGGGGTCACATCCCTCCGTAGCACGACCGGAGGACTACGTTTTGCCTTCGTCGACGATTAATGTGTATGGGTCCTGCAGGCATCCGGTCCACTCAACAATCAAAGCGCATGGCACCTGCAGGCCCTCAGCTCACTCAACAATTAAAGCGTATAGCTTCCGTTGCCTACGGACATCAAACCTCTTACGACAAATCTGCTTGGTTACGATGTTGGGAACCCGCCCATGCCGCTGATATTTCAAAACAAAAATCAGATGGCAGCGGAAAGGGGGCATGTGCGGGATTGACGTTCATCGCATGAACGTTGTTTCGAGACCTTTCGTAATTAGGTAAGAATTAAAACTTTTAAAACTAATAGGAAGATCAGATCTTTACCTTGCGCGGGTAGATGATCACCGCAAATCTGAATTCGTGGTTTTGGAAGAGGGTTCGCTTGAAGCCGTTCAAACGTCCGGCCTCTACGGGTATCCACACGAAGCAGGATCCGATCCAAGCTCTCTATCTCACCGGGGTGCTAGCTCCCTTGCAGAGATAGCTTTGATGGCTGATGTCCTCCCTCTCAATCAACTCTTGATTGTGCTTGGAAGGAGGAAGAAGAAGGATGAAGAAGAGGAAGAAGATGAGCCCCTACGCAGCCTTCTGCTGTTCCTTGCGTTGGATGAAGGAAGGGAAGGGAAAGGAAGCCGCCAACTCTTGGCTTTTCTTCTCCCTTTGCTTGCGGCTGAACCAAGAGGAGGAGAGGGGGCTTCCACGGCTTGAAGAGGAGAAAAAAGATTCCTCTAGGGCGCCGGCCCTAGTCCTCCTTTAATAAGGATGAAGGGCTCCTACAAGTTAGGAGCCCTTGACAACTTTCCAAGAGGGGGCGCCGGCCCCCTCTCTCTTCATGTCGCACCTAATCAAGTGGAGAGGGGCTGATGCCCCTCTTACTTGGTTAGCCTAATCCTCTTCCAAAGAGGATTAGGTCCCTCTTTCATGGTTTAATCCTAATCTAATTAGGATTGGCCAAATTTGGGTTCAATCTATGCTAGTCCTAATCCAGTTAGGACTTGAATGAACCATGACTCAATTGAACTCTTCAATCCTAATCCAATTAGGAGTCATGTTGATTCATTAGATTAATAATTAATTTAGACTTAAGGAATCCTAATCCAATTAGGATTTGTTTAATTTTAGTCCTAATCCAATTAGGACTCTATTTGAATCCGAAGTCCTAATCCAATTAGGATTTCTAGGAATCCTACTCCAAGTAGGAATCCAATTTTAATTCAAAATTCCTAATCTCATTAGGATTGTAGGAATCCTATTCCAAGTAGGAATCCCAGTCCTACTCCAACTAGGATTCCCAGTCCTAATCCAATTAGGACTCTAGGAATCCTATCCGAAGTAGGACTCTTGTTTCAAGTCCAATTAATTAATTCCCTTTGTTCCTTTCTTCAACTTCTTATCAATCAAATTGATTACATGTGATTCCTAATCACGATTTCAACCATTGGATCGGTCAATACTTCTAGTGTGTGTGACCCCATAGGTTCTATTCTGACTGGTAGTGAGATATATTGTGATCTCTATCTCAATATCATTGAAAACTCCTTTCAATGGGTTGGAACGATTCCAACTCAACTCATTAGGGTTTATCGATCATCAAGATAATCCCTATGAGTCCCACCATCCACCAGTGACACCTAGCAGCATGTAGTGGCTACCTAGCAGAATGGAATGATGAACCTCTAGGTGCAGTTAACATGTGATACAGTCCTACTATCGTGGATCCCTACAGGACGGAGGTCATGGACAACTCGTCAAACCCCATCGTCTGTCATATGTCAAGATTTATTCGACTTGAGTTCGATAGTGGAAAACTCTTTCTCCACTTTATATTACTGCCCTGGCCAAGGTCTTAGAACTCAGTCTAACAAATCACATAGGATCACTCCTCTTCTATCAAGGTTGATAGATTCCTTATAGGTGCATACCCTACTCCTACAGTGAACTTACTGCAGCCAATCTACACTGCATGGACCCATATGGCTAGAGACCATGTATGTGTGCAGTCAAACTACAATAACCTCACTGTGAGTAGCCGAAGCACCGCAGGTCAAAGGACCAGTCACACTACTGCAACATCAAGCAAGTCACTGACGAGTGGATAGACATCCAAGTGACTTCTTGTCTTGGTCACGCTCAGTACCCTTGTTCTCTAACAAGCACCTGCACTATCACTTCAGTGTCCCTGCACTGTGGACTCAAGTCTCGTCCATCCAGAAGGAAAGTGATCTGTGCACTGATCGGATCGATCACCGTCCTCGTGATGATCCATTGATCAGGAGCATTTAGAAATTAATCACCAATGATACATGGCTCAAATTCTCAACTCTTGAGAATATGTATCATCATCTTATTAATTTCTTGGACGATTCATAGACACATAAATAATATGAATGAAAAGATGCCTTTTATTTATTCAATAATAAATAGTCAAGTACAAAATTATGTCCCTAGAATCAACAATGTGTCAGCCAAATTGGCTTCTAGGGCATACATCTAACAATCTCCCACTTGCACTAAAGCCAATTGGTCATATATCTTAGGCCCATCTTCTCAAGGTGGGCTTCAGTCTTTTGCTGACTCAGCTGCTTAGTGAACGGGTCTGCCACGTTATCCGCGGAGTCTACTCTCTGCACCTCTACATCATAGTCGCGTATGAAATGGAAGCGCCGCTCTATGTGCTTGGATTTCTGATGAGACCATGGCTCCATAGCTTGTGCTATGGTGCCAATGTTATCGCAGTAAAGTGTTATGGCATCTAATGACATTACACCTAACTCTGCAATTAACTTTTGATCAGAAGGTTTCCACTGCACCCTTAGATACGGCTTAACATTCAGCTTCTAAGGTAGAATCTATAATGATCGGTTGTTTGGAACTCTTCCAATTTACTGAACCACAATTGCACATATTCTGATGTAGACTTTCTATCATCAATATGTGTGCATCCTTCTACCTTCAACTCTGATCTTCTCCCAAAGACCAAGAACATGTCCTTAGTTCTTCTCAAGTACTTAAGACTGTTCTTTCACAGCTATCCAGTGCTTCTTGCCTGGATCCGACTGATATCTGCTTGTGACACTCACAGCAAGAGCTATATCAGGTTGTGTACACAGCATGGCGTACATGAGGCTTCCCATTGCCGATGCATAGGGAATCTTGCTCATGTGTTGAATCTCTTCAGCACCTCCTCTATGTACATCTTCTGTGAAAGGCCAAGCATTCTTTTAGATCTATCTCTATAGACCTTTATTTCCAAAATATAGGATGCTTCCCCAAGGTTTTTCATGGAGAATTCTTTTGACAACCAGACCTTGACCGAGGTTAGCATGGGAATATCATTCCCAATCAGGAGAATGTCATCTACGTACAGTACGAGAAAAACGACAGCACTCCCACTAACCTTTTTGTAAACACACGGTTCCTCTTCGTTTTTGATGAAATCAAACGTTTTGATTGCGTCATCGAAACGAGTGTTCCAACTCCGAGATGCTTGCTTTAGTCCATAGATGGACCTTTGCAGCTTGCAGACCTTGTGATCTCCATCACTGGAAGTGAAACCCAAAGGCTGTTCCATATAGATATCTTCATCAAGATATCCATTCAGGAAAGCAGTTTTCACATCCATATGCCAGATTTCATAATCATGAAATGCTGCAATGGCAAGCAATGTTCAGATGGATTTTAGCATGGCTACAGGTGAAAAGGTCTCCTGATAGTCAATGCCTTCGCGCTGACTATACCCTTTCGCCACAAGCCTTGCCTTATAGGTCTCTACCTCTCCATCCGAACCTATCTTCCTTTTGTAGATCCATTTGCATCCAATAGGTACAATACCTTCTGGTGGATCTACTAAGGTCCAGACTTGGTTGGAATGCATGGAGTCTAACTCTGACTTCATAGCTTCCAGCCATTTCTCGGAATCGATATCAGATATCGCCTCGTTGTAGGTTTTGGGATCCTGTATGTGATCCCTATCTCCCACTAGGAACATTTCCTCGGTATCCTCTTCTAGTATACCTTAGTATCTATCGGGAGGATGGGAGACCCTACTAGATCTACGAGGTGGTCGAGGGACATCGTGTACTGGCTCTGTATGAATGGGTTCAATAGGATCCATGACTCGTTGCTTTTCAGAGACTTTCTCTTCAAGCTCAATTTTCCTCCCACTGCCTCTATCAAGGATAAACTGATTTTCCAAGAAGATGGCATGACGGCTCACAAACACATTGTGATCCTCTGAGACGTAAAAATTGTATCCTAATGACTCTTTAGGATATCCTATAAAACGAGCACTTATGGTCCTAGCCTCTAACTTGTCCGCCTGTAGTCTCTTGACATGGGCCGGACATCCCCAAATCTTGAGATGACCCAGACTTGGTTTCTTACCATGCCATATCTCATACGGTGTGGTAGGAACGGATTTAGAGGGAACTCTATTCAATAAATAAATCGCTGTGAGTAAGGCATCCCCCCAAAGGAACATAGGTAAATCAGTGAAGCTCATCTTGGACCTGACCATATCCAATAGGGTCCGATTCCTCCTCTCTGACACCCCGTTGAGTTGAGGTGTACCCGGAGGTGTCCATTGTGAGACTATGCCGTTTTCTTTGAGATAGTCCCGGAATTCCCCACTAAGGTATTCTCCTCCTCGATCTGATCGAAGAGCCTTAAGAGGTTTTCCAGTTTGTTTTTCTACTTCATTCTTGAACTCTTTGAACTTTTCAAAGGATTCAGACTTGTGTCTCATAAGATACACATACCCATACCGTGAATAATCATCGGTAAAGGTAATGAAGTAAGAATAACGTCCCCTGGCTAGCACATCGAATGGGCCACATACATCTGTATGTATTAGGGTAAGTATTTCAGTGGTCCTCTCCCCATGTCCTACAAAGGGCAGTCTAGCCATTTTTCCTTGAAGACAGGACTCGCAAATTGGATATGACTCGGAAGTCAATGAGCCGAGAAGCCCATCTTTATCCATTTTGTTCATCCTATCCTCTCCAATATGGCCAAGTCTGAGGTGCCACAAATATCTTTGGTTTATCTCATCTCTGGATCTTTTGGATCCTTTGGCACTCACATCTTGCTCGGTAACATTCACAGATACATCCATATGTAAATGATAGAGACTGTCAATCATGAAACCACGTGCGACTATTTTATTTTTCAAATAAATAGAACAGCAGTCTTTGTCAAATGTAAAAACATGACCTTCCTGTGCTAGACATGAAACAGAAATCAAATTTCTGCTAGCAACAGGTACATAATAGCAGTCTCTAAGTATTAAACTAAATCCAGACGGTAGTCGCAGATGGTAGGTGCCCACAGCCACAGCAGCAACTTTTGCCCCGTTGCCAACCCTAAGGGTTACCGCACCTTCCGCCAGCCTTCTACTTTCCTTTAGACCCTGCATGGTAGTGCACAGATGAGCACTAGAACCAGAATCTATAACCCAACTAGAAGTAGAAGAAACCGTTAGATTAGTTTCAATTATGAGCAAGTCTATACCTTCTGAAGGCGTGTCACCTTTCTTGTTCTTCAGGCTCTCGAGGTATGAAGGACAGTTTCTCTTCCAGTGGCCTTCGACATTGCAGTGGAAACATTTTCCTTTGTCGTTAGCCTTTTTCTTTTGAACTTTCTTCTTTGGCTTCTTGTCTTTCTTCTGCTTCTTAGCAGGCTTCTTTTTCTTCCAAGTAGACTTTCTCTTGGAACCAGAAGTCAACTCAGCAGCAAGGACATTGCCCCTTGAACCTTTCAAGGCTCCCTCAGCAGTTACCAACATGTTGATTAGTTCAGTCTTAGTGCATTCAATCTTATTCATGTGGTAGTTTACTATAAACTGACCAAATGAATCAGGAAGTGACTGTAGGATCAAATCCACTTGTAATTCCTTGTGCATGTCCATACCGAGCTTCTCAAGCTCCTCTAGGTCCTTGATCATGGTCAAACCGTGATCATGGACAGACTGCCCCTCGCGCATCTTCTCTTTGAAGAGCCTCTTGGACACTTCAAAACGAGCTGTGCGACTCTGCTCACCATACAACTCTTGCAGGTGTGCCAGTATGTCCCTAGCAGTCTTTATATTTTCATGCTGGCATTGGAGTTCATTAGACATGGATGCCATCATATAGCATTTTACTCTAATGTCATCATCCAACCACTTTTTATGCATTTCATGCTGAACATCAGTAGGGCGTGCTGGTAGTGTGGGGATATCTGAATCGAGTATGTAGCCTATCTTCTCACAGTCCAAAACTATTTTGAGATTTCTAAGCCAGTCTTTGTAATTGGTTCCGGTCAGTCGGTTGGTCTCAAGAATACGGGTCAAAGGGTTTGAAGCCGACATTGTATCTGCAGAGAGTAAAGATTCTAGTTAGACTTTTGTACTTGATCCTAATTTGTTATAAGGTCTTTTAGAACAAATGTAACTCCCACTATTTTCTCGAATCCCTCACACTCCCCTGGTAGGGAAACGGAAATCCCACACAACTAGGGTTTCTAGTGGGTACTGCGGTCCCACCAATTTACATGCCACCTCACCTAACAGTTATTGGTGACACATAGATGGATGAGTGTACAACTCTTGTACAATGCTTCTCAAGCATGTTGCAGTGTAACTTGGTCTCTAAGCCATGAAGACCTCACCTAACAGTTATTGGTCCCATTTCTTAGTTAAGTCAGACCCACCGTATAACCGTAGGAATAAAGTCGTCATTGGGTCCTCACCTAACAGTTATTGGTGCCCAACCCCACCTTTACCCTACAACATCTCATGTCTATAGAGAGGTCCAGCCCCCCGATGCAACTTGACCACTGTGTCCAGCCGAGACAAATCAACATCAGAAAGGCCTTAGCAGCTCTACTACAGTGGAAGACCTATTGACTTAATATTGGTTAATCAGGTCTTAGTGTTTGCAACTTGAGCCCTTCATAAGAGGTAATCGAACAATTGGCCAGGCAAGCAGGTGGGAGGCTCCCCTTACTCAGAGAGTAAGGTCCTAATTAAGTAACCACCTTTCATGCTTTCCTAGACACCAATTAGATCAATTAATCTAATATGACTTGCTCATGTCGGTTCACTCTCGACTTGATTGAGGAGATTTTGATTTAGGTCTCAATTGGGTTTGCTACATCACATGTAAACCTATCTACCCGACTCGCATTCACATCTCATGCAAACGGTACATCACAGGCAGTTATAATCGCAGCATCAAATAAAGTTAAACTTTAAATAGGTGATGATCATGGATTCTAATTAGGTCGTATTACAAGCACATGCTCATCAATCGATCAAGTGGTCTTCAACTCTTGAATTGGTTCTAAGCCTCCTTGATTCGATTCTTGATCAACTCTTGATCCCATCGCCATCAACCGCTTAGATCACCTTTCATCTCATGCCTTTGCTTCAGCTTGATCGTTGATGTACATCACATCACAGAAATACAACCAGATGTAAAATAAAAAGGCCTCAGGCCTCTCAAAACATCAAATAAGATGCATGCAAGCATCTGAAAAATTACATGACATCGCAGATCACATCGCAGGTCATTACATTTGATACCAAAAGGGGTTGAATCCTATGATCATCACCGTATGCAACAATTATAATTTTCAGATCTGAAAACTAACTGATTGTATCATGACATAGGTCGCTGATCATGCTAATCATGATTCTAAACTTTGTAATCCCATTAACAATGCATTTAGAATCATCTTTTTATCACATAAAAATCAGCATGCAAAAAAAAAATCAGCACCCCTGAAAAATCTGTATGCAGAATTTTTCAGCATGCATGATCATTCAATTTTCAGATCTAATATGCCTTTAAATATTTAATTCTTATCTTAATCTACGAAGCCTAGGCTCTGATACCACTGTTGGAAACCCGCCCATGCCGCTGATATTTCAAAACAAAAATCAGATGGCAGCGGAAAGGGGGCATGTGCGGGATTGACGTTCATCGCATGAACGTTGTTTCGAGACCTTTCGTAATTAGGTAAGAATTAAAACTTTTAAAACTAATAGGAAGATCAGATCTTTACCTTGCGCGGGTAGATGATCACCGCAAATCTGAATTCGTAGTTTTGGAAGAGGGTTCGCTTGAAGCCGTTCAAACGTCCGGCCTCTACGGGTATCCACACGAAGCAGGATCCGATCCAAGCTCTCTATCTCACCGGGGTGCTAGCTCCCTTGCAGAGATAGCTTTGATGGCTGATGTCCTCCCTCTCAATCAACTCTTGATTGTGCTTGGAAGGAGGAAGAAGAAGGATGAAGAAGAGGAAGAAGATGAGCCCCTACGCAGCCTTCTGCTGTTCCTTGCGTTGGATGAAGGAAGGGAAGGGAAAGGAAGCCGCCAACTCTTGGCTTTTCTTCTCCCTTTGCTTGCGGCTGAACCAAGAGGAGGAGAGGGGGCTTCCACGGCTTGAAGAGGAGAAAAAAGATTCCTCTAGGGCGCCGGCCCTAGTCCTCCTTTAATAAGGATGAAGGGCTCCTACAAGTTAGGAGCCCTTGACAACTTTCCAAGAGGGGGCGCCGGCCCCCTCTCTCTTCATGTCGCACCTAATCAAGTGGAGAGGGGCTGATGCCCCTCTTACTTGGTTAGCCTAATCCTCTTCCAAAGAGGATTAGGTCCCTCTTTCATGGTTTAATCCTAATCTAATTAGGATTGGCCAAATTTGGGTTCAATCTATGCTAGTCCTAATCCAGTTAGGACTTGAATGAACCATGACTCAATTGAACTCTTCAATCCTAATCCAATTAGGAGTCATGTTGATTCATTAGATTAATAATTAATTTAGACTTAAGGAATCCTAATCCAATTAGGATTTGTTTAATTTTAGTCCTAATCCAATTAGGACTCTATTTGAATCCGAAGTCCTAATCCAATTAGGATTTCTAGGAATCCTACTCAAAGTAGGAATCCAATTTTAATTCAAAATTCCTAATCTCATTAGGATTGTAGGAATCCTATTCCAAGTAGGAATCCCAGTCCTACTCCAACTAGGATTCCCAGTCCTAATCCAATTAGGACTCTAGGAATCCTATCCGAAGTAGGACTCTTGTTTCAAGTCCAATTAATTAATTCCCTTTGTTCCTTTCTTCAACTTCTTATCAATCAAATTGATTACATGTGATTCCTAATCACGATTTCAACCATCGGATCGGTCAATACTTCTAGTGTGTGTGACCCCATAGGTTCTATTCTGACTGGTAGTGAGATATATTGTGATCTCTATCTCAATATCATTGAAAACTCCTTTCAATGGGTTGGAACGATTCCAACTCAACTCATTAGGGTTTATCGATCATCAAGATAATCCCTATGAGTCCCACCATCCACCAGTGACACCTAGCAGCATGTAGTGGCTACCCAGCAGAATGGAATGATGAACCTCTAGGTGCAGTTAACATGTGATACAGTCCTACTATCGTGGATCCCTACAGGACGGAGGTCATAGACAACTCGTCAAACCCCATCGTCTGTCATATGTCAAGATTTATTCGACTTGAGTTCGATAGTGGAAAACTCTTTCTCCACTTTATATTACTGCCCTGGCCAAGGTCTTAGAACTCAGTCTAACAAATCACATAGGATCACTCCTCTTCTATCAAGGTCGATAGATTCCTTATAGGTGCATACCCTACTCCTACAGTGAACTTACTGCAGCCAATCTACACTGCATGGACCCATATGGCTAGAGACCATGTATGTGTGCAGTCAAACTACAATAACCTCACTGTGAGTAGCCGAAGCACCGCAGGTCAAAGGACCAGTCACACTACTGCAACATCAAGCAAGTCACTGACGAGTGGATAGACATCCAAGTGACTTCTTGTCTTGGTCACGCTCAGTACCCTTGTTCTCTAACAAGCACCTGCACTATCACTTCAATGTCCCTGCACTGTGGACTCAAGTCTCGTCCATCCAGAAGGAAAGTGATCTGTGCACTGATCGGATCGATCACCGTCCTCGTGATGATCCATTGATCAGGAGCATTTAGAAATTAATCACCAATGATACATGGCTCAAATTCTCAACTCTTGAGAATATGTATCATCATCTTATTAATTTCTTGGACGATTCATAGACACATAAATAATATGAATGAAAAGATGCCTTTTATTTATTCAATAATAAATAGTCAAGTACAAAATTATGTCCCTAGAATCAACAATGTGTCAGCCAAATTGGCTTCTAGGGCATACATCTAACATACGAATGATGGCACGACTCCGCGACGACTTAAGAGCTCTGGCCTAATCTCTTACGGTAACAGCATTGATCCATACGATCGAGCATTAATTTCTACCGCATGCCCAGCTGTACGATAGACCATTTGCCCCGTTACATCACAAGTAACCCAGCCCCCTCTATAAAAGGAGAACTTCTCCATTTTGGGGGGGGTTTATTTTTCCACTTCCTTCCATACACTTGCCCACTCTAACTTAAGTATCAGAGGGCCGGCGCCGAAAACCCCGGCCACCGGCTTCTTGCAGATCTTTCGGAGGACGCTGTGCACCGTCGAACCGCTGCTCCCCGATTCTCATCGGAGCTCCTCCTTCCTGGCCCACTGGTCGCCCCCGGGTCCAAATTCCAGCAACAGTTGGCGCTAGAGGAAGGGCTCGAGTCGCGACCATGAAGCTGAGAAGCAAGGGAGCTTCTAACGCCTCCCGACGTCTTCCACCTAGCCCTGGAGATTCCGTCCAAAACTCACCACCCCCGGCCAATTCGACTCCCCAAGTTCGGCTGGAGTAGTTTGATGCCCTGGTGCAGCAGGTCCAAGCCTTGGCTGCTGCTGTCCAAGGCCTGCAACCTAGGGGCGTCCCGACAGCACCGTTACCTCAGGCTCCGGTTCAACCGGAGCCCCCTATGAGTGGACCAGCCCTCCAAGGTCAAGATCTCCACGTCCGAGTATCCTCTTGGAGAGAACCCCCGGTGAGGGGTCCTGGTGACTTGCCGCAATCGTCAGAGGCCGAGTCAGTTCCAGGGCAGCCTGCGCCCGAGCGGACCACCGTGGCGATCCCCCAGAGCGGCGAGCTCGACAAGAAAGTCGAGAAGCTGGAGCGTCAGATTGAAGCGCTCCACAGCAGAAGGGCGGGACACGAGGGTGACTTCGAGTTTACCACGAGGTCCCCCTTTTCTCAACAAATCGAAGATGAGCCGGTCCCGCCGAGGTTCAAAATGCCTCAGGTGGAGCCCTACCATGGCACGACCGACCCCCTTGACCATCTGGAAAGTTACCGGGCCTTGATGGCGCTGCAGGGATCCTCGAAAGCCATGCTCTGCAAGGCCTTCCCGGCAACGCTCCGGGGAGCAGCTCGGCTTTGGTTCGCCGGGCTAAAATCCGGCACAGTCTCCTCTTTCGAACAGCTCGGCAGGCAGTTTGCCACCAACTTTGCTGCCAGCCGACCCCAGCGACAGACTTCAGACTCCCTCCTTGACATAAAGCAAAGGGAGGGGGAGTCACTCAGGAAATATTTGGACCGTTTCACTGCCGCAACATGGGAGGTCCGCGAGCTGGACCAGTCAATAGCCATGTTGGCACTCAAGACTGGAGCCCGGTCTTATAGGTTTCTCTTCTCCATCGAGAAGAATTTTCCGGCCGACCTCACCAAGATGTTAGTCCGGGCGCGGAAGTACGCGATAGCCGAGGAAGCCGTTGCTTCCAGACGGAGCGGGGCCGAGCAGACCTCCAAAAAGCAGAAAAGGCGTCGTGAGGAACGCGGCCATCCCAGAAGCCCGTCTCTGCGCCGAGCCAAGAACCCACCTTGTCTGAAGAGTCCACCCCGGCTGCGGGGACCGCCTCAACCAAAGTCCCCGCCTTGTCCGAGATCACCACCGCGTCTCCGCACATCCAACGGGAGGTACGAAAATTACACTCCCCTTACCGTTCCTCGGACTTAGATTCTCATGAAGATCGAGGGCCGGGATTATTTCCGGCCTCCGCCTCCGAGGCGGGATCCCGGAGCCTGGCGCAATCCCCGGAAGTACTGCCGCTTCCACCGGGACCACGGCCACGATACGGAGGACTGCTTCCAGCTCTGGAACGAAATCGAGGCTCTCATCCGCCGAGGAGTGCTCGACCAGTTCGTGTGGGACCGGCATGAAGAGAAAAGGCCAGTGGAGAATACCGCACAGCCCGAAGATCCAAATGCCAACAGGCCCATCGCCGGCACCATCAACACCATCCGAGGCGGAGCCCCGGTCGGAGGAACTACAGAGGAAGGAACTACCGCGAAGCGCCTGCGCGCCTCCGAAACCATCTCATTCTCGGATGAGGACCTAGAGGGAGTCGAAACCCCCCATGACGATGCTGTGGTCGTCTCCATGGTTGTGAACAGATTTGATGTAAAACGTGTCTTAGTTGATAATGGAAGCTCGGCGAATGTTTTGTACTTTGACGCCTATTCTAGAATGGGGATGGAAGAAAAGCAATTGCGGAGGATGAACGCCCCACTGGTCGGATTCACTGAAGACTCGGTCCCAGTGGAGGGCAAGGTCGATCTCCTGGTCACGGTCAGGCTCGCCCCCCGAGAAAGTACCGTGAGGATGGGTTTTCTCGTAGTGCGCCTGCCCTCGGCCTATAATGCCATCCTTGGACGACCAGGGCTCAACGCTCTTCGAGCCGTGGTCTCAACCTGCCACCTGCTTATGCGATTCCCCACCAGTCAAGAAGTCGGCGAAGTGCATGGGGACCAGGCGGTGGCGAGATGATGTCACATGGCGACCCACGAGGCGAAGCAATCGGGCAAAGTGTCGGTTTCGACAACGGACAAGCCCTCGGCTGAAACCTTAAAGGCACGGGTCGGCCCACAGAAGGAGCGGGTAGAGCCTGGTGAGCTACTCATCCAAACTCCCTTGCGAGAAAATTTTTCCGAGTTAACCGTGCAGGTCGGCTCCGGCCTCGATGCTCGCGAGAGAGATCGCCTTGTCAGCTTCCTGCGGAACACCATGGACATCTTCGCCTGGTCGCCCGCGGATATGCCAGGGATAGATCCGGAGGTCGCGGTCCACCGACTCCAAGTGAAGCCAACCTGTAAGCCTGTGCAGCAAAAGAAGCGAAATGCCACCCCCGAGCGACAACGAGCAGCGGCCGAGGAAGTCGATAAGCTCCTCAAGGCTGGCTTCGTTCGGGAGATATCCTATCCGGAGTGGCTTGCCAACATGGTCCTAGTCAGAAAAGCTAGCAGGAAATGGCGCATGTGTGTGGATTACACCGATCTGAACAAGGCCTGCCCAAAGGACAGCTTCCCACTCCCTAGCATCGACCAGCTCGTGGACTCCACCTCGGGACACGAGCTGTTGACATTTATGGACGCCTTCTCCGGATACAACCAGATCCGGATGGCACCAGAAGATGAAGAAAAAACGGCCTTCATCACCGACGGGGGTACCTATTGCTACAAGGTGATGCCCTTCGGTTTAAAGAACGCTGGAGCAACTTATCAAAGGCTGGTCAGCCGAATTTTCAAAGACCAAATAGGCCAAAATATGGAGGTCTACGTCGACGACATGTTGGTGAAGAGTCGAATGGCGAAGAACCATGTGGCTGACCTCGACGAAGCATTCACCATGCTTCGGAGATACCAGATGAAACTTAACCCCGCAAAGTGTGCATTCGGAGTAACCTCAGGCAAGTTCCTTGGCTTTGTGATTACCCAACGGAGAATTGAAGCTAACTCCGAGAAGATCCGAGCGCTCCAAGAGATGGTGCCCCCGAGGACAGTTAAAGAGGTACAGCGACTTACCGGACGGGTCGCAGCTCTCGGAAGATTTGTTTCCCGGTCGGCCGAGCGTTGCCTCCCGTTCTTTGCTGCTCTCAAACGGCCGAAGAACTTCTTGTGGTCAGCGAAGTGCCAGCGAGCCTTTGAAGAGCTCAAGTGTCTCCTCGCCTCTCCTCCTTTGCTCACGAAGCCTCAGCAGGGCGAGCTCCTTTATCTGTATTTGGCTGTATCTCCGGTTGCAGTGAGCTCGGTCCTGGTACGAGAGAAGAGCAAGCTTCAAAGGCCAGTATATTATACTAGCCGGGTCTTGAGGGATGCTGAGACCCGATACTCCAAGCTGGAAAAGACTGTCCTTGCCCTGGTTGTCTCAGCTCGGAGACTCCGGCCCTATTTTTAAGCTCACACGGTGGCCGTGCTGACCGACCAGCCGATAAAACAGATCTTGCAGCGATCAGATCGTGCTGGTCGAATTACAAAGTGGGCTGTCGAGCTCGGGGGGTTCGACCTCGAGTACCGACCCAGACCGGCGATCAAGGCGCAGGCACTCGCCGACTTTATAGTCGAGTGCACTGTGCCGGACGAGGTCGAGCCCGAGCCCGAGCCCGTGCCAATAGAGCAGACCTCGAGCTCGGCATGGACTCTGCACGTCGATGGTTCTTCGAACTCGGGAGGTAGCGGAGCGGGTCTCATTCTCAGCAGTCCAGACGGAGAGGTTGCCGAGCAGGCTCTACGCCTCGAGTTTCCCGCCTCTAACAATGCGGAGGAATACGAAGCACTCATCGCCGGGCTCAAGTTGGCCAGGGAGCTAGGAGTGAAGGACCTAAGGGTCTTCAGCGATTCTCAGCTGGTAGTGAACCAAATCTTAGGTGACTTTGAAGCTAGAGACCCCACAATGCAGGAGTATCTCCGGAAGGTGCGGGGTCTTACATCGACTCTAAGCTCCTTCCACATCCAACACGTCACCAGGTCGGAGAACCTCAGAGTAGATCAATTGTCAAAGTTGGCGTCTTCTCGCATGAGCGAGCTTCCCAAAGCGGCAGCGCTAGAGTATCTCCAAAAACCCAGCACGGAGGAGCCCGAGCCGGCCTTTTGCATTGAAGTCGAGCCAAGCTGGATGGACGAGCTCATTAGGTATCTGCGGGATGAAGTCCTCCCCAGTGATGAACGCGAGGCTCGCCGAGTCAAGCGTTCCGCCGCTCGGTACATATTGTACGAGGGTAAGCTTTATTGGAGATCTTTTACCTCTCCCATCCTCAGATGTCTCCGCCCGACAGAGGCGGATTATGCAATGCGCAAAGTCCATGAAGGGATTTATGGAAATCATCTGGGGGGACGAGCACTGGCGCATAAGATTTTGCGCCAAGGATACTACTGGCCGACACTCCAGAAGGATACCATGGACTTCGTCCGGAGATGCGACCGATGCAGAGGAACGCCAATGTTCAGCGCCAACCCTCAGCCCTCTTGACCTCGATCAGCTCCCCTTGGCCGTTCGCCCAATGGAGAATTGATATCCTAGGACCGTTCCCCCTGGCCACCGGACAAAGGAAATTCTTGGTCGTCTCCATCGACTATTTTACTAAATGGGTGGAAGCCGAGCCAGTTGCCCGGATCACCGAACAGAAGATGCGAGATTTTGTCTGGAAGTCAATAATCTGCAGATTCGGATCCCCCCGCATCCTCATATCAGACAACGGACGCCAGTTCGACAATGCTCGCTTCAGAGAGTTCTGTTCCGAGCTTGGCATCAACCACCGCTTCACCTCGGTCGTGCATCCTCAGACGTACGGAGAAACCGAGGTAACGAATCGCACTATCTTGCAGGGGCTCAAAGCCAGGCTCGACCAGTCCAAAGGACAGTGGGTCGAAGACCTGTACAACGTCCTGTGGGCTTATCGGACCACGTTCCGTGTCCCCACCGGTGAAACTCCCTTCAATTTGACATATGGGACAGAAGCCGTTATCCATTGGAGATCGGGCTCCCTTCTCCGCGGGTAGAGCAATACGATGCCGGCTCCAGCTCTTCGCAGCTCAGGAACAACCTGGACCTAATCGAAGAAACGAGGGAAGCCGCCCGAGTTTGCATGGCGAGGTATCAGCAAAAGACCGCGCAATACTACAACGCCAAAGTCAAAGTCAAATCCTTCAAAGTGGGGGACCTCGTCCTCAAAAGGGCCGAGGCCTCCCATGTGGAGTGATTGATTATAACCCTATTTAATTTTGATGAGCTCAAAGCATTTGAGTATATCTTATGTTATACTAATGAATTCAATCTAATGTTTCAGTCAAATATTTGTGAATTTATATTTAAGTGTCTCAAGCTTTGGTTCAATACACTTTGGATAAGTATGAAAATCAATTTGAATCAAAGTCTGAATCTCGAGTCGACTCCGAAAGATTACGAGTCGACTCCAAGCGTATCAGAAGCACTGGCACAAGCTCGAGTCGACTTCTGCACATTACGAGTCGACTTCGACTGAGAACAGACAGCCGGACAGAAAGATTCATCTCAGAACCTGTCAACGAGTCGACTCCTGAAGAATTCGAGTCGACTTCGATGCTTGCCGAGTCGACTCCAGCATAGTACGAGTCGACTCCATGGAGTAACAGACAGAAAGACAGAGAAGCCATTTTGGACTCTGAGAGCCGAGTCGACTCCCGAAGAACTCGAGTCGACTCCGATGGTTGGCAGGTCGACTCCTAAGGAAGCAAGAGTCGACTCCCAGAGAAATGCAAGGCTAAAAGTCAGAGAGTCAACTTCGATGTCTGAGAGCCGAGTCGACTCCCACAAAGTCCGAGTCGACTCCAAGGCAGCGCAACCCCTATGACAGAAGACTGGTTTTTCGGACACTGAGAGCCGAGTCGACTCCAGCAAGGTTCGAGTCGACTCCGAGACAGCACAGGTCAACAGACAGAAGATCGGGATTTCGGACTCTGAGTGCCGAGTCGACTCCCAGAATATCCGAGTCGACTCGAGTGAGTAAACTTGAAAGAAAGATCTCTGGACTCCTTAGAACGAGTCGTCTCCAAAAGTGCCGAGTCAGCTCCAGACATTGGGGAGTCGACTCCAGGTTCAGTCGAGTCGACTCCAAGTCAAGACAGCACTTTAATTCAAATCCAGAACAGTTGCCGAGCCATCTCGGGCCTCCCTCTCTCGGGCACCAAGTTGAGCTTGGAGCTCCTCGGCCTTGAGCTCTGCATTTTTTATCCCCTGCTCGCAGACGACGAGCAGGGACTGCGCTTCAGCTAAGCGAGCCTCGACAGCCCGCAGCTCTGATCTAGTCAGAGCATGAGCGGCATTTTCCTCCTTGAGCTCCGCAGCCACGATCTGGATCTCGTCCTCAATGGCCCCTAGCCTGAGTAAGAGCTCCTTCTTTTGGAGCTCAAGCTCCGCTACCTTCTTCTCGGCCTCCTCCTGCGCCCGTAAACACCAACGAGCTCGTTCCTTGTAATCTGTGCCGATCGAGATCAAGGTCTCGATCTCGTGGAGGTGCTGTAAGCAAGACAAATTAGGCCGAGAATAAAATTAGAGCATCAAAGCTAAAAGCGTAGGGAATAAGTGACAGTAAACGAAAGACTTACCCGAACAGCGGAGAGGCGAGTCAACTCCAAAAATTGATTCAGGCTCATAGCCTGAATCTTCACCCTGTCGGCTGGAAGGAGCGCGACGCGGAAAAGTTGCTGCGTCGTCTCGATATTCTTGAGGGATGAGTCGCCCTCGAATACTGTCCACTCCACAACATAGGACCACTTTTCTTGTTGGCCCTCGTTCTCCGGCGGGTCGGGAAGGCCAGGCCTTGTCGCCTCCGACGAAGGCGGCCTCGCAGCCCCTTGGCTGCTGCCCGGCTCGAATGTCGGGCCCTCGGGTCGGACGGGAGGCCGACCAGGAATCTGCGAGATCGGCACTGGGCACGCGAGCGCCATGGCGGTCCCCCCCGAGCTCCCGGGCTCGGAGTCCGAACCTCCCCTCCTAGCAGCTTCGGAGGGGTCGACTCGAGGAGCGCTCTTCTCGGTGGCCCCATCAGCCGAGACCTTTGCCTTCTTTTTTAGTTCGAGCAGTTCTCCTCCGAGCTCGGCAGCCCTCTTTCGGAACCGAGCGTACAAAGCTTCGCTCTTGGTCACCATCTTCGCAATATCTGCAAGGACGAGCAAGATAAATTCGCGAAATATTACGTAGAAAAAGAAAAAGGAATCTTTTTATTACTACCCTTACCCTGAGGTGTTAGCATCCCACATATGCCATGAAAATTCGAAATAATTTTCAGATTGCAGCGGAAAAACTATGCGGGATCTGTTCATCGCATGAACATATTTTAAAACCATTCGTTTATAGATAGATTAGAATTAAATTTTTTTAAACTATTTTAAAATCATTAAGAAGATCAGATCTTCACCTTGTGCGGGTAGATGGTCTCCGCAAATCTGATTCATGTGGATTTGTAGAAGGTTCGATGGAAGCCGCACACGCGTCCGGCCTCTACGGGTATCCACACGAGGTAATGATTCGATCGAAGCCTACGTATCTCCCCGGGGTGCTAGCTCCCTTGCAGAGATGGCTATGGATGGCTAAAGTCCTCTCCTTTGAATCAACCTTTGATTGGCTTGAGAGGAGGAAGAAGAAGGAAGTGCCAAGGAAGAAGAAATAAAGGCTCTCTGCAGCCTTTTTCTTTTCCTTGCGCTAGAACCAAAAGAAGAAAGGGAAGGAGATCACATCACCCTTGATTTCTTCCCTTGTTGCTTGCGGATGGAAGGAGGAATGGGAGAGGAGGTTTTCTGCCGTGAAGGCCAAAGAAAAACCATCAAAATGCTGGCCGAAATCCCCTTCCCTTTTAATTAGTTAAGAGATAAGGATGAGTTCCTATTTTTTAGGAACTCATCTTTATCTCTTCTTTTTGGCTAACAAGGAGGGGCGTGCGCCCCTCCTCTTTCTCCCACGCACACCCCAAGGGGAGGGGCATGGGCCCCTCCCTCAAGTTCATTTAAATCTGCTATTTAAATAAATTAAAGGGGGTTTTAATTTGGGTCCATTGCATGAGTCCAATCCTAGTCAAAATAGGATTTTTATGAACCCATTTCAATTTCCTCCAATTCCTAATCCAATTAGAATTTAATTGAGCCATGACTCTATTGAACTCTTCAATCCTAATCCAATTAGGAGTCAGAAAATTAATTAGATTAAATTTAAAATTAATTAGGACTTAAGAAAATCCTAATCTAATCAGGACTTGTTCAATTTTCAGCCCTAAGACAATTTGGACTTTAGAAATCCTATTCCAAATAGGATTCTAATTTAATTTGAAATTCTAATCCAATTAGGACTCCATGATTCCCACTCCAAGTAGGACTCATGATCAAGTCCAATTAATTAAATCCAATTAATTAAATTAAATTGCAATCCAATTGCAATTATTCCTTCTTCTAGCCACTAACTCTTAGCGGGTTTTCATTTATCAATCTAATTGATTATTTGTGATTCCTAATCACATTCAACCATCGGATCGGTCATTACCTCTAATGTGTGTGACCCCATAGGTTCCATTCTGACTGGTAGTGAGATATATTGTGATCTCTATCACAATATCATTGAAAACTTCTTTCAATGGGTTGAAACAATTTCAACTCAACTCATCAGGGTTTATCGACCATCAAGATGATCCCTGTGAGTCTCACCATCCACCAATGACACCTAGCAATATGTAGTGGCCACCCAGCAGAATAGAATGATGAACCTCTAGGTGCAGTTATCGTATGATACAGTCCTTCTATCGTGGATCCCTACAGACCGGAGGTCATGGATAACTCGTCAAACCCCGTCGTCTGTCATATGTCTAGATTTATTTGACTTGAGTTCGATAGTGAAAAACTCTTTCTCCACTTTATATTTCTGCCCTGGCCAAGGTCTTAGAACTCAGTCTAACAAATCACATAGGATCACTCCTCTTCTATCAAGGTCGATAGATTCCATATAAGTACATACCCTACTCCTACAGTGAACTTACTGCAGCCAATCTACACTACAAGGACCCATATGGCTAGAGACCATGTATACGTGTAGTCAAACTACAATAACCTCACTGTAAGTAGCCGAAGCACCGCAAGTCAAAGGACCAGTCATACTACTGCAACATCAAGCAAGTCACTGACGAGTGGATAGACATCCAAGTGACTTCTTGTCTTGGTCACGCTCAGTACCCTTGTTCTCTAACAAGCACCTGCACTATCACTTCAGTGTCCCTACACTGTGGACTCGAGTCTCGTCCATCCAGAAGAAAAGTGATTTGTGCACTGATCGGATCGATCACCATCCTCGTGATGATCCATTGATCAGGAGCATTTAGAAATTAATCACCAATGATACATGACTCAAATTCTCAACTCTTGAGAATATATATCATCATCTTATTAATTCCTTGGACGATTCATAGACACATAAACAATATGAATGAAAAAAATGCCCATTTATTATTCAATAATAATAAAGTCAAGTACAAATTTATGTCCTAGAATTAATAATGTGTCCGCCAGATTGGCTTCTAGGGCATACATCTAACAATCTCCCACTTGCACTAAAGCCAATCAGACATATATCCAAGTCCCATCTTCTCAAGGTGGGCTTCTGTCTTCTGCTGATTTAACTGCTTAGTGAGCGGGTCTGTCACGTTGTCCGCGGAGTCTACTCTCTGCACCTCGACATATTTCTTCTCGAGGTATTCGCGTATGAGGTGAAAGCGCTGCTCTATGTGCTTGGACTTCTGATGAGACCTTGGCTCCTTAGCAAGGGCTATGGCGCCATTATTATCGCAGTAGAGTGTGATGGCATCCGATGGCATTACATCTAGCTCTGCAATGAATTTGTTGAACCAGAAGGCTTCCTTTGCAGCTTCAGAGGCGGCGATATACTCAACTTCCATGGTAGAATCAGCAATGATCGGTTGTTTGGAACTCTTCCAATTTACCGTACCACCATTGCACAAGAACACATATCCAGATGTAGACTTTCTATCATCAATATCAGTCATAAAATCTGAATCTGTGTATTCTTCTACCTTTAACTCTGATGGTCCTCCAAAAACCAAGAACAAATCTTTAGTTCTTCTCAAGTACTTAAGAATGTTCTTCACAGCTGTCCAGTGCTCTTCACCTGGATTCGACTGATATCTGCTAGTGACACTCACAGCAAGGGCTATATCAGGTCGTGTACACAGCATGGCATACATGAGGCTTCCTATTGCAGAAGCATAAGGAATCCTGCTCATGCGTTGAATCTCTTCAGATGTGTTGGGGCACATTTTTTTTGGAGAAATGAATCCCATGTCTTAGGGGTAATAGACCCCTCTTGGAGTTTTCCATACTGAACCTCTTCAGTACCTCCTTTATGTACATCTTCTGTGATAGGCCAAGCATCCTTTTAGATCTATCCCTATAGACCTTTATTCCCAAAATGTAAGATGCTTCCCAAGGTCTTTCATGGAGAACTCTTTTGATAACCAGACCTTAACCGAGGTTAGCATAGGAATATCATTTCCTATTAGGAGGATGTCATCCACGTACAGTACGAGGAACACGACAGTACTCCCACTAACCTTCTTGTAAACACACGGTTCCTCTTCATTCTTGATGAACTCAAACAATTTGATCGCATCATTAAAACGAGTGTTCCAACTCCGAGATGCTTGCTTTAGTCCATAGATGGACCTTTGCAGCTTGCAGACCTTGTGATCACCATCACTGGAAGTGAAACCCAAAGGCTGCTCCATATAAATATCTTCATCAAGATATCCATTCAGGAAAGCAGTTTTCACATCCATCTGCCATATTTCATAATCATGAAATGCTGCAATGGCAAGCAATGTTCGAATGGATTTCAGCATGGCTACAGGTGAAAAGGTCTCCTGATAGTCAATGCCTTCGCGCTGACTATACCCTTTTGCTACTAGCCTTGCCTTATAGGTCTCTACCTTTCCATCCGAACCTATCTTCCTTTTATAGATCCATTTACATCCAATAGGTACTATACCTTCTGGTGGATCTACTAAGGTCCAAACTTGGTTGGAATACATGGAGTCTATCTCTGACTTCATGGCTTCCAGCCATTTCTCGGAATCGATATCAGATATCGCCTCGTTGTAGGTATTGGGATCTTGTATATGTTCCCTATCTCCCATGAGGAACATTTCCTCTGTATCCTCTACTAGTATACCTAAGTATCTATCGGGAGGATGGGAAACCCTACTTGATCTACGAGGTGGAGGAGGTACAATGTGTACTGGCTCTATGTGAATAGGTTCTATAGGATCCATTACTTGTTGCTTTTCAGAGACTCTCTCTTCAAGCTTAATTTTCCTCCCACTGCCTCTATCAAGGATAAACTGTTTTTCCAAGAAGACGGCATGTCGGCTCACAAACACATTGTGATCCTCTGAGACGTAAAAATTGTATCCTAATGACTCTTTAGGATATCCAATGAAACGAGCACTTATGGTCCTAGGCTCTAACTTGTCCGCCTGCATTTTTTTGACATGGGCCGGACATCCCCAAATCTTGAGATAACCAAGACTCGACTTCTTACCATGCCATATCTCATACGGTGTGGTAGGAACGGATTTAGAGGGAACTCTATTCAATAAATAAATCGCGGATAATAAGGCATCTTCCCAAAGAAACATAGGCAGATCTGTGAAGCTCATCATGGATCGGACCATATCCAATAGAGTCTGATTCCTCCTTTCTGACACCCCGTGGAGTTGAGGTATTCCCGGAGGTGTCCATTGTGAGACTATGCCATTCTCCTTGAGATAGTCTCAGAATTCTCCACTAAGGTATTCTCCTCCTCGATCTGATCGAAGAACCTTAAGGGTTTTTCCTGTCTGTTTTTCTACTTCATTTCTGAACTCTTTGAACTTTTCAAATGACTCAGATTTGTATCTCATAAGATACACATACCCATATCGTGAATAGTCATCGGTAAAGGTAATGAAGTATGAATAACGACCCCTGGCTGACACATCAAATGGGCCACATACATCAGTATGAACCAGGGTAAGTATTTCAGCGGTCCTCTCCCCATGTCCTACAAAAGGTAATCTAGCCATTTTTCCTTGAAGACAGGACTCATAAACTGGATATGACTCGGAAGTCAATGGGCCAAGAAGCCCATCTTTCTCCATTTTGTTCATTCTGTCCTCTCCAATATGGCCAAGCCTGAGGTGCCACAAATACTTCTGGTTTATCTCATCTCTGGATCTTTTAGATCCTATGGCATTCACCACTTGCTTAGACACATTCACAGACACATCAATTTGCAAGTGATAGAGACTGTCAATCATGAAACCATGTGCAACTAATTTATTTCTAAAATAAATAGAACAGCAGTCTTTATCAAATGTCATAACATGACCATCATGTGCTAAACATGAAACAGAAATCAAATTTCTGCTAGCAGCAGGAACATAATAACAGTCTCTAAATAATAAACTAAATCCAGACGGTAATCGCAGAGGATAGGTGCCCACAGCTACAGCAGCAACTTTTGCCCCGTTGCCAACCCGAAGGGTCACTGCACCTTCCGCTAGCCTCCTAGTTTCCTTTAGACCCTGCATAGTAGTGCACAGATGAGCACTAGAACCAGAATCTATAACCCAACTAGAAATAGAAGAAACCGTAAGGTTAGTTTCAATTACGAGCAAGTCTAACATACCTTCAGAAGGTGTGTCCTTTTTGTTCTTCAGACTCTCGAGGTATGAAGGGCAGTTCCTTTTCCAGTGGCCGTTGACGTTGCAGTGAAAACATTTTTCCTTGTCATCAGCCTTTTTCTTATGAACTTCCTTCTTAGGCTTTTTGTCTTTCTTGTGCTTCTTTGCAGACTTCTTTTTCTTCTTCCAAGTAGACTTTCTCTTGGAACCAAAATTCAGCTCAGCAGCCAGAACAGAGCCCCTTGAACCTTTCAAGGCTCCTTCAGCAGTTACCAACATGTTCAACAACTCGGTCTTCGTGCATTCAATTTTATTCATATGGTAGTTTACTATAAACTGACCAAATGAATCAGGAAGGGATTGCAGGATCAGATCTATCTGCAGTTCCTTATGCATGGACATACTGAGCTTCTCAAGCTTCTCGAGGTCCTTGATCATAGTCAGACAATGATCATGGACAGACTACCCCTCGCGCATCTTTGCCTTGAAGAGCCTCTTGGACACTTCAAAGCATGCAGTGCGGCTCTGCTCACCATACAACTCTTGCAGATGAGCCAGTATTTTCCTAGCAGTCTTTATGTTCTCATGCTGGCATTGAAGTTCGTTAGTCATGGATGCCATGATGTAGCACTTGACCCTAATGTCGTCATCAGTCCACTTCTGATGCGTCTCACGCTGATCATCAGTAGGACGTGCTGGTAGCCTAGGGATATCATTCTCGAGCACATACCCTATTTTCTCACAATTCAGAACAATTTTCAGGTTCCTAAGCCAGTCTTTATAGTTGGTTCCGGTCAGTCTGTTGGTCTCAAGGATTCGGGTCAAAGGGTTTGAAGCTGACATTGTGATCTGTAGAGAGTAAAGATTCTAGTTAGATTTTGTACTTGAACTTAATTTGTTCTAGGGACTTTTAAAACAAATATGCTCCCACTATTTTCTCGAATCCCTCATACTCCCTTGATGGAGAAACAAAAACCCTACGCGACTAGGATTTTTAGTGGGTACTGCGGTCTCACCGATTTACATGCTGCCTCACCTAACAGTTATTGGTGACATATAAATGGATGATGTACAACTCTTGTACAATGCTTCTCAAGCAAATTGCAGTGGTACTTGGTCTCTAAGTCATGAAGACCTCACCTAACAGTTATTGGCCCCATTACTTAGTTAAGTCAGACCCACCATATAACCGCAGAAATAAAGTCGTCATTGGGTCCTCACCTAACAGTTATTGGTGCCCAACCCCACCTTTACCCCACAACATCTCATATCTAATAGAGAGGTCCAGTCCCCCGATGCAACTTGCCCACTGTGTCCAGCCGAGACAAATCAACGCCGGAAAGACCTTAGCAGCTCTACTACGGTGGAAGACCTATGGACTTAATATTGCATAATCAAGTCTTAGTATTTGCAACTTGAGTTCTTCATAAGAGGTAATCGAACAATTGGCCAGGTAAGCAGGTGGGAGGCTCCCCTTACTCAGAGAGTAAGGTCCTAATTAAGTAACCACCTTATAGGCTTGCCTAGACACCAATTAGATCAATTAATCTAATATGACTAACTCATGTTGGTTCACCCTCGACTGATTAGGGAGGTTTCGATTTAGGTCTCACTCGATCGCGTATTCACATCTCATGCAAATATAAGTCTACCCGCATAATCATAAGCATTAAACATTCAGGCATTTATCAAAAATAAAATTAAATGGTGATGATCATGGATCCAGGATGGGGTCATTTTACAAGCACATGCACGTCAATTGGTTTGATCATCTTCAACTCTTGACTCGATCTTGATCCTCTAGGTCCAATTGTGATCAACTCCTTGATCCATCTTCAATCAACCCTTGATCTTGATCCGCGCATGTTGAGCTTGTTGATGTACATATCGATCAACCATCGACGTGCAACACACATCACAGATTACATCCCAGATTGCTTTAAAAATTAAATAAAAATAAAAATAAAATTACAACCCTTTTTATTGAGACACGCAGGTCTCTAATACATAAATTTAAGATGCACGCAGGCATCTGAAAATTAAAATTACATGCATCACAGAACATCGCAGAATATTTCAGCACATTCAAAGGGTCCATCCATGATCATCACCATACGCATCACATGCATAAAAAATTATTTTCAGATCTGTAATTTAATTGATTATTCCATCTCATGACTTGCTGATCATGCTAGATTTGACTCTAAACATTTGTAATCACATTATTAATGCATTAGAATCATTAATCTAAGCATCCATTAATTAGTATGCAGAAAAAACAGCAAGCTGAAAATTCTGCATACTTAATTTTCAGCAAGCATAATCCTTAAATTTCAGATCTAAAATGCCTTGAAAAATTTAATTCAAATCTTAATCTACATAACCATGGCTCTGATACCACTGTTAGCATCCCACATATGCCATGAAAATTCGAAATAATTTTCAGATTGCAGCGGAAAAACTATGCGGGATCCGTTCATCGCATGAACATATTTTAAAACCATTCGTTTATAGATAGATTAGAATTAAATTTTTTTAAACTATTTTAAAATCATTAAGAAGATCAGATCTTCACCTTGTGCAGGTAGATGGTCTCCGCAAATCTGATTCATGTGGATTTGTAGAAGGTTCGATGGAAGCCGCACACGCGTCCGGCCTCTACGGGTATCCACACGAGGTAATGATTCGATCGAAGCCTACGTATCTCTCCGGGGTGCTAGCTCCCTTGCAGAGATGGCTATGGATGGCTGAAGTCCTCTTCTTTGAATCAACCTTTGATTGGCTTGAGAGGAGGAAGAAGAAGGAAGTGCCAAGGAAGAAGAAATAAAGGCTCTCTGCAGCCTTTTTCTTTTCCTTGCGCTAGAACCAAAAGAAGAAAGGGAAGGAGATCACATCACCCTTGATTTCTTCCCTTGTTGCTTGCGGATGGAAGGAGGAATGGGAGAGGAGGTTTTCTGCCGTGAAGGCCAAAGAAAAACCATCAAAATGCTGGCCGAAATCCCCTTCCCTTTTAATTAGTTAAGAGATAAGGATGAGTTCCTATTTTTTAGGAACTCATCTTTATCTCTTCTTTTTGGCTAACAAGGAGGGGCGTGCGCCCCTCCTCTTTCTCCCACGCACACCCCAAGGGGAGGGGCATGGGCCCCTCCCTCAAGTTCAGTTAAATCTGCTATTTAAATAAATTAAAGGGGGTTTTAATTTGGGTCCATTGCATGAGTCCAATCCTAGTCAAAATAGGATTTTTATGAACCCATTTCAATTTCCTCCAATTCCTAATCCAATTAGAATTTAATTGAGCCATGACTCTATTGAACTCTTCAATCCTAATCTAATTAGGAGTCAGAAAATTAATTAGATTAAATTTAAAATTAATTAGGACTTAAGAAAATCCTAATCTAATCAGGACTTGTTCAATTTTCAGCCCTAAGACAATTTGGACTTTAGAAATCCTATTCCAAATAGGATTCTAATTTAATTTGAAATCCTAATCCAATTAGGACTCCATGATTCCCACTCCAAGTAGGACTCATGATCAAGTCCAATTAATTAAATCCAATTAATTAAATTAAATTGCAATCCAATTGCAATTATTCCTTCTTCTAGCCACTAACTCTTAGCGGGTTTTCATTTATCAATCTAATTGATTATTTGTGATTCCTAATCACATTCAACCATCGGATCGGTCATTACCTCTAATGTGTGTGACCCCATAGGTTCTATTCTGACTGGTAGTGAGATATATTGTGATCTCTATCACAATATCATTGAAAACTTCTTTCAATGGGTTGAAACAATTTCAACTCAACTCATCAGGGTTTATCGACCATCAAGATGATCCCTGTGAGTCTCACCATCCACCAATGACACCTAGCAGTATGTAGTGGCCACCCAGCAGAATAGAATGATAAACCTCTAGGTGCAGTTATCGTATGATACAATCCTTCTATCGTGGATCCCTACAGACCGGAGGTCATGGATAACTCGTCAAACTCCGTCGTCTGTCATATGTCTAGATTTATTTGACTTGAGTTCGATAGTGAAAAACTCTTTCTCCACTTTATATTTCTGCCCTGGCCAAGGTCTTAGAACTCAGTCTAACAAATCACATAGGATCACTCCTCTTCTATCAAGATCGATAGATTCCATGTAAGTGCATACCCTACTCCTACAGTGAACTTACTGCAGCCAATCTACACTACAAGGACCCATATGGCTAGAGACCATGTATACGTGTAGTCAAACTACAATAACCTCACTGTAAGTAGCCGATGTTGGGAACCCGCCCATGCCGCTGATATTTCAAAAATTTTTCAGATGGCAGCGGAATCGGCATGCACGAGTTCGACATTCATCTCATGAACGTTGTTTCGAGACCTTTCGTAATTAGGTAAGAATTAAATCCTTTTAAAACTAATAGAAAGATCAAATCTTCACCTTGCGCGGGTAGATGATCACCGCGAATCTGAATTCGTGGTTTTAGGAAGAGGGTTCGCTTGAAGCCGTTCAAACGTCCGGCCTCTACGGGTATCCACACGAAGCAGAGGACCGATCAAAGCTTTCTCGTCTCCCCGGGGTGCTAGCTCCCTTGCAGAGACTTCCTTTGATGGCTGATCTCCTCTCTTTCTTTCAACTCTTGAAAGTGCTTGAGAGGAGGAAGAAGAAGAAGGGACTCAAGGAAGAAGAACACAGCTTCTGCAGCCTTCTTTCTTTTCCCTACGTTGGAAGAAGGATTGGAGGAAGAGGATGACGCCAACGCTTGGACTTTGCTCTCCCTTTGCTTGCGGCTGAACCAAGAGAGGAGGGGGCTGGTGGCGGCAGCAAGAGGAGGAAGAGGGCTCTTGGCTAGGGCGCCGGCCTCATGCCTCCTTATAAAGCCATCTAGGGCTCCTACAATCTAGGAGCCCTAGACATATTGCCTAAGAGGGAAGGGGGGCGCCGGCCCTTCTCTTCATGCCGCACACAAGGAGAGGAGGAGGGGCGTGAACCCTCCTTCTTGTGATGCCCTAATCCTCTTCCAAAGAGAATTGGGTGCCTCTCTTATGGTTTAATCCCAATCCAATTAGGATTAGCCAAATTGGGTTCAATCTATGCTAGTCCTAATCCAATTAGGATTTGAATGAACCATGACTCAATTGAACTCTTCAATCCTAATCCAATTAGGAGTCATGTTGATTCATTAGATTAATAATTAATTTAGACTTAAGGAATCCTAATCTAATTAGGATGTATTTAATTTTAGTCCTAATCCAATTAGGACTCTATTTGAATCCGAAGTCCTAATCCAATTAGGATTTCTAGGAATCCTACTCCAAGTAGGAATCCAATTTTAATTCAAAATTCCTAATCTCATTAGGATTGTAGGAATCCTATTCCAAGTAGGAATTCCAGTCCTACTCCAACTAGGATTCCCAGCCCTAATCCAATTAGGACTCTAGGAATCCCTCCCGAAGTAGGATTTGTGTTTAAGTCTAATTAATTAATTCCCTTTGTTTCTTCTTCAACTTCTTATCAATCAAATTGATTTCTTGTGATTCCTAATCACGATTTCAACCATCGGATCGGTCAATACTTCTAGTGTGTGTGACCCCATAGGTTCTATTCTGACTGGTAGTGAGATATATTGTGATCTCTATCACTATATCATTGAAAACTCCTTTCAATGGGTTGGAACGATTCCAACTCAACTCATTAGGGTTTATCGATCATCAAGATAATCCCTATGAGTCCCACCATCCACCAGTGACACCTAGCAGCATGTAGTGGCTACCCAGCAGAATGGAATGATGAACCTCTAGGTGCAGTTAACATGTGATACAGTCCTACTATCGTGGATCCCTACAGGACGGAGGTCATGGACAACTCGTCAAACCCCATCGTCTGTCATATGTCAAGATTTATTCGACTCGAGTTCGATAGTGAGAAACTCTTTCTCCACTGTGTATACTGCCCCGGCCGAGGTCTTACGAACTCAGTCTTATAAATCACATAGGATCTCTCCTTATCTATCAAGGTCGATAGATTCCATATAGGTGCATACCCTACTCCTACAGTGAACTTACTGCAGCCAATCTACACTGCATGGACCCATATGGCTAGAGACCATGTATGTGTGCAGTCAAACTACAATAACCTCACTGTGAGTAGCCGAAGCACCGCAGGTCAAAGGACCAGTCACACTACTGCAACATCAAGCAAGTCACTGATGAGTGGATAGACATCCAAGTGACTTCTTGTATTGGTCACGCTCAGTACCCTTGTTCTCTAACAAGCACCTGCACTATCACTTCAGTGTCCCTACACTGTGGACTCAAGTCTCGTCCATCCAGAAGGAGAGTGATCTGTGCACTGATCGGATCGATCACCGTCCTCGTGATGATCCTTTGATCAGGAGCATTTAGAAATTAATCACCAATGATACATGGCTCAAATTCTCAACTCTTGAGAATATGTATCATCATCTTATTAATTTCTTGGACGATTCATAGACACATAAACAATATGAATGAAAAGATGCCTTTTATTTATTCAATAATAAATAGTCAAGTACAAAATTATGTCCCTAGAATCAACAATGTGTCAGCCAAATTGGCTTCTAGGGCATACATCTAACAGCCGAAGCACCGCAGGTCAAAGGACCAGTCATACTACTGCAACATCAAGCAAGTCACTGACGAGTGGATAGACATCCAAGTGACTTCTTGTCTTGGTCACGCTCAGTACCCTTGTTCTCTAACAAGCACCTGCACTATCACTTCAGTGTCCCTATACTGTGGACTCGAGTCTCGTCCATCCAGAAGAAAAGTGATCTGTGCACTGATCGGATCGATCACCGTCTTCGTGATGATCCATTGATCAGGAGCATTTAGAAATTAATCACCAATGATACATGGCTCAAATTCTCAACTCTTGAGAATATGTATCATCATCTTATTAATTCCTTGGACGATTCATAGACACATAAACAATATGAATGAAAAAGATGCCCATTTATTATTCAATAATAATAAAGTCAAGTACAAATTTATGTCCTAGAATTAATAATGTGTCCGCCAGATTGGCTTCTAGGGCATACATCTAACATGAGGATGCGCCAAGCTCAGGCCGACATTGACTAGAGCGTCCTCGCTCATGAGGCCGCTCAGAAGAATACCGTCCCCGAGGCTGCGAACGGCGTCAAGGATCCCCTGCTCGCGCGTGGATAGCCTAGGGAGTTTGTTGGTGGTCCTGAGTCGGCTCGGCCTCCACCTAAGGTCGAACCCCCACGTCCGCTCGGAGCCCAAAAAGAAAAACTTTTTCTTCCAATCGTGAATAGACGACGGAGCGCCCTGGAAGAGTGGCCGGCCCGCCCGAAGGGCGATATAGAGCCACTCTCCGTCTCCCGGGTTGGACTTCAACATGAAGAAATGTCGGAAGACATTCACAGAAGACGGGATCCCGTATGCCATACACAGTGACAGGAACCCGATGATCGTCCTCCATGCGTTCGGAGCAAGTTGCGCCGGGACAAGTTGGTACTCCCCGAGCAACTCGTTCATGAACCCATGGAAGGGAAATCGTAGGCCAGCCCAGAGTGCCTCCAAGTACACTCCGATCCGACCTACGGAGGGGTTCGTTACCCGATCCCTCAACCCAGCGGGTTCCAAACGGAACCCTCGCTGAGGAAAGAACCACTCCTCGACCATCTCAACCTCCAACTCACTCATTGTGGACCCAATTTCATTCGGACCAAGTCCCATTAAGGAAAAGGAAAAACAAGAGAGGAGAGAGGATTGGCTACGAGCAGATGAAAAGAGGGACACCTGTGGGTGTTCGCCGAAAATAATGGAGGATCGGCTGCTCCGGACTGAGAAGGAGACGGGAAGAGGATGGAGACGATGGGAAAGAAATCGGAAGATGGCCAAGGAGGGATTTATATATAAACCCCTCTGACGGCCCAGATCTGCGAAGCGAAGCGCCGCTCCCCGCTCAGATCATGACGTGTGTCAACTCTGAGTTAATGCGTTGTATTCAATTCGAACCAACACTTCGAATATAGAAGCGTCTCGTCGGATCGTGTGGTTTCATCATAAGCCCACGATGCGAGGACGCTTCGAAAAACTAAAAGGTACTCCTCTACTGGAGCGCTTCAGAAAAAGGAGACGCCGCCCATTAAAGGCACCTCGAAGCGCGCGATAATTGAAAATTTTTCTAACCCATATTAACGCAGCCAAAACTACTTTCCGCGCTCGAACCTGCGAGCAGCTCGAGCTCGGAAGTCGGAGGGTAGTGTTGGGGGGAAAAATATCGCCACGCTCGCCCAAGCAGGGGTCGACCGAGCAGATCCCCTCCGGGCAGGGGTCGACCGAGCAGATCCCCTCTGAGCAGGGGTCGACCGAGCAGATCCCCTCCGAGCAGGGGTCCACCGAGCAGATCCCCTCCGAGCAGGGGTCGACCGAGCAGCTCCCTCTGACCTGTAGGCGGCCAAGCAGAACCTCTTCGACCTGGAAGTGCCCGAATAATCCTACCAACCCAAAGACGCCCGACCCGCGCGCTGGGGTCACATCCCTCCGTAGCAGCTCCCTCAGTTTTTCACTAAAACTATGAACAAAATAATGAAAAAGACGATCCTACAAGCTAATCCCTGAGCTAATTTTTCACTCAATCTTATTTCCAACAGCAGGAATAAAAGGAAAATGAAGAAAAAAAGGAAAAAAGGGCTACTGGTAACCATATAGAAGGGGGAAAAGTACAGGCAATTGGCCAATTAAAGACTCTTTGAACTACTTCGAAGATCACCTTGTGTGCTGGAAAAAGCTAAAGGGAGTGAAATTAAGTGTGAGTTCCATAGTTATCCTTTTGATCGAATAGTTTCCAAATTTCATAATAATAAAAGAAAAGAATGCAATGTTTTTAAGGTTAATGCTCCCATTTTCTTTTAGTTTAAGTTAGATCATGTCCATTTAGTTATGGGTTCATTAATTCTTTATTCATTATCTTCATACTCCCCAGAGTTTTCATGAGTTAAATAGTTCCAAATGCTGAATGGATCTTGCACCATGAGTATCAGTATGAATATATTACAAATCAATAAAAAGATCATCCAACATGAAAAAGGAAAGAAAAGAGAAAACCACCAGGATCTTTAGCTGAACAACTTCCTCATTCTGTTTAGAAATCCTCTTTCCATCTATGTAAACAACTTCACATGGCATGCTCAATAACCAGTTTCCGTATCTTATTTAGAGTTTCAGACCAGGAAAGTAGGACAAAGGAAGAACAAAACCAAATCAAGCAACATAGCCCATAAATTTGAGTAAGTACAAATCATGGCATCACATAAAAGACGGCATGCCGTTAACATGTGCGATGCCTAGAAGTTGAAGTTCGGTTACAGAGTACAATGATTTATATATGAACAGTATATAAGCATGGCTCTCTACACATTCCTGCAAAAATAAGCAGTTGCAACGAGGGGGAAATTTTCATCACAACTCAAACTGCAGTTTTGCTTTATTAGGACCTTCACAAGTAACAAATTAATTAACGCAAATTTCTTTTCTATAAAAGCATGGAGCAGGGAATTTCATGGGGAAATTTCTGAGTTTATGTACGACATAGTCAACTTTGACAACCAACAAGCCTAACATTGGGAGTGAGAACACACTTAAAAAAAAAAAAAGAACTACTACTATGTCGCAATTCTAAGAGGAGATTTATTACCTTCCAGTCCCATGCAAAAATACTATCACTGTCAGCCAAATATATTAAATTAATGCAACTGGTTTAAACCAATTAGGCATTCCAATGAAAGGACAAGCAGGAGCCCTTATCCTTTTCACTCAGAAAGTCCTTTCACCCATGCACAGAAATTAAGTTGATGCATACACATTGTCAATTATAGGAAACAAAGTAGAAGGCAAATTCTAAAAAAACTGTGGAAGAACATTAAATTATCAAGGACATGTATAGGTGTACCAGCAGTCACGAAGCCACCCGGTGAATTAATGAACAACTTGATGTCCTTCTTTTGGTCTTCTGCATCTAGAAATAAGAGCTGGCTGATGATCAAATCAGCAGTCATGCCATCCACCTACCCATCATTAAAAAAAGCAAAAAATAAGAGAAAATCAATAAACAACAAGAAAATTAAAACTTTCATAAGTTAAATTAAGTAAAAGATGAATATCTTGTCATAAACCAGTCCAATTACATTAAAAATGAATCAAAATTATCAAAAACGAAAAGTATCAATTACTCTACAATATATCAGCAAAATATCTTGTCATAAAAGATGAATATCTTGTCATAAACCACTGTCCATATTCATATAGAAAACTTGATAACAAGCATTTTGAATAAGCAGAAGTTTCACCGGTATTATGCTTATCATTATACAGTCTGGAGCTAGATGTAACTTAAGCACAATTTCTATCCTAAGATTTTCATTAATTCCGATCATGAACCATTCTTCTATCAATTCCTACTTAATACCATCTGTTCCAACTCAAAATTTGTCATTAAATATTTTCACCGCTTCCTTTAAGTTTTCCTCCACTTCTCGGACCTTCATATGTGCTCCATTTGTTACGAATTGTCTCCCATAGACATCCCAAATTGGCTCTTATGTCCGATTGGTTTCTCCATCCTTTGCAGGTTGCAGTGCATCAAATCAACATGCCAATCCTGAAACATGTTCATACATGCACATGGTAGCGTCCTTATAACCGATATCATAATTCTTATAACATAGAAAAACTTGTTCCAGGCTACCACACGACGTCTCAACATAAACCCTACAAAGCTAGCATCCACAAGTATCCTCCTTATTTCCTGGCTTCATATCCTTAGGGAATCTTATTGCTGTTCATAGATTTCCAATCAATCCTACTATGTTGTCAAGTTTTGTTCTAGTATCCCCCTACAGCCTTTGCAAGTCAATTCCTCCTCCCCCTCTTTTTAGGCATTTTAACATGTTAGGCCCTTTTCTCCAATCCAATCCAAAAGGGGAAGCACCTGATTTTTGGTAATCGGGACCAAACAGTCGCTATTAGTGAAGTATTGACTGATTTGATCGATCGCATCTATTTAACAAAGATTCCAATTTTGATTTTTCTATTATTATAACACAAACTGCTTAATGGATGATCCACTCTTCATTCATCCATTCAACAAATTTCTTAATTACGAGAAAGAAATGCCATGCTACCATCAAATGACCATATTTCATGAACTTATTTCAATGAATACATATGAAACCACTTCAAAGCAATGCGCGGTTTAAATAGAAAATTCAACAAATGAAGCCAGAATATGAGATAAAAATGGGTGTTTGTGAGCCTTGGAGCCCAAGAAGACGATCCTCTGGCGGAGAAGCATGTTAGTAGTGTCGAGCTCCTCGAACCTCGGCATCCCAGAAACCCCGGCCACCGTACCCGATAAAGCCCACCCCTCCGACAGCGTCCTCCTACGTCCCGTCAATGCGGTGGCTCTAACTGACTGGTGCGCTTTTTTCCTGAGTCAGGCGGCGCTGCCGCCTCTTGCCATAGGGAATCGAAGGAGAAGAGGAGGGCACAAGAGAAGAAGAGAAAGAAGGAAAGATGGAGGCGAAGGCGGTCGCGACGGTTTCCATTCTCCGCTCGCCGAGGGCCTCCGAGAGTGGGGGTTCGAGGAGGTGAGAGGTGGGACCGGATGAGTCACTATCGTTTAGTTAAATAAAAAAACCCGATCTTTTTATTTCGGGTTTTTTTTCATAAACATTCTTCTAAAAATTCAAATATATATAAATATTTTTAAAATTTATATTTATCTTTATATTTTTATAAAATATTTTTTTAACAAATTTCATTTTTTCTAACATCATTAAAAGAAATCAAATTTATTTTTAATTAAAAATAAAATAAAATTTTGAAATTAGTTTTTTATTTTTTATCATGAAATATTTTTTATATTTATCCATTAAAAATAATTTAATTATTTTAATTTAAAATTATTAATTTTTTAATGATATTAGATGGGATGAATATATATGAAAAATAAGGATAAAAAATAAAATAGCAAAATAAATACTTTATAAATATATATATATATTAATATTAAAAAATATTTATATAATTTTGATATTTAAAAGAATATGTATGTATATATATATATATATATATATATATATATATATATATATATATATATATATATATATATGTATGTATATATATATATATATATATTATTTTATTTTTTTCTCGCACGGTTTGCGTGGGAGCCGAATCCATCAAACCGGTAGAAAATCCATCTAATCCCGGCCCTAAATGAGTTGCGCTCAGCCAATACGGTCCGATGAGATCCCGCCACACGTGGATACTACAAGCACCCGTTTTCCCACGTGCATCTCTCGCGCCGTCTAACAGCAAAAACCAGAGCAGGCGAAAAGGCCAGCCTAGCCGGAGCCATTTCCCGGGCTCGGTACCTCGGGCTCGATCGAGTCGGTCTTCCATTCCGCCCTCGCCATCCAAGCTGCTTTTTCTTTTTGCATCGCTATCACCGGGGGTGACGCCACTCGGTCCGTCCCGAAAAGAAGAACCCCAAGCGCCCAAGCCCTTGGTCGGCACGGCAAGAGAAGCGAAGCAAAACCCCCCTCCCATCCCGTAACTCTTCCCCTTTCTCCTCTCCTCCTTTTCCGTCGGCCATCGCCAAAGTAAGTCGAAACAATTCTTTCTTCTTCTTTTTTTTAAGAAAAAAGAAAATCTTCCATCCAGTATGCTTGTTCTATTTGAATAATTCTCTCTTTAATTTAATGTTCGATGGTATAGGCTTAGGGCCATCTTCACCTTCGTTATAGTTGGAAAATTTATTCTGGGGACTGCCTATTCATGGATGCCTGTTTCATATTCTTCTGGGCATCACAAACTCGAAATCAGCATATGTTATATGTCGATGAATTGTTTGCTGAAATGTTATCCCTGGCAAAGAAGGAGGTCTTTTGCGGGCTAAGGAAGGAAAGAAAGTCTCTATCATTTTGGGCACCGATTCTTTCATTTTCGATATCATTCAGGGGAAGGAGCTCCCAGGTTTCCAAACTCCATATTGCGTGAGCTTTGAACGTATCAGTCCAAGTGACTAGCTTGGTCTAAGAGGGAAATATTGCTGGTTATCTCTATGTAGTATGCTTATTGGACGATAACGAGTAAGGGGCCCGAGGTGTGGTGCGTGGTATTTTCTAGCTAAAACAGGGGTTAAAGAAATTTTTTATATGCAATAGTATACAATACATAAGTTTTGTTTTAAACTAATGCATTAATGTGTCTTGTTAGTGGACGTATTGTTTGTAGCAAGAACTGCTTGGTAACATGAGCATTTCTGAGCCTTATTACTTTTGACTCAGCAATTCCGGGTGTATTGGATGGTTCAGTGGAATCCATCTAATTCAATCAGTCCCGTTTGCATAGTTTTGGAGGCAAGATCTTAGAGTATTTCGGTTAAATTTTAATTCAGATCCTAATTCTGTTGGGCAACAATACTTATGCCTCTTTGCCTTATTCTCTTTCTCTTGGTCCTTTTCCATCAGTGGCCTTTATTGCATTGCACTTATATCACAATTTTTCAAACCAGAGGCCACAGCAGACCATTTTGCAATCATAATATGTTTTATTAGCTTCACTTGCTAAGAGATAAATTGCAAATATTTGTAATCTAAGATTTCCTTGTGAGGTAGTTGTCTCAAGATTTGAAACAATGATCGATCATCGTCATCATTGTCATCCAAGCCTATCGTCAATCAAATATGGTCTTGGCTATGGAGCATGCCTCTAAGTTGAGATGGTTCCCTTGAAGGATTGACTAGATTTTATGGATAACTATTAGTCTAGGATCAGCTTATAGCTTTGTAGTAATGGGTGCCAGACACTTGAGAAGGTAAATATAGGCCTACAATGGAAACTATATGGCCAATTGGTGACCAGGCACTAGTCTGTTATGCATTATTTGTCATAGTTTGATTTGATGCAACTAGGCCACAACCCTCCAAAATTACCGTGAACTTGGGAAGAGATGAAGCATAGAAAGAAAATGGAAGATTTCTTTTTTATTTTTGATTAATTAACATATAGTCAACACTATAATCAATTGTTATCTGAAATGTGCGTTAATTTAGCATGAATTCATGTTGTTTGATTGTTATTGAAGAGGGACTGCTAGTTTAGTGCTGGATTTCCTTCAAGCTTATTGATAATTTCTTTTATATTCAGAGGAGCGAGTCCGTTGCTGCTCCACAATTTTTTGCACTTGGTCAATTGTGTCCCCTTGGTTCATCTTTTGATTCTTGACCATGCCATCTTCTCAGTTGAACCTCCTCCATGCCAAGCTCATCCAAAAATTTGTTCTCTCCTTTCCCATTTTAAAATCAAGGCTTAATAACTTTGTGCCTATACAATTTGTCAATAACTTGCAAATTTGGGAAATATCCAACTCCAATCAAACTTAAAAGGAAGAATTGGGAATCTTGTGCCATTGAAAAAGAAAGATATATAAAAATGTAGTGAAAGTTCTGGACTCAACTTGCATTATGAATTACTGGGTTGATTTTTTTTCTTGTATCAGTCATTTATCCTTAATATTCTATTTGTTTTCTATAAAAGAGATCGAAGTTGGGAGTTATTGTCTGCAAAACAAAGCAGTTTCAGTTTTTTTTTCCTTTGGGAAATTTTGGTTGTTACAGATAGAATTAAGATTGTTACTGAAGCATGGTTTCTGTTAAGAGTATAGCATCAGTCATAGTAGGCCATGAAAACTTCCTGCTCTTCATGATTTGAGAATTTGATATGGATCTATGATTCTTGAATTATATGCTTCATCATATGCATGACTTGACTGCAATTCAAGTTGAAAAGAACTATTTTGGAATCTAGGAATTTTCATTCTCAGGATTCCTACTTATCGTAAGTCCTTGTGATGCAAAACTTTCTTCGCAGTTGTGTTAAACTGTTAGTCCTATACGCACTGAAAATATATGTCAGTCATGGAATGAACCCAAAATGCAGTTATGGTTAAGAGGATTAAGCTGTAACAAGTGATATGTCTAATTTCTGTTTATTAAATAGAGATTTTCTGTTTTCTGGAAACTAAATTAAGGCTGATAGTGTTTCAAATACATCTAATTGAGCCATTATTGGAAACAGATTGGTTGGTTGGTGTGCATGCACTCGGACATATATATATATTGTTAAATTAGTTTTAATATATTATATATTGGTTGCTAGTGCCATGTTACACGTTCTCAAATAGTTGAATTCTCCAAAGATGCAATTTAGCTGTTCATCATTTTCTTTTAGAAGTTTCTGTCATTTCATCTTAATCCCTCTAAATTTAAATTGTTCTTCTACTAATGTTGGTATTATGCTTGTTAATGTGTTTCAGGCTGCACCTTTAGCATAGAGCCATAGACTGTTGGCAGATCAAGGATCTTACGTGGACTATTTTAAAGAATTCCACCAAGTTTCTTTGTTTTTTTCTTAAATTAATATCTTTCAGGTCCTATGTGTGGCTGACCATCTAATTAGCATTAGTTTTCTTGCTGAGAACTCATGGCTAACTTTCATGGACAGCCATTGCCTCCTGGAATTGATCCACTGCCAAATACATCTTTAGGTTCTGCTTCAATGAATCCTTCTGTTTCTTATCTTCCTCCACCTTATGTGAACATGCATCATGATGGACATTCTAACAGCTCTGGAAGCTTCTTCCCTGTTAATCCATCTAATCCATCCTTTCCTAAAGCTCAAAGCCAATTTCCTCATTTACAACCATCTTCCCTGGTACATATCATTACCAGGGAGAGTCAGTAAAAGTTGCTCTGGTAAGAGTAGGTTGCATAGGTTTAGGGTATCTGAAGGAGTTTCTGTAAACTCTCTTCATTTTTTTTTTATGGAAATTGGTGCACTAGAACAGACCATCTCTCATAAGAAAATAGTTGTAATATCTCTCTCGAGGCAATGGCCAGTGGTCAATGACTAACCGTGTAGTTTTAGATCCTTGTAATTTATATTGCCTTTTTGAAAAAAAGATCATAATATCCGATTATGTCGAAGTGCTTCAAGGTTTCAAGCTATGGCTAGTGCGATATTGAAGGTTTCAAGCTATGGCTAGTGCTTCAAGGTTTCAAGCTATGGCTATGATTATGCATCAGAGATGACATTGAGGACTATGGAGCCAATTTGTTGAAACTAAACTTAGTAATCGTAGGGCAAGTTGTTCACCCATGGGTTGAATTATCCAAAAGAAAAAAAGTTCTCTGTCTATGTTTTTTTTAATGAGCATAGGGCTATGTCTAGTCAACCAAGTCATCTTAGATTGGGCTCAATTTGGTAGGATGAATCAAGCATGATCAACCTAAAATATACTAGATTAGAAACAGGGGCAAGGCAAGGCTTAGTTTCCATACACAATCAACTTAAATTTTACATTTTTCTCTTAATATATGTTTAAAATTTACTAGTAATTCTAATATTTTTCCAAGCAGAGTATCCTTAGACAAGAGATACAGGTAGCCTATCCTTAGACAAGAGATACAGGTAGCCTTTTACATATTCGATCACATAAGAATCTCATAGACCGACATGCTCACATCCTCATCTAATCTTTTTTTTTTTCATTTTTCTCAATTTTGTGCACATTTTCCATTATGAGGAGCAAAATACATGCGAGCTTGCAGTTCGACTATCTTTCTTCCATATTTTCTACCTTATCACTTCTTCAATATCTTGATTTGTAATCTCTGATCCAAATTGGAGATCTTTGAATACCTTTGGCGAGAATCGTATCTAAGTTTTATCTAATTGAAAAATATATTATATTTAAATAGTTCCAAAAGAGGCATATATATTTTTTTTTTCTACATCCAATCATTATTTTGTGTATCGAAATTATCACTCCATTCAATACAATAGACAATGGTGCCATTGACTGAGTATGATCCATTCCTAGTATAATGGATGAAAACACCCACACAAATGTCTTTGCCAAAATTTAGGCTATGTCGGTTATTCGTCTAATAAAAGAGAGGGACTCGAGGATTGATATAGATAGAAGATTGACAAAATTTGCCTATAGTAATAAACTAGAATGCCATATAAATTTCAAATAAGGTATGGATATAACCAAGTTAACTATATCATGTTATCATCCAAGTTGTGTTTGCGAGACTCGAACTAAAAGTGCATATGATGCATGAAATTCCCCATTTTATGATAGGATACAGTGATCAATTGGCTGCCAATTTCTGCTAAGTTGCATGTGTTGCATCTAATCCAAATATTCCTAGAATAAGTATATTATGCATTAGCTATACTGGTTCATGACTAATCCTCTACTTTCTTAAGTCTGTTGAGAGCGAGAGAAGTTAAGAGAGCCTTCCATGATTCTGAAGTTGTACAGGAGTTCGAGTGGGAAGAAAAAAATCCAAAAAAAAAAAAATCAGCCATTGATCATGACCATTTCACAGGCTGGCCCCCGCAATTCTAGGTAAAATGAACAGCAGATCTAGGAGATCGCATGTAACTATTTACGCGCAAGTCCGGATAGGATCTAGGTCGAAGCCAGTGCACCCACGCGAATTCTATACGGAATCTCGCGTAGGAGTACGTTCCGTTCTTGCCCCTCTCCTCCTCGCTGGGAGTCGGAATCCGCCCAAGCCTAACCCTTATCTACTCTCCATCAATCCGCCGGTGACTAAGAACCCTAGGAGATCGGAAAAATCCGTTCTCTATCTTCTTCTCTCCATTTTGATCCAGATATCATTTTTTTCCTGATTTTTTGGATCATTTTCTTCACTTTAGGGACCAATTGAATCTCGGGGTATCAAGTTTTCTGTTTTTAATCCTTAAATCGAAGATTAACGTCGCTTCCTATGATTCTTCTCTGAAAGGTTCGATTTTGGTTGTGGAAGTTCTGAATTCTTCAACCCCATTTCAGAAAGCCCCCTTTTTTTCATGGGTTTTAAGTAGTTTTTTTTTTAAAATAATCAGCATCTGTTTCGATGTTCTTATATATATATTTTTTTGAACAGTCATTGCATTATACGGAGCTTTGGATTGTCCACCCTTTATTTTCATCTTCTAAGCTGGAGACAAGGTCAGCTATTCTATGTCTCTTATACTGTTTGTTGGAAAATTGATTATCCAGTAGCTTGCAATTTTCGGAATTTTTCAAAGATTTTGGGAGAAGATGCTTGTACTTGTTTACTTCGTATGAAATTATAGTTGTGGAGTTGGGGGCATACTGAACTGAAATTTTCTGTCCAATCTTTTGCTTAGCTTGCAAAAGACGAGATTTCAATGTTCTTTCCTCAAATATATGGTGGTTATAAGTAAAAGAAAGCACCACAGTAATAGTTTAATCAGTTTTCTTGTAAGCAATTGGATTTGGAAATGCGATGCAATTATCTTATTCAAACCACCGAAATCTGTAGCTTTCATTTGCTTGCGCATTATCTGAGTAGAATGTTATAATTGTTGGAGTTGCATGTCAGTTTCTACTGTATTGCTGATTCTAATTGATGATTTAATTTCAATAGGGTGTGGTGATTTATCTTTTGGATCCAGTTTTTCATTGGTTACCAATTCATCTTAAACTGATACAGTCATGCATCAGCACTGCATGTGACTCAAGTGAGAAATTCCCAAAACAAATACGTGGTTCCAACTCAACCTTCTTTTGTTGCCTGCTTGGAACACTTTGTTTGCTTATTTGCTTACTTCTCAGATTTAACTGTTAGTTTGCGACAGTTGTTTCTCACATTGGCTGCTGTACATTACTTTCAGCTAGTGGCTAACTTTTTCATTTTCATCTCAGGAATGGACTCATCTGGTTTTTCGATTCAAAAAAAAACTTTTTTTGAGGTTTGATCCTGGCTTTGCCTTATCGGAATTGAATTAGATTCTCCTCAATTTGTTCAGTGGATCGCCTAAAACGGTAGAAAAAGAAACAACTTTTGATCGAAGAATCTTTTTCACTAGTTTCCACTGGACTGAGAAATTTATAGTGGCGGGTCACTCTGTCATTGCTACTGCTCCAGAATCGATATAAAAGAACTGGAATTTCCGATGAAAAGGGGATCGTGATGCGTAGAGTGGTTCCTTTTATGCTCTTATTTGATTGTGTGCATTTGGATTAGAGATGGGTCTTCTCTGTCATCTCCATCCCCTAAAAAAGACGGCAAGAAATGCTGTTAATTCCTCTGATAAATTCACAAAGTTCGTTTCTTGGCGCAAGATTCCTCATAACCCTGCTGTTTTTGTTAACTCTATCAATCCTTTTCCCAGATTATATGATGGAATTTCAAATGAGAGTTCGATGCCTATCAGCAAGCAAATGCGCCAACACAATGGCAGTCAATTTGAGTTTCGTGGAATGAGCTTTCTTTTTGTTTTTCAGAAATCCATTCACAATTTGTCAAAAACCCAATTTTTTGTTGAGCCTGCATCTGCCGAGGAAACCCCAACTTCAGATAGCAGGCAAATCTCCAAGGATGCTGAAAAGATTTGTAAGATTTTCTCCAACCATTCCAATTATAGCATACCATCTTCCCTAGATGAAGCCGGAGTATCAGTTTCACCCGTCCTTGTGGCAGAAATCCTTAAGAAGCTAAGCAATGCAGGGATGCTTGCACTT
Source organism: Phoenix dactylifera (assembly GCF_009389715.1). NCBI lineage: Eukaryota > Viridiplantae > Streptophyta > Magnoliopsida > Arecales > Arecaceae > Phoenix > Phoenix dactylifera. Next base: position 16,857,491 of record NC_052395.1, read on the forward strand.
GTGTTCTTTCGTTGGGCCGAGAAGCAGCAAGGTTTCAAGTACAGCACTGAGAGCTTCCATCATCTAATCGAAGCACTTGGCAAGATCAAACAGTTTAGATTAATCTGGAGCTTGGTGGAGTCTATGAGGCAGAGGGGTCTGTTGACCAAAGATACCTTCGCATTGATCACTCGGAGGTATGCCAGAGCTAGGAAGATCAGAGAAGCCACTGAAACTTTTGAGAAGATGGGTGTGTATGGCTTGAGTCCGGAATTATCAGACTATAACTGGTTGATTGATATTATGAGCAAATCCAAGCATGTTAAGAAGGCCCAGGAGATCTTCAATGACATGAAGAGGAGGAGAAGATTCAGTCCTGACCTGAAGACCTACACCATTCTTTTGGAAGGTTGGGGGCACGAACTGGACTTGAAGAGGTTGAAGGCAGTTTATCAAGAAATGATCGATGAAGGCTTCAAACCGGATGTTGTAACCTATGGGATACTTATAAATTCTTTCTGCAGGTCTAGAAGATGCGATGAGGCCATAAAGATCTTCCATGAGATGGAGGCAAAGAATTGCAAGCCAAGTCCTCACATATATTGTACTCTAATCAATGGCTTGGGTTCCGAGAAAAGATTGAGTGAAGCTTTGAAGTACTTTGAGCTATCTAAAGCTAGTGGTTTCGCCCCTGAAATACCCACTTATAATGCTGTAGTGGGTTCTTACTGTTGGGTTATGCGATTTGAGGATGCTTTTAGAATGGTGGATGAAATGAAGAGATGCGGGATTGGTCCGAACACCCGTACTTATGACATAATTCTGCATCATCTTATAAAAGCTGGCAAGATAGAAGATGCCTATCAGGTTTTCCAGAGGATGGGCAGGGAGGCCGGTTGTGAGCCCCTGCTTAATACATATACTATGATGGTTAGCATGTTCTGTACCGAGGAAAGAGTAGATATGGCTTTGAAAGTATGGAAGCAGATGACCGAGAGGGGAGTTCTTCCTTGTATGCACATGTTCTCAGCATTGATCAATGGACTATGCTATGAAAACAAGCTGGATGATGCTTGCAAATACTTCCAAGAGATGCTGGATAAGGGGATTAGACCTTCAGGCCAGTTGTATAGTAAATTAAAAGAAACTCTTCTTGATGGTGGAAGGAAGGATTTGGCCATTGATATGGGTCTGAAGCTGGAGAAACTAAGGAAGACCCCACTACAAGGTTAAGGATAATGGTTAATAGTACTGCACAAGTTTTTTCACAGTTTGACATGTTATCCTTCCAAATGTTATTCGTCAAGCATATTTGGCTGCCTAGAAAAAAAGGCGAAGCCGTGCTTCCCAGGTGGATGAAAACATCACAATTTGTTCAGTATTGTTACCAATATTTGCGAAATATATGGAACAGCATGAGTATATCAAGAAGTTTCTGAAGCTACTGGATTTTTTTCTTTTTATAGCCATTATACTGTCTCAGGCAGCTTAACAAGGTACATCATTACCAGGGAGAGTCAGTAAAAGCTGCATAGGTTTAGGGTATCTGTAAACTCTCTTCATTTTTAGGGCATCAATGATTCCGCTTGGATCTGAATTGCTTATTAATGGGAACTCTGTATTGACTTTCTGCTTTTTTGGGGAGCACTGTTCATGGAAGTACCACAGCCATATAATCTCATGTAGAGTGTTTTCTCATCTAAGGTTCTCTTTTTGTGTTACATATATTCTGAACATAAATTTGTTTGTATTGTCAATGTCTTAGCTATTTCTGTCAATAGACAAAATTTCTGTCTGAAGTAATTATAGTTGCTTCATTTCTGAAGCAGATAAAGTTGTGTTTAGTTGCCCATAGAATGCAAAATGTCGCATAAATTTTGGCCCAATTTTTTTTCGTATCATTAGCATTCTTTCGATTGTTAGTACTTTGTTTTGAGAGATACCATGCTTGTTGTTGGTTACTCCATCTTTAATATGGAAAAGCTGCCAATAGAAATTCTGAACAGCTCAGGGCCTGTTTGGGAAATCCAGCAGAATTAGGCATTTAGGCTGGATTTCCTAGGGGAATTGCCACTGTTAGGCCTGCCCGGGCCTTTTTTTTTTTAAAGGTCTGTCCTAGGCTTGGCCTGTATCCCATATATTGGCTTGTCAGATTGCATGATGAAAAAAAGAGACATATGGAGGTCTTTTTTTTTTCTCCCGCAGGATTTGACCTGGACAGATATCGGGTTGATATGGGCCTTACCTAAATAGATCGTGTAATCCATGATCTAACAGCAAATCTAGCCCAATGCTGCTGGATTTTCCAAACTGGCTCTAATACAGATGAAGAAATGGTTTCACTAATATGGTCTTTCATTGAGTTGGTATTACAGAAAAAATAAGAAAGGCTACCCATGCAGCACCTGATAGTGGAGAAGCTGGGAAGAAATCAGTAGAATGACTTGATTGTAGTGTTTCCAAAATAGGTTGCTGCAGGGGAAATGACTTGGAAGTTGCTGTTGTTGGGTTCCTCTTCACCTAAAAGTTCCTGCAGAGCGTGTTTTCAGCTGAGGTTCCAAGAGGCGGCTCAAGTGCTATGTTCTTTATGAAGTTTAGGAGTGTGGCTGGTGTTCAGTTTAAATCACCTGAAGATGCCGCTTCTTAATTGGCGAAGGTTTTCATGACAAGGTTGGTAGTTATTGTTGAACCGAGCTATTTTGTATGTATCGGGTTCTTATTGTGGTGAAGGCTTTTTTGGATGTTTGCATTGGAGCTGCGACTGCCCCCTCTTGATGTCCTGGGTACTTTGAGAAAACCTCTTGCTTATGCCGTTTAGATGCTTATTCTGCTGTTGTTAGTACTTTAAAAACTCTCTGGTTGTGTTTTAGTCTGTTTAATAGTTGCGACTTTTTCCAGGAGTTTGTAAGGCCGTTTCTGGTGCTGTTTGTGTGTCATTTGTTTTGCTATAGGGATTCTGGCTTCTCATGATTTCTTGTTCCTCTTGTTCCCTGGGTTCTGTTATGTTTATTTTGCACCTTTTTGCTTTCTACCATGAATGTGTAGTGGTCTGTCAGACCTCATATGTTCTTTGCTTTCTCAACAGAAAAAAAGAAAAAAAATCTACACATGGCTTATATCTTGTCATAAACCAGTCCGATTTCGTTAAAAATGAATCAAAATTGCCAAAAACGAAAAGTATCAATTACTCTACAATATATCAGCAAAATATAGCATAACACCCACTGTCCATATTCACATAGAAAACTTGATAACAAGCATTTTGAATAAGCAGAAGTTTCACCGGTAGTATGCTTATCATTATACAGTCTGGAGCTAGATGTAACTTAAGCACAATTTCATCCTAAGATTTTCATTAAATCCGATCATGAACTATTCTTCTATCAATTCCTACTTAATACCATCTGTTCCAACTCAAAATTTGTCATTAAATATTTTCACCGCTTCCTTTAAGTTTTCCTCCACTTCTCGGACCTTCATATGTGCTCCTTTGTTACAAATTGTCTCCCATAGACATCCCAAATTGGCTCTTATGCCGATTGGTTTCTCCATCCTTTGCAGGTTGCAGTGCATCAAATCAACATGCCAATCCTGAAACATGTTCATACATGCACATGGTAGCGTCCTTATAACCGATATCATAATTCTTATAACATAGAAAAACTTGTTCCAGGCTACCACACGACATCTCAACATATACCCTACAAAGCTAGCATCCACAAGTATCCTCCTTATTTCCTGGCTTCATATCCTTAGGGAATCTTATTGCTGTTCATAGATTTCCAATCAATCCTACTATGTTGTCAAGTTTTGTTCTAGTATCCCCCTACAGCCTTTGCAAGTAAATTCCTCCTCCCCCTCTTTTTAGGCATTTTAACATGTTAGGCCCTTTTCTCCAATCCAATCCAAAAAGGGGAGCACCTGATTTTTGGTAATCGGGACCAAACAGTCGCTATTAGTAAAGTATTGACTGATTTGATCGATCGCATCTATTTAACAAAGATTCCAATTTTGATTTTTCTATTATTATAACACAAACTGCTTAATGGATGATCCACTCTTCATTCATCCATTCAACAAATTTCTTAATTACGAGAAAGAAATGCCATGCTAGCATCAAATGACCATATTTCATGAACTTATTTCAATGAATACATATGAAACCACTTCAAAGCAATGCGCGATTTAAATAGAAAATTCAACAAATTAAGCCAGAAAAGGAGATAAAAATGGGTGTTTGTGAGAACCTGGGAGCCCAAGAAGACGATCCTCTAGCGGAGAAGCATGTTAATGGTGTCGAGCTCCTCGAACCTCGGCATCCCAGAAGCCGCGGCCATTGTACCCGACAGAGCCCACCCCTCCGACAGCATTCTCCTGCGTCCCGTCCACGCGGGGGCTCTGACTGACTGGTACGCTTTTCTCCTGAGTCGGGTGGCGGCTGGAGACGGCAGCGCCGCCTCTTGCCATAGGGAATCAGAGGAGAAGAGGAGGCCACAAGAGAAGAAGAGAAAGGAGGAGAGCTTAGAAGCGGGAGGCGAAGGCGGTCGCGACGGTTTCTATTCTCCGCTCGCGGAGGGCCTCCGAGAGTGGAGGTTCGACGAGATGGGAGGTGGAACCGGATGAGTCACTATCGTTTAGTTAAATTAAAAAAACCGATCTTTTTATTTCGGGTTTTTTTCATAAACATTCTTCTAAAAACTCAAATATATATAAATATTTTTAAAATTTATATTTATCTTTATATTTTTATAAAATATTTTTTTAACAAATATCATTTTTTCTAACATCATTAAAAGAAATCATATTTATTTTTAATTAAAAATAAAATAAAATTTTGAAATTAGTTTTTTATTTTTTATCATGAAATATTTTTTATATTTATCCATTAAAAATAATTTAATTATTTTAATTTAAAATTATTAATTTTTTAATGATATTAGATGGGATGAATATATATGAAAAATAAGGATAAAAAATAAAATAGCAAAATAAATACTTTAAATATATATATATATTAATATTAAAAAATATTTATATAAAATTTGATATTTAAAAGAATATGTATATATATATATATATATATATTATTTTATTTTTTTTCTCGCACAGTTTGCGTGGGAGCCGAATCCATCAAACCGGTAGAAAATCCATCTAATCCCGGCCCTAAATGAGTTGCGCTCAGCCAATACGATCCGATGAGTTCCCGCCACACGTGGATACTACAAGCACCCGTTTTCCCACGTGCATCTCCCGCGCCGTCTAACAGCAAAAACCAGAGCAGGCGACAAGGCCAACCTAGCCGGAGCCATCTCCCGGGCTCGGTACCTCAGGCTCGATCGAGTCGGTCTTCTATCCCGCCCTCGCCATCCAAGCTGCTTTTCTTTTTGCATCGCTATCACCGGGGGTGACGCCACTCGGTCCGTCCCGAATAGAAGAACCCCAAGCGCCCAAGCCCTTGGTCGGCACGGCAGGAGAAGCGAAGCACCGTACAATTGCTGGGCAAATTCGCCCCCCCCCCCCCCCCCCCCCCCCCGCCATCCCGTAACTCTTCCCCCTTCTCCTCTCCTCCTTTTCCGTCGGCCATCGCCAAAGTAAGTCGAAACAATTCTTTCTTCTTTTTTTTTAAAGAAAAAAGAAAATCTTCCATCCAGTATGCTTGTTCTATTTGAATGATTCTCTCTTAATTTAATGTTCGATGGTATAGGCTTAGGGCCATCTTCACCTTCGTTATAGTTGGAAAATTTATTCTGGGGACTGCCTATTCATGGATGCCTGTTTCATATTCTTCTTGGCATCACAAACTCGAAATCAGCATATGTTAGATGTCGATGAATTGTTTGCTGAAATGTTATCCCTGGCAAAGAAGGAGGTCTTTTGCAGGCTAAGGAAGGAAAGAAAGTCTCTATCATTTTGGGCACCGATTCTTTCATTTTCGATATCATTCAGGGGAAGGAGCTCCCAGGTTTCCAAACTCCATATTGCGTGAGCTTTGAACGTATCAGTCCAAGTGACTAGCTTGGTCTAAGAGGGAAATATTGCTGATTATCTCTATGTAGTATGCTTATTGGACGATAACGAGTAAGGGGCCCGAGATGTGGTGCGTGGTTTTTTCTAGCTAAAACGGGGTTAAAGAAATTTTTTATATGCAATAGTATACAATACATAAGCCTTGTTGCAAACTAATGCATTAATGTGTCTTGTTAGTGGACGTATTATTTTGTAGCAAGAACTGCTTGGTAACATGAGCATTTCTGAGCCTTATTACTTTTGACTCAGCAATTCCGGGTGTATTGGATGGTTCAGTGGAATCCATCTAATTCAATCAGTCCCGTTTGCATAGTTTTGGAGGCAAGATCTTGGAGTATTTTTAATATGGGTTAAATTTTAATTCAGATCCTAATTCTGTTGGGCAACAATACTTATGCCTCTTTGCCTTATTCTCTTTCTCTTGGTTCTTTTCCATCAGTGGCCTTTATTGCATTGCACTTATATCACAATTTTTCAAACCAGAGGCCACAGCAGACCATTTTGCAATCATAATATGTTTTATTAGCTTCACTTGCTAAGAGATAAATTGCAAATATTTGTAATCTAAGATTTCCTTGTGAGGTAGTTGTCTCAAGATTTGAAACAATGATCGATCATCGTCATCATTGTCATCCAAGCCTATCGTCAATCAAATATGGTCTTGGCTATGGAGCATGCCTCTAAGTTGAGATGGTTCCCTTGAAGGATTGACTAGATTTTATGGATAACTATTAGTCTAGGATCAGCTTATAGCTTTGTAGTAATGGGTGCCAGACACTTGAGAAGGTAAATATAGGCCTACAATGGAAACTATATGGCCAATTGGTGACCAGGCACTAGTCTGTTATGCATTATTTGTCATAGTTTGATTTGATGCAACTAGGCCACAACCCTCCAAAATTACCATGAACTTGGGAAGAGATGAAGCATAGAAAGAAAATGGAAGATTTCTTTTTTTATTTTTGGTTAATTAACATATAGTCAACACTATAATCAATTGTTATCTGAAATGTGCGTTAATTTAGCGTGAATTCATGTTGTTTGATTGTTATTGAAGAGGGACTGCTAGTTTAGTGCTGGATTTCCTTCAAGCTTATTGATAATTTCTTTTATATTCAGAGGAGCGAGTCCGTTGCTGCTCCACAATTTTTTGCACTTGCTCAATTGTGTCCCCTTGGCTCATCTTTTGATTCTTGACCATGCCATCTTCTCAGTTGAACCTCCTCCATGCCAAGCTCATCCAAAAATTTGTTCTCTCCTGTCCCATTTTAAAATCAAGGCTTAATAACTTTGTGCCTATACAATTTGTCAATAACTTGCAAATTTGGGAAATATCCAACTCCAATCAAACTTAAAAGGAAGAATTGGGAATCTTGTGCCATTGAAAAAGAAAGATATATAAAAATGTAGTGAAAGTTCTGGACTCAACTTGCATTATGAATTACTGGGTTGATTTTTTTTCTTGTATCAGTCATTTATCCTCAATATTCTATTTGTTTTCTATAAAAGAGATCGAAGTTGGGAGTTATTGTCTGCAAAACAAAGCAGTTTCAATTTTTTTTTTTTCTTTGGGAAATTTTGGTTGTTGCAGATAGAATTAAGATTGTTACTGAAGCATGGTTTCTGTTAAGAGTATAGCATCAGTCATAGTAGGCCATGAAAACTTCCTGCTCTTCATGATTTGAGAATTTGGTATGGATCTATGATTCTTGAATTATATGCTTCATCATATGCATGACTTGACTGCAATTCAAGTTGAAAAGAACCATTTTGGAATCTAGGAATTTTCATTCTCAGGATTCCTACTTATCGTAAGTCCTTGTGATGCAAAACTTTCTTCGCAGTTGTGTTAAACTGTTAGTCCTATACGCACTGAAAATATTTGTCAGTCATGGAATGAACCCAAAATGCAGTTATGGTTAAGAGGATTAAGCTGTAACAAGTGATATGTCTAATTTCTGTTTGTTAAATAGAGATTTTCTGTTTTCTGGAAACTAAATTAAGGCTGATAGTGTTTCAAATACATCTAATTGAGCCATTATTGGAAACAGATTGGTTGGTTGGTGCGTATGCACTCAGACATATATATAAATTGTTAAATTAGTTTTAATATATGATACATTGGTTGCTAGTGCCGTGTTACACGTTCTCAAATAGTTGAATGCTCCACAGATGCAATTTAGCTGTTCATCATTTTCTTTTAGAAGTTTCTGTCATTTCATCTTAATCCCTCTAAATTTAAATTGTTCTGCTACTAATGTTGGTATTATGCTTGTAAATGTGTTTCAGGCTGCACCTTTAGCATAGAGCCATAGACTGTTGGCAGATCAAGGATCTTACGTGGACTATTTTAAAGAATTCCACCAAGTTTCTTTGTTTTTTATTAAATTAATATCTTTCAGGTCCTATGTGTGGCTGACCATCTAATTAGCATTAGTTTTCTTGCTGAGAACTCATGGCTAACTTTCATGGACAGCCATTGCCTCCTGGAATTGATCCACTGCCAAATACATCTTTAGGTTCTGCTTCAATGAATCCTTCTGTTTCTTATCTTCCTCCACCTTATGTGAACATGCATCATGATGGACATTCTAACAGCTCTGGAAGCTTCTTCCCTGTTAATCCATCTAATCCATCCTTTCCTAAAGCTCAAAGCCAATTTCCTCATTTACAACCATCTTCCCAATTTGTGTATTCACCTGGTAGACTTCCTGCACCAGCTGCTCAAAGTGTACCCGCACAAGCATCCTATAGTTCTTCTCATGGCACAGGAAACCCTGCTGTAGGAAGCACTGGATTCCAATTGCAGAATATTTCTAAAAGCTGGACAACCTCATCCTGTGTGTCTACATCTAACCCTGGTGCAGAAATAAAAGTGGCAGAAGCAGAAAACAATACTTCTCAGCACTCAAGTGCATCTCAAGATGATTTGAGAAGTTCAACACATTGTGATGACAACATAGTGGATCGACAGTCAGTTGTAAAAACTGAAGCGAGTGAAGAAGCAAACAAATGGCAAGAGAATGCAACTGGTAATGATAAATCTACATATTACACTATCAGATAAACACAACTCTGAATATAAAAATAATTGATCCAAAGTTGTTCCTGTTTCAGACATTAGCCAGCACAGGTTTTCTGCTGATGCCAAAGTTATTGAATCTGCTGCCCAACTTGCTGTTCTGCATGAGCAAGTAAGGTTTTTAAAGAAAATGAGATCTCTTTGTCATGCATCTATTTTTTGTGATGTTAAGTGATGTTAAGTGGTGTTAATTTGTGATAACCAGGAAATTGCGACCCAACAAATCATACAAAATCAAAGGTCAGTCTGTTTCCATTTCTTCTTACTTCATGCCTGATCATATGCATTGAACAATAAGTGCTCCAACTGTCTCGTGGTGTTGCTCTTATCCTTTTTTGACCTTAGACAAGCTAGAGGTGCAAATGGACCTGTAGAAGATAGTAGAGACATCCTTTCAGGACGTTATGATCCGAATGCATTAAAGGTGAGTATTTTGCATGCTTTGTTCTGTGTGTCTTAAATTATTTAATTTTGAGTTCCCCACTGTGTGAATTCTATGTTACTTCTTTTCTCAGTGAAATTACTATGCATCTTTTAATTACTGTTGCTTCTTTTAGGAGCATCTGCTGAAGATAACCACCGATCATCGTGCTGAAATGACCAACAAACGTGGGAAGTTGATCCACCAAGATAACGGTTGGTTCTTCATTATAAACCATGTTTCTCATCCTTTTAATTGTCTGCAGTTCCTAACTTTTGTCAGTTGGCTTTACGTTCAGTTTACTAAAGTTTAATTTATTGTTGGAGCTTATCTTAGCTCCTGAAAAATTTGTTTCTATGCATCTGAATCAAGCACATGCATTAATATTGACTACTGTAGTGCTGCCTTTCCAGTCATGTGTTGTGTCTTCTGTAAACTACTAAGAGCTGAGTTTTGTAATGCTACTATCAGATAAACAGTCGTTCAAACTGAAATTGCAATTTGGAAATTAAGAACAAATGAAGGAACCAGTATTGGATTAAAGAGCAGGAAGCAAGTAGATGCAAGTTCTGTGATGCGGAAGACAGGATTTGGAAAAATTCATGAGAAAATCATGGAAACCCAGTAGTACCATTGGAAACCCATTTCTCCTTGTTCACACAGCTTTTTCATATACGAGCCATTTTTTGGTTGGCTCCTTCATAATTTTTTGGCGTTTTCTAGTTTTGAGGTAACTGTAAGTTGATATCTATGCTCTGTGAGCTGCTTAATTGCATTGGAGAACCTGTTCTTGAGTAACTGGCATCAAAAGCTTGTTTTTCTGGTTCTTTAGGGGAGGCAAGTCCAGCTTGTTGGGCCCAAATAGGCCAGGGATTAGGTGGGTGCACATGTTCTAGGCAGGGATCTGGGAGCTGATAATCATACTCAGGGATCTGAAAAGAAAGGTTTAAGAGGCTTTTCTTTTATATTGCGATATGCTAAATCAGTACACATTTTGGGGCTACTTATTACTCTCATTCAGGTACCCAGCAACCTTACAACCTTTTTTATTGACCCTAGAATTCAATTCTCTTACTAGTTGAGCTCTTAATTTTCATCCTTAATTTTTGTTCATATTAGTTGCAAATAAAAGATATTGGCCAATGTCGCATGCTATTTCCTTAGTTTTAGAATTAATGGATGAGAAAGGGGAAAAAGCTTTAGAAATATGAGCCACAAGAAATGAGGTTTATGATGTTCTAAACAAGACGTTTTCAAGAGAAGGTGACCTAATTCACTAATAAGCTAGAAAGGTCCTGTTGAATAAATTTTGTCTGAAGATTCATATTAGTTTTAAGGTATTAAGAATGGAGCAAAATTGTGATAATTTGTGAAGAGAGGACTTTATAGAAGTTAGCAATATGCTAAGGATGATTGCATTTGGATAGATGGGCAATTTAAATTAGAGACATGAACTTCAAATTTGATTAGAAGGGCAGGGCATTTGGAATATTTGAATAACATTAGAACTTGTAGTTCCATGTATTGTGAAGTTTGAGAACTATGAGATGATTATAATGTGTGTGCCAAATTTTTATTAGTTAGAGTGGTTTACTGATATATTGAATAACATGTTAGGCCGTTCGATGCAGCTGTAATAGATGTTAAGCCAAGTGATAGTATTCTGCAAGAACACATTTAGCTTAGTTCCATAAAGGTCATCCATTGGGCTTTCTTGGGCAGTTGACAAAATGTAAGTAAATGGAAGAGAATAAATATGCTTGTACTTTTCTGCTACATTAAGAGGCATAAATATGATAAAATACAATAAGTGGTAATTTTGGTGGGCTTCAAGGAAGTAAGGTCTGTTACAAGTACCAAGTTGGCAAAATGATAAGCTATTAGAAGCAGCCGCCAGTGGGGTCTACTTTTGTAGTATGTGAATCTCATTTCAGGTAGACCTATGAAAAGGTTTAGCTTTGGGCTAACACTTATAATGATAATTTGTCACTATCTCTTTGGACTACAACAAAATATTTGGAGGATAATAGTCTGAAGTCTACCAAATGGAATGCAATATAAGTGAAATATATGGAATAAATTTTCATAAAAAAATCTGCCTTGAATTATACTCTAGTGTGATTGTTTTCATGATCTTCGGTTGCATGTCATAATTAAAAGCAAAGGAAGTTATACCAATGTTATTAGAGGTAAATGACTTGGATATTTGCTCTGAAGAGAATCATGTTATTATTGCATGCTTGAGATATAAGATAACTACTAGACAATAATGAGGGCTGCATTTTTATCTAGAATGTGGTCTAAAGAGAGGCACAAACACATTTGGTAGTCCTTGGTAAAATTATGTGGGGTAGACTTCAAAATCATTTTAAAAGAAAAACAAGATGAATCTCTACTAATTATTTTGTCAATATCAGTTTCACTGGAGAATTAATGAATCTCTACGAAGCTGAGGCTTATGTCTTTGTGGAGAGATTAGATATGTAAGGAAGGCCTCTGACAAAATGAATTGAATCTCTAAAAAGAGTTCCAAAAAGGTTAATTTGATTTTGTATTCATTTCTCATATAAACTATTGGCAAAGAAAAATCATAAGGTTGTCACTTAGTAGATTAAATAAGCATGTGCATGTTCATCTTCCCCTATATAATGCAGGTGAGGAAGGCCCGACATTAGCTTTAGAGTGAAACATAGAAGAACAAATAAACTATGCGATTATTTAATTAATTAGATGATAATTTAAGCCTAGAAGTAAGAAAACAAATTAACTTAAAGATCCAAGGGCAAGGAAACTAACCTAATCCAAGGTATAACTGGGAGCCTTACCACCTCGGTACCAAAAATGGCTTCTCGATGCCAAGGACTTTGCCAACTAATGCCTTGAAGCTCATCGTAGGGTTTGTGCAAAGTCAACCACACAAGAAAAATAGAGCAAACACGAGTTAACATGCACTCGAGAAAGCAAAGCAAAGGAAAACAGGGCATACATAGGAGGTATTTATAGGCTCTGGGATCCTTTACAGGTAATAAGGTTGACTTATTATCCATATGAGTCCAAGAAAAACTCAAAAACTAAGTCCTAAATCTGCTAGCACAAGTAAACTCATCGTGAGAGTGCTTTTAAAGAAATATAATCTGACAGTGAACTTTAGGCCGTCAGAAATGTTTGGAAGGTGGTTGGTTTGCCTTCAGATGTGATCTGAGAGCGAAAAATCTTCCATCAGATCGAGCTGTGATAAAGTCCAAATAGGAATCAATTTTGGGTTCTTTGGATGGTGAGCTCAAGCCATTTGATACTTCGGACGGTGTATGGACCTCTGCTGGATGCATTGGAATTTGTGTCAAACTCAAAGTCTTCAAGGGCTTCCAGAAGGGTTCTGGTTGTTCTGACAGTGATGTATTTCTGTTAGATAGCTGCTGACAGTGATTACATCTCCATCGAAACATTCCAAGTTGGATTCGGATGCTCCTGCTTCGGACAGTGAACTTGGTGCCATCAGATCTATTTGGACGGTGATCATGGCACCATCGGAATGGCCTGTGTCTGGTCTGGGTAGGTTTCTTCTGACAGTGAACACTGGACCGTCAGTTGCATTCTGACAACAAGGTGCTTGCCGTCGGATGTATTTTGACGGTCATAAGCCTACTGACAGCTCATTTGTGAACTAGGCGGCCTCCATGATGCTTCCAGGTCCATTGTCTTGGCCTTTGGAGGTTCCTGATTATAGGGTCTAGTAATGTTGGGGCCAGGGTTGCCCAACCATAGGGTCAAGCGCCTCTGGCCTGCTTCACTATAATACCATGACTACTAAGATTCATATGTTTGTAATATCCAATAAATATGGATGCAACTAAAAATTCTACTTCCTCTTTTTTAAAATGTTATGATTTTTTATCACATCACAATTATAATAGTGCTGGTAATTGGTGTTCCTAGAATGGAGGGAGGGAACCTTTCAAAAGGCCTAAACTCTTAGCAGTCTTTGAACCTTTGACTTCTCTAGCATGAAATATGCTTTCAGTGAAGCAGTAAAGATCAATCAATTAGGGTATGAGGCAGAAGGATCAGGATGATCTGATCTGCAAATTTGTGTGATACGAAATAAATTTCAGATCGAAATTTTAAAGTTCATATTTGTGATATTTCCATATTTTGCATAGAGAATCTGTGCAACAACAAATCTCTTGCTCTAGCCGAAGTCTTGTCCTGGAGGCAAATCCTTAAGCCAGGGAAAGAGAGAAAAAAGGAAAAACAAGAGCAGAGGAGATGGGAGAAGAAAGAACCGGAACTTTATGGTGTTCATCAGGAAAAAATCTTCATCTTCTGTTATTCTCTTGTAATCATATGAACAATACCAATTCATTCCTCTCATGTGCAACTCAGATCATGCATGTAGAGGGACAGCTGAGTCAAAAACAAACAGAAATCAAATAACAAATAACAGGAACATGAATAGTTAATAATCAGAAATAATTAAATAAATAATTGAATTGAAGAAATTTGAACTGCTCTCTAGTAAATTTGAGCTCTCATATCATATTGAGTAATTAATTAATCTCAGGGATCGAATCAATAATGTATTTCTGTTTTAAGAATATCCACATGGCAGACATTTATGATCGTGCAATTTGACATGTCTTGTACAAAATAAAAACCAGGATTAGTTTGTAAATTAGTCCAAATGTTCAATACATGATGGGCAGCCAGTGAAATGCGGCCACTTCGGCACCTGAGAGGGTGTTGATAGGTGGATTCTGTAAATAAAAGGATCTCCAGTATATCTGATGATAATTTTTTCCTGATACCACCGCCACGCCAACTGGCATTTATTGTTAGAAGGCAGATCTCCAATCTCATAGTGCCATGTGGAATGCCATTAAAGGAAATAGTCTCGAGTCTTCATTATAGCTTTGAGTCTTGTAGCTATTTTCTTTTTGCAATATAGTATTACTAACACTGGAGAGGCTTTTGGCCTACTCAAATTCTTCGCTTTCTCGGTAATCGCTGGTGGTGGCGGACAAACCAGAGAAAGGGGAATTTATTCTGTCCTTCGGCTCGGCATAGGACTGAGAAGAAAGGAAGAAGAGAATGATCGCGCTCCGGCGCTGCCCATGATTGGACCCCGGTCCCACCCTAGTGAAAAAAAGTCGACACTTCCTCCCACATGGGGAAGATAAATATAAGAGAAATTTTATGAATAACCTATTAGTTGTTGTTTGTTAGACATTGGGTTTTTGCTTCATGGATTATTACAGTAATTGGCAACAAAGTGATCTACTTCATATGCTTCTGAATTATTTTTTATCTTTTTTTCTTCCTCACTATTCACTTAAGAAAGAGGCCTTTGTCAGAATTGTCGTGTTAGTATAATCTTATCAACTTTTCAATTCTTTAATAAGCTAATAAGCCTATGTTTAAATGTCTGATGTAATTTAATTTGTTTGCATGACTGAAACTTCTTTTAAAAGTATTCATGCTATCAATGTGCTTAGTTTTTTCTGACATAAATCTTTACTTGTCATATCAGGCAACATGGAAATTGGTAATGGCTATGGTGTACCAGGTGGGGGTGCTTATTATACTACTGCACCATTAAATGTCCAATCTAGTAAGATTGCTCTCCTTTATACAGGCGTTTTGCTACCTTTAAAGCTTTCTTAAAGTGGTTGGCCATCTAAAGTTGTGCTGTTTTAGGGAAACCAAAGGATGAAACTCAACAAGTGAGCTCCACAGCTGAAAAGGAGTCAGAACCAAACGCTGCTCAGAAAGAGCTACCAGAATATCTCAGGCAGAAGCTGAAAGCTAGGGGAATTCTTAGAGATGATAAAACAAATGGTGCCCTTTTGACAACTGACAATGCAAGTCCACATAGTTCTTATATAATCCTTGTCATGATTTATCTTCTTATATTATCTTGCTGTTTATGATGATTGACTAATCGGGATTGAATTGCAGAAATTGGAAGCTCTACATGATCTGACGACACATCTCCGAAGGTTGCCTCCTGGTTGGGTGAGTATTTAGATGCACCTATATAATCTGTGCTTTCATAGAACATGAACTATTGTTATGAATTGCTACCACTATATGTTTGTATAACAAGCTTTATCTTCAATGGAGGTATTGCTTAAGTGTTGACAGGGCTACGTTGTCTTTTCAGCCGGTGTCAAATAATTATTGTGGTCTGTTCTTATCAGTCTTCTTGATTCAACAAGACAGATTTTTTTTCATTTGATTTATATTTTATTTTGATACTCACCAGGAAAAAATCTCTTTGAAAAATTGAGCATTCCCAATTTCAGCAAGACTCAAAATGTAGAAGTTAGACTCAAATAAGTAAAGACAAATGAGTTGTATTTTACTACTAATGTATAGTTTTGGCTGTTGAGGTATTGTCAATATAATTTGGATATAATACAGGAGCACTATATATGAAGAAAAAGAATGATGAAACTCTTTTCTTAAAAACTTAAAAATAATAAATGGTTTGCCTAAAACTTAAATCTATAAAATAAGAAATATCAAGTATTGTTAACCTTTTTAACAAATTTTAGGATACCTTATGCTGTTGCAAAATATCTATCAGTAACTTTGTAGCAATGTTGGAACGGAAACTCAATTTTTTCCTTCTCTTATTTGTCATCCTGGTGAGTAAAGTATTTGTGGAAACATAAAAATTTGGACAACTAAGCCAAAAACCTTGGTAAGTGTGGGAGGGTAAAGTTGGAAGAGAGCAGAAGGAATTCACACATGGTTAGAGGCATGTCATGTATCTAAGATATGACACCAGGGGTTCTCAGCAAGCATTAAATTATAAAAGTGGTAGACTCAGAAACCACAAAACATACGGGAAGATATAGGAAACCTAAATGCACTATGACTATTGTAACAGTAGAACTAGGTGTTATGTTGCTGGAAAGAATTGGGAAAAGTCCAAAATAGAATTTCCTTGTTGGTGGCCAAAACACGACCAAATTGAGATTTGTTTTTTCTTTTTTTTTTTTTGGGGGGGGGGGGGGGGGGAGGGGGTATATATACATTTATATGGTTTGGATGGACCATCCAATCATATTCACTATATATTCGATATGGTGGTCTAGTGGTCCTACGTTGTATATACACAGAATGGGTATGATTGTTATTCAGCCATTATCATGTCATGATGACTTCTACGCATTTGGACTAGCATTGTTTTTGACCTTTTTAAATGCTCCCCCCATCTATGTATTGTTATGGTTTTTCATATTCCTGCACGTTTAAAAAGAAATTAATTTGTGAATAGTGCCTGCATGCTTAAAAAGAAATTAATCTGTGAACAGTGATATAGTTGTTAGCTTACTGTTTTATCTGTTATTTATTTTTATAGTAGCTAATAATATCCATTATTTGCTTGTTATTTGACTGGCCAATAACAAATATTAATCGCACAAACTTGGAAGAGTGTTGCGTATCATAATTGGCCCTATAGTTGAACTAATGTTTCCTCAGGGAGACATAACCTTCACCTGTTGTTCTGACCATTGAATGGTGAACCTAATCAACAACCTCTGTTAAATTAATAAATAACATGGAAAATGGTGATACACTTTGTGAAGCAAGATTTTATCAAACCACAATGATAGGACCCACTCAGCAAAGCGATGCTTGTCTTTTTGTTTATTTAAATCATATTTGAGCACAGAATATGCACATGAACTGTGTGAAAAGGAGATGTAGTTAGCCATTTATAATTTATTATTAGCATGTGAACAAGTTATTGTATTTTTTCATCATATGTGTGTGTGTGTGTGTGTTTGTATATGTATATAATATTGAACATTTGGCATGTAAAATGGATGTAGTGAAGTTTCATTGTGGTTGTCAACGGGAAATCTGATATAAATGGGATTGGATTTGCCCTATAGGAGTGATTATGATATTGTGGTTGTAAATAAATTCTATGTTTTTGTGTAAGAGTCTCCCTGTAATCTGTTGTTTTCCTGTTATTCTTGCTGCATCCTGGAAAATATCATGGTATTTATAGGTCAGAATCTTGATCTTGTTTCTGATGTTGCTTGATCTTCTTTGTTGCTCGCATCTAATGGCCTTTTTCTCCCTTGGCATATATGCCTTTATGGCATGCACCCTACTGACAAAGTCTAAGTACCTGTATAAATTCTTCTAACCAACCATTTTCACTGTGCCGCATGTCTTTAACATTTCTGTAAAAATCCGTTTGTTATAAATATTAATACATGTCTGCATGAATTATGTAGTTTGGGATAGAAAGAAAGCATTTGAATCTTAGAGGTTGTTGTTGCCACATAAGTACCACTGATCACTGGATTTTCTTTTTTTAGGTTGAGGCAAAGGACCCAGCTAGTGGATGCTCATATTTTTATAATGAGAATACTGGAGAAAGCCAGTGGGAGTGTCCTACTGTGAATGCTAGTTGTGCACAGACTCCAACCCCATCACCTTTGCCAGCAGATTGGGAAGAGGCAATTGATGATTCAACAGGTTTGCGCACAATATCTTGTGTGGTTATGTTAAAATTCTGAATAAGTCGTATTCTATTGATGACTTCTAAAGTCACTGAAGAAAGGATCGATCTTTTTGACGTAACAAAAGCCGGAGAACTTTATCTCCTATGCTAGGAGTGAAACTGCATTTGGGCATTTATCTCTTTGAGATTAACCAAATATGATATGGTCTCTGCAGCACTAAAGGATTAAATCTTTTCACTGCTTTTTCAACTTCATAGCTTGCCTCTTGGATGAAAATATGCCTGGCTCAACTGTACAACAATAACTGGAGGATAATCAGTGAATCGCAAGTCCAGGCTCCACATTTATCTAAATGCATTTTGTACCTATCTGATTCCACATAAGAAACTATGACCATGTAATCGTCAATGATGTACATGCATAAGCGTGCACTTCTTAGAAACAGGTGGTTTGAAGTTTACAGAGATGGTTCCCGTTGGCTTTTCTCGTATCTTCTGGGACTTTAAATAGCGTGTCTTTATCCATTTGACTGACCATATACCGAGACTTTGTTGATTGATGATTGTCAAGGCCTTTAGAGATTTCTGCTTACGATAATTCCCACATGAAGTTGTATGTTGTAGATGTAAAAATTTGATTTGTGTCATTCTCATGTTCCAACGAAGTGAATAGAAAGCCCTATCTATCATAAATCTTTCCTTGATGATAGTTAATAATACCAGTTAGTAGTGTTATGAGTTATTTACGTTGTAATTTATATATTGTGTATAGACTACCTATGCAGACATGCATTGTTGTTCCAAACATCATGTTAGCAAGTTAAGTTTCTCTCTCTCTTTCTCTCTCTCTCAAAAAAAAGGGTTAAGTTCAGGAGCTATGTCTTTTATCAACTTTGTCTATAATGGGTTGGTATCCCAACTCATAGCAAGATTGAGACAACACTAATCTCATTTTCAATGTTGTCATGATGGCATTGGAGATTCATCATAAGATACTGGCTTCATCAATTGATGTGTGTGACCTTAACAATCATTTACAATATTGTTTCAGCGAAAAGGCTCTCTAATTTGTAATCCTGTTGATGAATCTTGTTTGAAATTGAATTATAAAGTCTGGATCTGGTAGAGGGTTTTCAAACTGATAACAAAATAAATTTTTGGATCCAATTGGCTTGATAATCAAAGGGCCGGATTTGCAAGGGTCAATCGAATCCAATAGAGACATAATCTTACCCAATTAATATTTAAATTCACAATAAAGAGGGTGAGCCTTGGTGTGATGGTAAAGTTGCTCCATTATGACCTGATGGCTATGGGTTCAAAACACGGAAACAACCTCTCTACCCGCCAGATAAGGCTGCGTGCATTTGACCCTCCCCAGACGCTTTAGTGGCGGGAGCCTCATGCACTAAGCTACCTTGTGAATTCATAATAAAATGTAAAGTGAATTGCATAATATATTATTTTACAAAATAACCCATTTGTCCTCATTCCCAACTATTGTCCCTTAATTCCAACTAGTCCCTTAAACCCTCCTCTTGTTTCCTTTCCCACTCTTCTATTTTCTTCTATAATTCCCTATCCATATCTAACCCTAATCCTAACATCCACGAAGGAGCAGATTGCATATTCAGTGATAAACTGAAATGGACATGGGTTTACTGTTTGCTGATTGCAGATCAGTTAGAATTTGCAGTTATTGATCTGCTAGTTTGCCATCAAAATCTAGCATTTGTTCAGCTTTTGGAAATTCATGGGAGTTGAATGAACAATAGAGATTTGCTTTGATTTCAAGGTGCTTCCTAGCCTGGGTTGGATCCATGGTCTGCCGTACCGGTCGATACCGGCCGGTACATACCGGTACCGGATCCTACCGGTACGGTACAACTACATATTTCGGTACCAAACCGTACCGGCCCGTACCGGCCGGTACCGGCCCGTACCGAACCGGTCCGTATTGGTTCCAATTTTTTTTGGCTTTTAGCCCCATCGGTACAGTACCGGTTCAGCTCGGTTTGGTTCGGTATCGTACCGGTACCGATGCCCACCGGTACGTCGGTACAGTCGGTACCGCGTATCTTGGTTGGATCAACTTTGTCACATTACCACCATATTGCCAGATTATTCTGAATTGTGTATTTACTATTTAGTGGGTGAGTCATGTATCCTAGCTTATTTCATCCAAAACAACTTTAGGATAGGTCAGTATTTGTATGTTTTTAACTCTAGGTAGTGGTTTACATATACTTTTGGTTTTACATCTTCTGCAACCTAACATCTAAGTTGCAAATGACTTAGAAATTAGTAGTGGAATGAACTCCCCATGTTTTGGAGTATCATGATGCATCAGTCTCTCTATGTGATAGTGCAATCCTTTGCACTAGCATCCCTTCACTATTACCAAAAACTTGTATCAATATTTGGGATAAAATATTAACACCACCAAACCAGTAACCAAATCACAGATCATGGTTTCCAGGGTTTGGCTAGGCATGGAAGAGACTCTTTCTTTAAAAAGGGTTTTGAAAAAAAATATATATTTTATGTCAATATATTTTGTTTTTTTGAAAATAAATTTATCAAAACTCTCATAGCAAAAATGTCTAATTGATCCTCATCACCAAAATAAGTTATTCTCCCATGTTGGGAAATGGACCCCTTATAAAGCATCTCACATGTCCTCAGTATGAAAGATGTACATCCAGTTAGCTCCTGTTAACTTTTGGTTGGGTCTACTTTGCTCGGCTATCAAAGTGGCAATAACTCAGTACGAATCTATATAGATCCCTTAGTGCCGTGACATGCAAAGATTGTCGCATGTAAAGAAAACAGTCTATCCAAACAGCATAGTTGCAATCAAATTTGTTCTCTGGTCACCTTGTTCGTGTTTCATGACAAATCCAAGTATTGATATGGGGTTGCTAGTTTTGGCAACTGAGAAAGGTCACCACAATCTTATGATTATCATCCACAATTTACAGCCATATGATTTGGGTGTCCTTAATATGTCTGTAGCTTGACATGTTTAAGGAATGAGGAGTCAGAACCATGGTTCTCTGATTCTCTCTCAATTGCCCAGAGCAACCGAGTTTCCTAAAATATCCTTATGGATCTTTGGTATCTTATACCTTGTCAGCTAAGATGAAGGATACTTCAATCTTATCAGTGTGTCATTTTGTATTTAATACGACAAATTATGGTTTTTTTGACACCACTTCCAACAATTTTATGACACATGTCAATTTGATAAAGTTTATTACATAATTTTTGATGTCTGACTTCATCTTCTTGTCTAGCTAGCTCTCTCCTCATTGCAATTCTTCTCTATCTGTTAGACTTCCCTATATGTTGAATTTTTTATCAGGTAAAAAATGTCATCAATATATATCTCCATTGTATCAATGCTAATGATCAAAAAATATTACTTGTTGTCTCTCATATAAATCTATTTTTAGTTTTTTTTTTGCCATGTGTAACACTTGTTAATTGCATTAGGGAAAAAATACTATTACAATACAAGGACACATGTTTCACAATGGGAGTGGCCAAATTCAATAAGCCAAGTTGTTTTGCCACATGCTGCACTATTGGTTGCTGGAGGTGAAGCTACTCAAACTGCTGATCATGCGCCAACTCATATGAAGAGATGCTTAGGATGTGGTGGATGGGGCCTTGGCTTAGTTCAGCCATGGGGCTATTGCAATCACTGCACACGGTACTTTTCAATACAATGCTCCATGTTGATCATGTGGATGCTTAGATTTGCTTTCTTCACATATCAAATACACCTCAGTTGTTATTGCATGCAGAAAAACAATTTTTAATGCAGGTGGTACTGTGAATGTTAGATTGCATACTTTCCCTTTACATCCTATTAATATTTCTCTAAAGAAAATCAACTTTATTTTCATTCTTTAATGATTAGAATTTAGATTTATTCTCATTATTTCAAAATTCTCAGCAATGTAAATCTATCCTAAGGAAGGGACTAGGTACTTGATAGTTAAAAGATGACTTACAAACTAAAGGTTTTCTTGTGATTGGTGGTGAAAAATGAGAACTTTTTCTTCCATTTTATCTTCTATGAAAACTTTAAACATCATATTCTTCATGTAAATTTCTAGTTTTACCTAAATTGGTTTCATGTAGTTTCCTTGAGTATTTGACACCTTCCATCCCCAAACATTTCAACTTGTGGATGCATCTATACTGTATAAACAATACAAGCATACATATGTTTATACAAGATTAGATATTTAATGCTAACTTGAGTAGCCAATGGTGATTTGTATCTCAAATACTTTGAGTTTTCTTGTACTTAACTGAACATGCCAAAATTTTGTGCCAAATCTGATGCTTTGGATTGATTTTAAGTAGGACATACTCATTTTTAGAGTACCAAAAGGCAAGGTCTGACAAACCGATATTGGGGGATCATACGGCCCGCAACCAGTTCAGTACGGTACGATACGTAATTACATACCATACTGAATTAAGGTGTACTGGAACTAGGGGGAGGGAGAGGAAGAGAGGAGAGAAGGAGGGGGAGGGAGAAAGAGAGAGGGAGAGAAGGGGAGAGAGAGGTGAACCAGCTATCGTCATTGTGGAACGGAACCCTAACTGCTAGTGCCGTTGCATTGTCACATCATTGTCATCTTGGAGGGAAAGATTGGGAGGAGAAGAGAGAGAGAGATAGATAGAGGAGAATTGAAATTGAGAGATCAAGAGAGAGGGACAGAGTGGAAGAGGGAGAATAGGGGGAGGGAGAGAGAGGGGGATAGAGAGGCGTAGAAGTTGTCGTCATTGTGAAAAGGTTAACCACTAGTGTCATCGCATTGTTGTGTTGCCGTTGTCCCAGAGAGGAAGATCGGGAGGAGAATCAAGAGAGAGGGAAGGAGGGAGAGGAGAATCGAGATCAAAGATCAAGAGAGAAGCATCGAAATTTCAAGAGAGAGAAAGAGGGATTGGGAGTGGAGGGGGATTTATTTTAAAAAAGGAAAAATCGGTTGACCCTGATCGACCAGTTGAATTGTCCTGGTAACCAAGTTGTCCGGTTTAGTAATACCCCAAACCACCTAGCTTGGGATGGTTCGGCGGTCACTACCAAGAGGTGTTGTGTCCAAGTGTCCAAAAGAGTGGGCCTCGATAATTTCTAAAATAAGAACCAATATGAACTCTCTAGGCAACAATGGTGGCAACTGATACCTACACAAATAAGTACTTATGTACATATGACATATACACATAAGAAGAGGATTTCTTTTTTTGGATACTGACTAGTGTATCGCTTGTGCAATGCATGTGGGCGGATGCATGTCTGGTTGAGGTCTTCTGGATGTGTGGGCCTCTTCTTCTGCATTATATCACATATGAATGATAGATATTGAGGAAGCAGAGTTCTGCAAGAAGCCTTTTGACATGTTTTACCTTTTTCTCTTGGCTTGCAGCTTCCTAAGAAAGGATGAATGTTAGGGAATATTAGGCACTTCCATGATATTTTTCCCTGGAAGCTCGACTTTGGAGGCCAGCCATGCATGGCTGGACTCCAAGCCTTTAAGATTATATTATAGTAGATTGATTTATCATTTATGATTCTTGCCAATAGCAATAATAAAGTCTATGGCCAAAATCTGCTAGGTCATTATTTTTTGCTTCTACATTCATTCTAGAGTGACTATAAATGACAATTTGAATTGATGGAAGAGTGATTTTCTGATGGATGAATCTGTAATCTACAATTCTTACAGGATATCATTATGAGGTTCATTATCATAAAGTAAAACCGCTTATGCATGACTATCCATCTATGGAACCTGTATTAGACATAAAAGGCTAGATAGATTAGTATTCCTTATTGAGCTTATTACCACATTAAAGCTTAAGTGGAATTTGTCTTATTTCGTTGTCTTCGAAGAAGGGGCTTCTTTGCAGTGCAACTTCTAGCATTTGAGAAGTTCAATGTTGCAGTTAAAGTCTATAGTGATCACAGTGCTAACAGTTTTAGATATTGCGAGGCATTTTTTTAGCAAGTTTATGAGTTTGCAGAAGTACTGCAAGTAAATGTTGTAACATTCTTCATTTAGCCTGAAGAGTAAGCAATTTATATCTGGGTATTTTCTAGCTCCAGTATTGAGGTAAGCTGAATATATGACAGACGTAATTCTACTACTGATTTCCATTTTCTCCATCTGTTACTACTAATGTCTTCAATATCAAGTTTTAGCCATACTATCTGATGTTTGCAATTTGACATGAAATTAATTCTTATACAGGGTTCGGAATCTTCCTTTTCAACAACATTTATCTTTAAATGCAAGCAGTCAGCTGCAAGCAAGTAATCTGGCTGCCTCCAAAGAACATTCAGGAAAACCGGTGCCCAAGCATAAGTAATTACCTTTCCGCCACTGACTTGCTTGAGTAGTAGCATGCTGTATGAATTGGTTGCTCTTTGCCTTTCAGCAAGCGAAGTGGTGCAGCATGCATTATTGCACTTCTTTCAAATACAGAGGCAGGCCACTGTCCCTTGTATGTGTTATTTAGCTTTACGCTAAGGACTGATTTCTCTCTGCAGGCCAAGTCCCAAACCTCCATTTGGAAAAGGCAATAGAAGGAACCATAGGAAACGAGCTTGCAGTGAGGATGATGAGTTGGACCCTATGGATCCAAGTTCTTATTCAGATGCCCCACGTGGTGGCTGGTATATTTTGCTTCTTTCATTAAAGCATGCATATTGTCTTACAAGCAAATAATTAGAAACCACAATCCTGTTCCTGTGTATATCAGTTTACTGCTACCGGATCTGATTGTTATTTAAGTCATAGCTATTATGGCTAATCTCAATTGGGCATCAGAAAACTCTTTTGTACAATATAAGTTATGCTCTTTCGTTGTGTATTTTGAGGGTATTTTGGTGTCTTTGACTTTTCATTACTGGTTGTTGACTTTATTTTGCATCTATCTCTTTCATGAGCTAGGCTTATTGCACCATAGGAAGTTTAAGTTGTTCAAAATTCTTGTCAGTTCTGATTTGAGATTAGGAGATTACCATGGTCATCATACATTGCAGTTGCCTGTTAGAGTATTGGTTGCAGTTGTTCTGCAGTATCTATGCAATATCTGCAAAAGCACACTGAGATTACTTGTTTCAACTAAAAGTAGCCACTATAACACCTGCTATGGGTTATGACATTGCGATGATATCTTCTATAATATTCCTAATATTTTCTATTACAGTCGTATATTCCTATTCTTTGCTATAGTGCCTGATATGGTTTCTGCAAGGAGTGACTTTATTTAGGTACTTATTGGACTATTGGACAAAGTTCCATGTGATCATCTCACTTAATTCTCATAGAGGTTAGAGGTCACTTTCTTAACAATGCAGTATTTATAGGATCCTGCGACAGTCAATCTGCTACAGGGATATTACTTAGTGTTTCTGTTGATGGTTGCTTCTGCTATTAATGTTTATAGACTCACTAATTAAGGATTAAACTGCCTGCCCATATTACCATTTTCAATGGTATCTATATGTTATCAGCATGCTACAAGATTGTGTTACCCTGTGCTGCGTGCCCAAAAACATGTGTATCAACACATACAGAGGTTTATCTCTTTGATGTGGGTCAATAGAGCTTAATACATAGCAGGCTTGTACATTTTAAATTTGTACTTGACCATCTTGAACAACATATTATTCTACTCTAGGTGGTCAGGAAATCTTCCCAATCAATTCTTTTCTATTTTCTTTTACTATGAAGATGAAAGCCTATTGGACACAATAATGGCAGAGAGTCATCATTTTACAGTGGATTATAAATGGTAAAGCTTCTCTTCGTTTGATGAGTTTGCTCAACTTATTTGAGTATCTATGTATCTGTAAATATTTTTGGACCCTTGACCTTGATTTCACCCGACATTGACATATTAACAAGGTAGTTGAATTTTGTGCACTCTATTCTTATCTCATTTATTTGTAGAATGCAGAGTGCAAATAATGAACATATATGCATTTTGTCAAATCATCAACTCTATCTGATTTTTGCCATGGTTCTGCAGGGTAGTTGGCCTAAAAGGAGTACAACCACGAGCAGCAGATACCACTGCTACTGTAAGTATTCTCATAATTCATGATTAATCAGATGTATTTTCCATTCATAGTTTTTCATTAGTATGTTTCTATTCTTGCTGGGGAAGGTCAATGCGTCCTTAAATTCAATTACTATATACTCTAGCTGTTAATCTGATGAGATTTAGATGGTCTCAGTAAATGCACATGAAGCATATGACCACATTATTGATAAGAGTTAACAGAACTTTAGTCTGTCTTTTGGTGTGATGCTCTTGCATGATAAACTTGTTTAGATGATAGAGTGGAAGATTCTAGAGAGCAACTTCTGTTTTGAGCATGTCAAGGCCTCTATATAATGGATATGTTTCTTCAATGAATCAGAAAGGCAGTCTATCAAAGTGACTTTCTGCATATAAGTGATTGAACGTGGTCGAAATTTGTGATAATGTATAACCTTAGTAGTCTATCAAAAGTGATTTTGGTGCCTCAATTTCATTTTTTTTAACAAAAATCTGAATTTTTATGTACAAGTACTTCACTATTTTGAAGTGGTTCTGCATTTTATATCATGTAAGGATGAAAAAGGAAAATCAAATGTATTCCTGAAAGATGTAATGGCCACTCTTATTCCCATGCTGCCATTCTGGAGCAGTTTTTTTTCTATCAATATTAGTTGAAACAACGTTGTGTTACTGGGAAGCCGTAGCAGATCTAGTGGATTGTTGGCATATGTAGGTCCTTGACCAATTGAATGCAGATATGACTACAAGTGTCCTCAAGTTTCATATATCAGTTAGAGATATTTCTGCTTTCATGGCAGAGAGATATTTGCCATTCACTGCAACGTGAATAGAGATTCCAAATCTCAAGAGAAATTAAAATTGGTGTTTAAAATTGCAACTTAAACTTTCTAGTATATACTTGTCCATTTCTACTGATATTATCAATTAGAGTTTCATTTCTTTCCATGATTTTTTTGCTTGTCACCTGTCAATTTTATTGAATAAGAAGTCATATGACAGCATGACATTAATGTTGTATGTTTGTATGAATTACAGGGTCCTCTCTTTCAGCAGCGCCCGTATCCTTCTCCTGGTGCTGTGCTGCGAAAGAATGCTGAGATTGCTGCTCAGACCAAGAAACATGGTTCTCACAATCATATGGCACCCATCTCAAAAAGAGGGGATGGCAGTGACGGACTGGGGGATGCAGACTGAGCTTCGTGTGAGCTAGCAATCCCAGGGCACTCGACTGAACTCTCACGTTGGTGCTTACCTGGCCAAGTTGCAGGAGTACTTGGCCCTTCCTCTCCTTGATGAAACTGAATATTTTCTGTTTCCAAAACCTGTCTACCCAGAATTTCAGGCTGAAGACTTTTGTTCGTGTCCTAAACCATGGGCTATCAATAGACGCAGGAATCATCAGCTGAGATAGAAGATCTGATTAGAGGATTAGACAAGCCTCATGTTTTGATCTCCACAAATGTGGTGGGTGGGTGAACTCATTTTCCTTGGATGAGAAACTGCTCAGCGTCGTTTCTTGTGTCTAAGAATTCTGGATGAATGTATTGCAAAT
Source organism: Phoenix dactylifera (assembly GCF_009389715.1). Lineage (NCBI taxonomy): Eukaryota > Viridiplantae > Streptophyta > Magnoliopsida > Arecales > Arecaceae > Phoenix > Phoenix dactylifera. Next base: position 16,885,131 of record NC_052395.1, read on the forward strand.
CTTTGTATATCTAGATATACGGTTGGGATTTTTTGAAGTGGTTCATCATGTGTCATGCTTGCACATAGAAGGCAACCGAATTCTTCGCCTATACTCCACCAAACATGTTAGTGGATGTTTTGAAAGTTAATACAGCAAAATTGCACTTATTAATTCTGTTTTATAGGCACAAACCCTAGTCATTCTTTGGACAGGATTCATCCCCTTTTTGCCATGTCCTGTCTTTGGCCTAATTTTGGGTCCATGCATGTTTGCTGGGGTAGAGCTTGGTTCACTGCCTTGCCGGTCTCAGGCCTTGCTCAACCTAATCCAGCATCGATCGGTCACGATATCTCCCTTCCGAGTTTGTTTCTTATGTCCTTGCACCCCTGGTGTCACACCCAGGGGCGGCCCAATACATTTGGAGGCCTAAGGCGCTAATAGATGAGGTCTTTTTTTTTAATAATAAAATTTTAAATAAGTAAAAAATATTTTTTAAAAATGATATAAAAATAGATAGTAATCAAGTATAATATTTCAATAAAGATACACGAATCTAAGTCTTTTCAATTTAATATAATTTTTGAATGAAAATATAAAAAAGTAATTAACCTAAAAAAGAGCCATGAAACTGATTAAATAACTGAGATAATGCTTAATAATATTTTTATTCTGTCAAGTAAGAGCAGAATAGGAAAAGATCATCCCATGGCACTCTTTATGGGAATTATGGTAAAGCAAGAGCAGAATTTGTCCAGGCCTTTTTTATAAAAGAAAGTAGGGGCATTATGGAAAATTCACTCGATCTAATTAATAAAAATCCCATCCCACCATCTCCTTTTCAAAGTGAGTACCGAAGCAGCAACTGCAGCATCACAGCACACAGCACAGCAGCCATTCAACACCCCTCCCCCCCCCCCCCCCTCTTCCCTCCTTTTCTCTCTCTACCCTCCAAGAAGTCCATCTCCAATCCCCCTATCTTTCTTCCCGATGGCCCAGGTGGATCAGGAGTATTGTGAGGGAAGGAAAACCAAGACCAAAACCAAAAAAGAGAAGGGATGAAAGATAAGAGTGGCTTCAGGCGGGTATCAAGCCAACCAAATCCCTCCTCTCTCTCTCTCTCTCTCTCTCTCTCTCCCCCCCCCCCCCTCCACCCAAAACAAAACTACTGTCCCCAACTTTCCAAATTGCTCCTCTGCAGGCCAGAAAACTCTCCACCTCCCTTCCATCAAGGGAGAAGACTCGTAGCCAGCTCCTGTTTCCGTTTTAAAAGGGGTCTTTGCTTCCTTTTGATCACGGTGCCAAAAACTTCCCCCTCTCTCTCTCAATTTCTTTTCTCCCTTCACCTCCCGGGGCCTTCCATTGGCCCGGGGCCTTAGGCGACCGCCTCGATCGCCTAAGGCTCGGGCCGGCTCTGGTCACACCCTTGAAAAGGTCGGAATGGAGTAACCAAAATTTTTCTTGAGTTCTCCCTCTTTTCTGTGTGCGGCACTAAGGCAATGCCCCTGCCAAAGCCTCAGTCAGTCTTCCAAACTTGCTCACAGCTTAGGATCAGCCCTGCACACCTTCGGCTCAACCCTTGGACACTTAGCAAATCACTCACACACCCTATCTCAGAGATGCACGAGGATGAAGGAAAAGGAGCCTTTCATTTCCAACTATCATTGCAAAATCCTCCCTCACAAGCCGAGGGAATAGCTTAGCTTCCGACGCTCCGAAAAACCCTTCCAGCCCACAAATGGCTCGGCCAAACACCCTTGGCCGTGGCCTGCACTTAGCCACACTCAGCCTAAGTGTTGGCCAATGGAATTCCCACAAAGGCACACCCCCTTTTTTTTTAGAGTCCCACACTCGGCCTGCACCCAGAATTTCTCCAAGTGCCCGAGCTCCCTCAGCCTAAGCTCTCTCGGACTCCACAGGAACCCCAATTCCAGCTCTCAACCAAGCCCTTCACAAGCTAGCCTAAGAGCCCTCCTTCCATGCCTCAACCGGCCAGAACCCAAGCCCTTTTATAGGCATCCATTGGGTTGGTTACAAAGGCAGTTACAAGGCTAACCACCTAACTATTTCAGTTGGGCTGGTTGCAACTCCCCTAACTGACTTCGGTTAGCTGTTGCAACCGATTCTTGATTCTTGGCTCAGCCCATGTGTCAAAAGCCAAGTCAGCCAACCAGCCATAGCCTTGTCCGCCCGACCGCCCAGCACCTTGGTCCCTTGTCCGCCCGCGTGTCCAGACCAGCCGGACAGCCGCCCAGGGCTGTTCCCCCAGCAGGCTTCAGGCGGGTAGCGGGCTGGAAGCTGGGCAGAAAGCGGTTTCTGCCCAGGCGCTGCCATTGGCTGATGCCTCTGCACATGGATCACAGGGCAGCCAGCAGTGGGCACCTCCCCATGGCGGCCAAGGGGAGATCACAGTTGAAGGGGGGCTGAACCTGGACACTTTTGGAGCAGCAAGAAACACACTTGGGCAGGGGGTTTGCTGCCCAAGGCTGTTAGAGGGGGAAACCGCCAAGGAAGCACACAATCCATGTGCTTCCCAAATGGACCAATGGGAGGAGTTGAGCCTTCCCCTTGGAGGCCTATATAAGGCTGATTTCTGGGCATGCAGTAAGGGAGCACACAGATAATTATTGGATAGCCACACAAAGCAAAGTGAGAGGCTCACTTTGGGAGAGAAGGCAAAGGAGGGCTAGCCCATGGAGCCGAAGGGATCTTGAGGATCATTTGGGGTGGGCTAGTCCGTCCAAGGAGCCATCCATGTAGCCAAGCCTTGGAGGAGGATTTCGCCGGGTCATCGCCAACAAGTGAAGGCCATTGGAGGGGCCGAATGAGATTGGTGCTGAGGTGAGTCTTTCCTTGTAAAAAGACCTCATATGGGGGAGGTTTTCGGGATGGGGAAGAAGGCACAAGAGGTTGTGCCATCCTTGTGAAAGGCTTAGGTGAAGGGCTCGGGTTGCTTTCTTAGGGAGGGCATTTGGTTCTTGGAAAGAAGGCAAATGTATCCCGCCGACCAAGAGCGGCTCTTGAACGGGAGGGGTTTTTAGGGTCTTAGAGGAGTCATATACTTGGGAAGTATGTTGGCTATGTCCCTCGGCTTGTGAGGGCAATTTGGATGTATTTGTGTGAGAAATACATGACCCTTTCCCCTTATCCTCATGTGCAATATGTTGTATGTTCATGGGAAACAAAGGTAGCCTAGCCATGCGTTTGGAGTCCACCAGGAGCTGGGAGCATCTCGGGCTGAGGGGTTTGGGACATTTGGGAAGGTCCTAAGTGTAGCCAAAAGAGGCCGAAAAGAGGTGAGATAAGAGGTCTTGTGTGGGGGTCCAAAGAAGGAAGCAAGGTGAAGGTTTCCCACGGCCAAAGGGTTCTTGGCCGGGGCAAAAGGAGTTGTCCACAGGGTTTAGAAGGGCTGAGGTGAGCAAAATCAGCGAGGGGCCTTCTAACCTAGTTATCTACCTAGTCTTGGGGGAGTTGTCTAAGGTAAAAGAGACTTAGGCAAGACCTTGAGAAGTGGGGGACTTGGTGGCTGTTTTAGAGCCAAACCAAGGGTGCTCAGGGGGTCGATCCTACCCCGGTTTGCACAAGAAGGCTGACCAAGGGCTTGGGCAAGGCCAAGACTTGGTGCCGCACACCGAAAAGAGGGAGAACTCAAGAAAAATTTGGTTACTCCATTCCGACCTTTTCAAGGGTGTGACACCTGGAGTCGCAATATACTGCAATTGGATTAATGGGTCGGCTCGGCGCTTTGAATTCAGAATTTCCTCTAGTTATGGCTGAGGTGTATCGCCGCCAACCTTGTAGCAAGCCGAGTGAACGTCCGGGTTATGGAAACAGTTCTTTGGATGGTTCTGGGACCAATCTTTTAAATGGTGGTAGCTGTCCAGGATTCGTCCAAATATTAGAAGTGTCATAAGAATAATGATGAGAATAAAAAAAAACTGAAAAAACAAGTGGAGGGAACAATGTGCTTATCATTTTCTCTCTGGTTTCTTTTCTTGCTCTCATTTTATTTGGATGCGAGTCTTAAATCTCTCTTAGTTTTAATCATATTTTATTTTTATTTGCTTAAGTGACGGGGGAAGTGCTAATTGAGTTGGTGGGTTGTATGTGAGTCTTAAATCCCTCTTATGGTTAGATATAGGTTGAGGATTTTTTTAGCTTAATTTGACCCGATCCGATGAGAACTAATCTAATCCTAGAAAGAACAAACTGTATGAGCCAATTTGGATACAATTGGTGTCACCGAAACAAATCTATAGACTTGCTGGTGGGTTGTATGTCGATTGATATAAAGTATGTATTAGGTTGTTTTTTATACTTTTCAACCTGATTATAAATGGGTTAGATAAAAGGTCAAGGATTTTTTTTTGGCTTGATTTGATCCGATCCGATGAGAACTAACTAATGCTAGGAAGAACAAACTGTATTAGCCAGTGGATTTTTGGATACAATTGGTGTCACAAAAACAAATCTACGGACTTGCTGGTGGGTTGCATGTCAATCGATATAAAGCATGGGTTAGGTTGTTTTTTATACTTTTCAACTTGATTATAAATGGGTTAGACATAGGTTGAAGATTTTTTGGCTTGCTTTGACCCAATCTGACGAGAACTAATCTAACGCTGGGAAGAATAAACTATATTAGCCAACGGGTTTTTGGATACAATTGGTGTCACTGAAACAATCTCCTGACTTGCTGGTGGATTGTATGTTGATCAATATAAAGTACGGGTTATATTGTTTTTTATACTTCTCAACCTGATTACAAATAGGTTAGATATAGGTTGAAGATTTTTTTTGGCTTGATTCGAACCGATCAAAAAGGAAGAACAAACTGTATCAGCCAGCCGGTTTTTGGATACAATTGAGTGTCAATGAAACAAATCTATAGAGTTGCTGGTCTTTACAGCCTCTTTATACTGGTGATTCTGCTATCTCGGACCCCGAACCCGTCATAAAAAAGAGTTCCAGCCTGAGCCTTGGTCAAGTCAGCCCAACCTAGATCAATTTTACCCTATCCCTACCATCAGAAGAAATGGTTGATAAGAGGAGAATGAGGCTGATGAGGTTGCCAATAAATACATCCATGGGCATGAAACAAGCCACTCATCGAACAAGCTATAGAAGGAAGACCATTACCGCAATTTCAAGTTGTTCTCATATTGCTGTATGCTTACCAATATCCAGAACACAGATGTGAGACCAACTGGAATCTGCCTCGCAGAGGTCTCACACTCCTTTGATGAGGTTGGCATATCAGACCTGGTGATAAACTCCTTAAATTAAACTTCAGCATTTTGTTCGATATCAAAATGAACAGTGGGAATGACAAGGATTGATTTGTTATCATTTCCATCATGGTTGACCAAATATACACACTCACCATTCAAGATTACATTATGGAACATTAACCAAAATAGTAAATTATGATGCTCCTGCGAAAAATTTACATGGCGGACAATATATGCTTCCACTTACTCCTCCCTGGGAATCCACCTGCTCCACCATAAACTTTTTCTCTGCCTGTTTAAGTCATCCATGCTCTCATTGAGCGTGCTTACGATTTTCCTCTGGAGACGAAGAATGGATGCAAGGGCATTCCTTTGAGTGCTCCCCTTTCTTGGCTTAATTTCCTGTGGATCAGTTTGTAGAAAGTGGTGAGTATTTTGATATCTTATTTAAAGAAATCCAAAATTATGGGTTCATTTTTTCACCAAATGCAGCAGCTAATTGTATCACTCTGTTGCTGCTTGGAATGGCTGTGACAGAAAAATTCCGCCATGCAGAGGTTGCTATACATATGTACTATCTAATATCTTTTCCAGAAAATTTATATTGTTGACTTTCCAGTATTCGGTGTGGAAAATAAGGAACCTAACATCAGCTGGATTTCCATGCCTATATCATAACTTGGAATAACTGCTCAAGAAGGCAAATGTTGATAGAAAATTTTGATAGATTATAGCTAAGTAACGTACCCTCATCTGTTGAAGTTGGGCTTCTGTGAAGCCACCATCTGTTTGTGTCCCAGATCTTGCCATGAGCTTGATGACCCACTTGGCAGCTTCACTATAATCCTTTTGAGTGGCACGAAAAAACTGAAGCCTCAAGTTTTGCATGACCGAGAGACCTAAAAGTCCTTCACGGTTGAAGTATGGATGTGCTAAGGCAGCTTTGGCACTGGTTCTTTGCCGTGCTTTGTATCTGACCATTGATGTGAGAAGCTCCCATCCAATTCCCTCATCTAAATCCAACAATTCAAAGCCTCTTCGAAGTTCTTGGCTGGCACGAGGTTCTACTGATGCTCTCCATGCATTCAAGTCATATTCACACCTCTTGAGCTGGCGATTGAATTGTATGAGGCTGCTGTCGGGTCGTAATGTCGGAAATGCCTAAAGAAAACACAATGTCATGTAAATAGAGTAACACGATGTTTTATTTCCACTTGACAAACAGTAAAGGAAATTAGACAGCAAAGATCAAGTCTCATGTCCCACAGAACTAATTTAAGGGGAGCTATCACTCTTTTACTAGGATCCTTATAAACAATTCAATTAAACTCCCTAAAGAAAAAACAATTGAACCAAGGTCCGCCGTACCGGTACCGGTCGGCGTACCGGTGGCCGGCCGGACCGGTACGGTACCGGTCCGGTCCGGTACGTACCAGCCGGTACACGGTGGTTTCAAAAACCACAGCGCGCGGTGCTGTGGTTCTAAAAAAAAAAAAATCGTACTGGTGCGAATCCGGCCGGTTCGCACCGGTACGGGCCGGTACCGGCCGGTACGGGCTCCGAACCGGCCGGTACGGGCCCGAACCGGCCGGTTCGGATAAAAAACCAGGAATACCGATTTTTTTGCCGTTCCGGTACCGGTCTAGGACTGGACCGGTACGTACCGGCCCGTACCGGCCAGTACGGGCCGGTACGGCATTCCATGAATTGAACAGTGCGATAAGAACCTAACAAAGAACGAAAGTAAATCATGACTGCAAGCTGCATCTGAACCAACTTCTGCTTACCATTTGCAAGAATATAAGGCCCACACTGTACATGTCGAATCTGTCAGGCAAATTCATCTGATGAAGAAGAAAAACACCACAAAAGGTGAACTCTCCAGGGAAAATCCAAAAGAATACAAATGAAGGAATCTGGTCGGCTCAATTTACAAATAACACCTGCCATAGGACTGGAGACAATGCAGTTGCCACTGGAGCAGAGGGTGCAGAAGGTGTTTGTGTGCTCATGATGTATTGTTCAGGTGCAGCATACCTGCAAAAACAAAGGCTAAATTAACATTCTGGGGAAAGTATACAAAAGTAATTGACAAGCAAAAATACACAACATTTTAGGAAATAAAGACTCAACTGTGAGATTTATAAGCCCCTGGCTACAATATTTGCAACTCACTATGTAGCAGTTGAACCTTTCTCACCAAGACTAAATACTATGTTCTAGAATGTGCTGCAAGATATGCATGCTTTCTTAAAGGGGTATTATAACTTGCATTGATATCATCAGGTACAAGAATATTTGAACATTCTAATTCATCCATTCAAACAGAACATAGTATTGTTTAGAAGATTGTGTTTAAATGATTAAGTTCTGCCTAAAGACCTAGCTGCTCCGCCATGTGGTTTCCCATGCTGTTTCATTGGCTAGCCAGCACCCAATCCAAATACTGAGAAGAAAACAGTCTCTGCGGTTTGTTAAATTAAAAAGAAGATATATTTATTCCTAAATGCCATTCACCTTGCTAATGGAATCCCTGAAACTTAACGTATGCCCCGTCCCCATTGTCTCTGTTTTCCTCTCTTATTTCCCTACAACCCTACATTGCCTAACCCTTCCCTGCCTTATATTCAATCCATTTCCTTCACCAAGCTCTGATGCTCTCTCTCTCTCTCTCTGCTTTTTTCTTTCAAAGACCTCATATCATTTTGAGAAATTCTACCACCTGCCATTGTACAATCATCTCAAGATTCCTTTTTTCCAACTCAACACGCCATGCCCTTTCTTCCATTATATAATTTTCCTATAATAAGAGAGAGAGAGAGAGGAGCATGAGTTTACTCTTCAGGATTTTCAGGTCCTTCTGGGTTGGTAGAGAGTTGCAGTGGTAGAAGATCAAAGGGAAAAGAATTGAGAGAGCTGTGCTGAAGCAGTTTGAGTATACTCGTAAGTCGTAATTATATTTTTCTGTACAAGGAGATGATTTCTTGGGTTGGAAAAAACCATATGGAAAATGTTACGTTGTGGTTCCCAGGCATTTCTTTGAGTGTTATCATATGCTATTACTGAACAGGTTAATTAACATGCAATCTTTACTTTGCATCTGGCTCCATGTTTAAGGCAAGCAAGGGCTACCAATGATTGTTGTGGCCAGCAACTTATAAGGGGTTCATTTCATCACTTGAATCCTTGTTCGTGGCTTCCTAATACTGAATGAAGTTACGCATAGACTGGTAATGCCATCCAAGTGACCTAGCCCTGCCCTCCTCACCCTCCTTTCCTTCTGTTCTTCACGTTCTATTTTTAGCTCTTTTTCTTAATCTTTATCTTTTCAAATTTTAATTTTACTTCTTCAAAGAAAATTCTGGCCAATTGTCAATATAACAGATATTTCCCCTTTTAAGGACTCTGGACCAATCTCAAAATTCAATACTCATTATCTTATATCATGATAAGTTATTAAATCCTTACAGAGGCTCGACTATTTTCACCCTCTTATCTCATTCCAATAACATTCTTATCACGCTCTTCATGGAGATATGAGCATAAATCATATTGAGGTTCTATTTATTTTTATTATTAGTCTTATGTTATATGAAGTCAACATGTATTATGTGTCATGTCTTCCATAACTTTACATACTCAAAGTACAAAGGCTTGTAATGAAGGGAAATTAGCACACATGTTGCCCATTTCTCATCCCTTTTCCTATGTTCTGAAGGCTGCCTGACAATATAAGGTTTTGCCAGTGTTTTGAGTGCTGCTTGCAAATGGATTGGTTTGGTAGATCGCCATCATCTTAGAGTTTTTGAAGGTGGCCAAGGTGGAGGCCTAGACTCCTAGATTAATGTTATGTGTAATCAGTATGAAGAAGATGATCGACTTATGAATTTGTATGGCATTTTCCAACTTGTAATTTCCCAGGGACTTATGAAGTCTTACATAATATGCCACACTTCATTTTGAATTATTATCACTACAACCTAGTGTTCTCCTCATACTTCTCAGTTTTCACCTTTTTTTAATTTTTTGTGCCACCTTTATGTCTAGACACCCACATATTTTGCCTAGGCATCAGGAAACCACCTACATGTCCATGTACTGCCTATACTCAATGTTATCAGAATTGGACCAGGTTAGCAAGCGAGGCCCTAGCTGTCTGTTTATTGCTTATAGATAATATCATCAATAATTGGAACACATTAGCTGCTTAGACTGGCGAACTGCTGAACTGGACCCTTGGCCGATCCAATTGCCTAATAGGCTTGGCCAATGCAATTGCCTAATTGGATCAATTTTTTTTCTTTTCATGGAACCAGTCAATCTTGGAGGGTTTTAATGCCACCTTGAAAAGTCAATGGAGACTCCTTCCTAGCTAAGGTTAAAGGCCAAGCAAATTATCTGCCACCAAAACTAAGATTCTCAATATTTACTTGTCCTATGCTAATCAACAAAGCACAATAGCTAGATTCTTTCTCCAGCAGCAATAAACTAATTGTGAACTGATCAAAGTTTTCTTAGTCCATAAAGTGAATTCTACTTGCGGTTTATGATACCTTGGGTCCAAAAGAAACTCCTTTGGAATATAATTGATGCCAACTCGCAGATCTGTTGCAGCTCCAAGGTCAATGATTTTGAAGGTGCGAGACCCTGTAAATATATTGCATTTACATTAAAAAGATATCAGTTAAATTTTGTACAGTATAAATTTCAAAAAATTATGTGTGTACCCAAAATTTTACCTTCAGAGAAGATTACATTTTGGGGCTTCATGTCTCTATGAACTATCCCAGTTGAATGAAGACCATCCAAAGCAAATAAAAGTTGTCTCATGATTGTTTGGATAATGCTATTCTCTCGCTCTAACCCCTTTGGCAGATCTTGGACCTCTCCAAGTATCTTTGTCTCTACCTAAATTCATTAATATCATAAAAAGAACTGATCCAGAGCAGAGGAACCAAATATATTCGGTTTCTATATTTATTTGCACATATAAGAATTAACAAAGAAGGTCCAAAACAACATGAAGGGTGAAGCACAAGTGTAAATAGCATCCATTGCACAAGCACTGGGACTGTTAAGCTAGTGCGACTAGAAATACCAGTCTATATCTAAATTTCTTCATAAAAAATATATTCATATATTCATAAGTATTTTTGACAATATATTTATGATTAACTTATAATAATCTATAGCAACATTCTGTTCCTGTTACAAGTAATTATACATTATTAGAATGGCTACTAAAGTTAACCCAGTTTCTTTTCCATTTTTTTTGTGTGTGTGTGTGTGTGTGTGTGTGTGTGAAGTGTCAATTGCACTAAGCCTAATCGGGTCACCAATATCCATATAGCCTTTATTATATCACGAATTGCAATTTAAGTTCTATCTGGTAGTCCTATGCTGACAAGCATCATAGCATTTAACAAGTAGCTCTACTCTTTGAAGAGTGACATCAACACAGATGAACGCAGAAGAGGTAGCAGAAGAACCAGAAAGAAGTTGGCATTACAAACAAAGTGTTACTTACATTGTAGGGAAATTCTTTGCTTAGCATGAGATCAGCAAGGGTTTCCTCGCCCTCGAAACGCCATATGAGCCAATACTCACCTCTTCCTTTGCCTTGTGATTTTTTCTGGAAAGCAAAGCAATTTAAGCATCATATCTTTTAATACGATCATGATATTAAAAGGCACCCTCATCCCACTTGATCATCGATGGTCATAAAAAGGAACACCTCGAGAAAGCCGTACACAAATTCCGCACAGCTGCTCGCGCAGGCCCTCCGCACACGCTCGTTCATCCATATCTCCACCGCACCATATTCCGTCGCCTTCTTCAACACCAGATCACCTTGCTTCGGCTACCAACAACATCCATCCAACAGCAGAAAACGGAGAAGCCTCAGCTCAGAAAGAAAGAATCGAACAGATGATGGGCCAGATCGAAATATGGGGCCAAAAGACTCGAACAAATTTTTGAGCACCAAACGAACAGACCTTGGACGCGGCCTTGGGATCAGCCAAGGAAGCTTTGTAGACGACGCCGAAGGCGCCTTCGCCCAGCTTCTTCCCAAGGACGAAATCATCCTGCCATCACATGTCACATTGGATTGAATTGAAGGAAGAGGGGACAAGGGAACGGAGGGGGAGAAAAGGTAGCCAGCAAGCAACGAGTACCCTGCGGAAGCTGGGGCGGAAGAGGCGTTCGAGGAAGGCGAGGACGAACATGTCGAAGAAGCCGGGAGCGACGCCGGGGGTGGCCCAGAGGTAGGAGACGGTGGCGAGGGCGAGGGCGAGGCCGGGAGGTGTGACGGTGAGGCCATCGGACCGAGGGAGGGTGCTGCGGTAGATGATGTCGCCGCACTCCATCACCGTGCAAGGGAGCCCCACGCCGACCGCCAAGAAGAGGTCGTCGGGCAGGGGCCATGCCGCCGCCCTGGTGGTGGTGGAACCGGCCGCGGATTCCTTCCGCCGCCGGCCGCCGAACGCGCTGTTGCTGCTCTTCGGTTTAAGACTGCTCCTCTTATAGGAACCGGAGAGGAAAGAGGAGGAGGAGAGACCCAGGCCCAGGGCCACTCCTCCCGCCGCGGCCATTGCGCTGCTCTGTGCGAGTGGACTACTAGGACGGTACTATTCAACAGCTGACAGAATAGGTTCCATAGTCGCCGTTATCCGTTGCTTTTTCCGCCTGATTCTCGGCCGCCGGCCCTTGGAGGAGCGGGAAGGTGGGAATTGGCTTAAATTAGCCTCTTTTTCTTTTTTATGTGGTGGAGAAACGTGGATGCTTGCTCGGTTCCTGGTGCTCGTTGCACCACCACCTGCGGTTGATGGCACTCGGTGACGTGCCCACTGGATACCTCCGGAGGCCACACGCTGCAGCGATAAGAATCGTTTCCTCTGCGAGCATTGATGGAAGTTTGTCTGGCTACTGTTATTTCTATGAAGACTTATGTAGGCGTCTATTTAGCCCAACAAATGTGTAGCCGAGTCGGACCGGCTGGTTTCGTTCATTTTGAGCTATACCGATAGCTCACTGATATGGTTCCGTTATTAAAAATAGCTTGTTCTTTCTTTCTCTTGGTATGGGTTCGACACATCTCGTACCGACTCGTTTCGCCAGAGAACCGATACGTCCTCCGCCGACATCCGCCGCCGCTCGTTCTCCCTCCCCTTTCCTATTCTCTCTCTTTCTCTTATCCTTCTCTAGCTCCAGCGTTTCCTCTCTCGGTATGGGTCCAACACAGCTCGTACCAATTTGTTCTGTCGAGGAACTAGTACAACCTCCGTCGGCATCCGCCGCCACTCGTTCTTCCTCCCTCCCCCGCTCTCTCTCTCTCTCTCTCTTTCTTTTCTTCTTCTTCGGCTACGGCGTTTTCCTCTCTTGGTACGGGCCCGGCACAGCCCGTACCGACTCGTTCCGCCAGAAAACAAGTACAGTATCCGATACTGGTTCTTTCGACCTTGATTAGCCTTATATTAATTATTTACTGGATACTTATATATGGTAAAGAAATCTTATTAATATCTTTCGACTAGCCGTTTTAGATGAGGTCTTAAATTGTTACAAATAATATCAGAGCGGATCTGATTCATAACTTAAGTGGACTAAGTATATGAGGACTCGTGCGCGCGCACATGTGTTTAGTCTCTTTTTGGGTGAGATCCAATTGTTACAAAATTTTTTTCCAAAGAGCAAGAGAGGAGAGACCCAGCCATATTCGAGAATACATTCGTCGGGAATCAAATCCAAAATCTCTTTGATCGTTGACAAGTAAAGGAATATGACATATTTATACAGTATCTCAACAAGATTATAATTTATTATTTCAACCTACAGTCAAGTTATTTGAGGAACTCAACTCGGTCATCTTTACCCACCTTTTAAGTAAACTTCAGATTTATTTCTCGGCCAGCTTACGTTAAGTAAATTTTGAAATGCACCATTTATAAATTTGTAAAACCTAAATTTAATTTGTTTATATAGGTTTTTGTGTGCGGATTTTATAAAATTGTCTCTCAATGGCATATGTTTACAATAATCATAACAGCTTACATGCATGAAAGGCAAAATAACAGTTTATTATCATTTCCATCCTCTAATAGAAAACAAGATTTCAGAAAAGCAGAAGAGCGTTATCGCCACTCTTTGATGAGTTTACAGTTGCACATCATTGGAAGGAATTAATAAATAAAAAAAGCAACATATATATGACCATGTCTTCGATCAAATTGCTCTTGGGAAAGAAGCTTTTGAAGCAGGACAGGCCTCGAGACCCAAGCACAATAAGCCCACACCACCCCATTGCCTGAACTTCCCGTTGCAATAAAACTACCAGGCCCCAGCCCAAGCCCCAAATCCCAGACCAGCAGCAGCAAGGGAGCTAAGTAGCTAGCTAAAATTCTTTCATCTCATTTAAGAAGGGTAAAACAAAATTACTGATATCCATTTAAGAAACAAGATGAAGATAAAATTCCATCTCTTCCATGATTTAAAGATGAGTGAGACAACAAAAAAGAACGATCAGTATACATCATATGTGCAACTAAAGAACATAAGTATTCACATAGCAATACTAATTGGAAGTAGTATTACATTATTTGTTACATGGAAAAGAAGGCAACTATCCTTCTGCCAATTACACTACATATTTTTATCCAAGAAATTTTTACCATCAACCCAGTTGACGACCCAACCGTTGCACCAATCAACGCCACGAATGTCATCTGCAGGAGTTAAAACAGAAGGCTACTGGTGCATTGTCGTGGGAGGAGGCGGCGCAGGATAAGCAACCGGCATAACGTAAGGGGCGTGGTGTGGGGGAAGCATAACACGAGCACCGACGCCGGAAACCACGGCCGGGCCGTACATTCCCGCCGCCGACATATTCGGCTGCGAAGGATGCTTCATGGATGGTGCTCCAGCTGCGGAATTTGCATTGCCCTGGCCAGTGATGGGACCCTGGGGAGAAGACACATGTCCTCCATTCACGCTCGTGATGTCATGGATGCTTGACCTCCGGCGATCTCTGTTCATGGAATTTAAGCGGATGAAGTATTTCTGGGCATGGCTTGCGACCTGGGTCGGGGTCCTTGAAATGACGAAATTTCTGGATATGCTCCTCCAGTCGCCCTTACCAAACTTGCTGAGGCCAAGCAGGAACAGCCTGCAACATAAGCCACGCTCCTTGAGATTAGTTGTAGAGCCTTTTAGTTCAGTTTCCACATTCTGTTTCATCTCTGGAAATCCTGGGTATTTACTTAAGCTTTTAACAGCAGAAAGATTATTTATTTGTCAAATCTTCCTGCATATATGTTAGATGCTCATAAACATGAACCCTCTGAAAGAATACAAACTACTCTTTGAAAAGTATTACTGACGCAGAGTGCAAAGTATTACAAACCAGTTTATTATCGCACAAGTATTACTGCAAAGTTTGTAAGAGAACTCCTTATAAGCGGCCTGCCCAAATTATTGCATGGAGCTTATAGGAGCATTTGAAAGATAGTGTCCTTGAGTCACTGATGCAGAGTGATCCTATTTATTAGCCTTGTTTTCCGTAATAACTCCAGTACCGTTGATTCCAGATCCTCTGTTTTGTTATAGAAAACATTCAACGCCATCATTCCCCAGAAGAGAAAATAATCAGCTGTATTCAGATTCCTTAAAAATTACTCGTTTTCTTCGGCCAGAATAAGAGTCAGAGTATTTCTTTCAATAAACTTATGGTGCAATCGATTTGGCATTCCTAATAAACGAGAAATAGATTTGACGTCTCTTAGATCTCATCCTTTCCTTTTTTCAACAACTATTGGCGGAAAAGAAAGAAAAAATTATTAACATAGATAGATATGGAGGATTGGACGAACCTGTGCTCTTCTTCAGTCCAGGGGATGCCTTTCCGACGTTCCTGTTCCGACTTCGACAAGCTCTTACCCTGCCCTCCCATCTCGAATCTCCTATCTCCGCCGAATCCGTGGTGGTGGTGGTGGTCCGTCTCCTTGGCCATCGCCGCCGCCGCCGTGACCTCTCCGACGTAGCGGGGAATGGGGACCTGGCCAGCCTCGATCGCCTTCACGTCCTCCTCGAGGATCTCGTAATGCCGCCTCACCTGGGCCGCCGTCTTCCCCGGTACTCTCGCGGCGATCAGCTCCCACCACCCGTCCTTCCCGTCCTCGGCCTTCACCGGTCGCACCACCATCGCCAGAGCGTTCTCGAAGGCTTTCTCCTCCTCCCTGCTCCAACCCACCTCCCCGCCGCCGCCGTCCGCCGACGACGACGACATGACGCTCTCTCGCTCTCTCCTCCTCCGCCGGTCCTATTTCGCTCGGGCCATTAAGAGGAGGAGGAGGAGCGAAATCAGAGGATAAGGGGGATCACCGGCGCCAACAGGGGAGGAGGGCCGGAGCGGTGACCTTATCCAACCCAGTCTTATCGAAATTTATCTGGCGAGCATTGATTGCGGGAGCGAGGAAAGAGGTGGAAAGGTCACCACCCACGAGGAAAAAGAACGGGAGGCAGAAAGGAAGGGTCGAGTGACGCAGGACGCACGCACCGACCGGTAATAGCGACCGGTATGTCTGTTCCCATCACCGTTTGCAATTGGA
Organism: Phoenix dactylifera; assembly: GCF_009389715.1. NCBI lineage: Eukaryota > Viridiplantae > Streptophyta > Magnoliopsida > Arecales > Arecaceae > Phoenix > Phoenix dactylifera. The sequence goes on from NC_052395.1 coordinate 16,900,945, forward strand.
TCTAGACGAGATAATTTACCGCCGGCACCGCTGTGTGGCTGTAGGCGTGAAGCTCAACGCAACTTTGCTATCCGCGCGACGTGTGGCCCTTCGTCCGTTTCTAGTACGTAGCATTTGGGGCGGGCAGTGGGCCCACCTTATCCTCCCGTCCAACGGCACCCCAGAAGACTTGGCACGGGAGGTGGGCTTGGTATGCTCACGACAAGCATGGATGGAGATTGAAACTTTCCCCTAAATTAGGAAATCATATTTTATTCTCCTTCTTTTATCCCGTCTCTTCTACT